>NC_060274.1:33394199-33713161 GCF_021613505.1 Equus quagga | reverse complement strand
CATTTAGCATATACACAGCATGTTTTTTTGTGTAGACAGATGTTCCCACACTCATAGCTCTTTTACGTGGTATAAATTCAGAGGCAACAGTGCAGCACTGTGAGGCTGGGAAGGTTGATGACTGAGCAAAGAGCATGGAAAGGCTTCCTTTAGGTTGGTAAAAGGTGTTGTTCCAGTTTCCAGCTGCGTCTTAACTCTACAGGAAATTGGATAACTCACCAATGGCCCTTGGGGACTCAGAATTTACCAGAAGGAAGAGAGAAGGAAGCACAGTCAGATCTGGCTGTAAGGCTTTTCCTGTCTGCTCCCTTGTGACACAGAGACATCAGCCTAGTGTCTCCCCAAGTGTTGCCACCCAGGAGACCAGTCTCCTGGGGAGTTTGCCCTGATTCAGTCAGTTATTGGGCTTTTTAGCCCTTGCTTTAAAACTCTTAGTCTAATACTCTCGAGTTTAATAAAGTGTCATTTTCTTGTATTTCGGAACAAGGAAAACAATAAAAACCTGAGCAACTGGTAAGTGAATAAGTCAAAGAATGTGTCAAAATGTGACCTTCCATCTTTTTACTCTTGTCTCCTTTATCAGTGAGAAAGACCATCAGGATTATTAAGGGAGGTACACAGAAGTCTGGGGAGTTACTCGTTTTCACCATTAGTTGTCACCCAAATTTCTATCAAGCCATGGTTTTAATTCAGAAGCGAGTTCAGAGTCCATTTGCTGGGTTGGCTTCTCTTGCTTGATCTTCCATTGTCATCTGACTTCCACTTCCTGAAAGGCACTGACCCTGTTCGGTGTTGAAGCATTTGCCTCTTTTTAGCACTCATTCTGTTATTTCCAGTTGACCCCATTCACCACACCCTCCTAAGTCTCCATCCTGCCTCAGTTTCCAGGATTCTTGTCTTTGTTTTTTTTTTGAGGAAGATTAGCCCTGAGCTAACATGTGACACCAATCCTCTTTTTGCTGAGGAAGACTGGCCCTGAGCTCACATTCATGCCCATCTTCTTCTGTTTTATATGTGGGATGCCTGCCACAGCATGGCTTGATGAGTGGTACACAGGTCCGCACCTGGGATCTGAACCAGTGAACCCCGGGCCACTGAAGCAGAGAGCGCGAACTTAACCAGCATGCCACCGGGCTGGCCCCGAAGCTTCTTGTCTTCTTACTCCTTCCTCTCTGACATCCATGTTTCAGTCTTGTATGATGTCATTAGCCAGTGAGGCAGGAAGATAGGTTTGGTCTTAATTCTGCTAGGATTTTGATCTGAGCTCTGCTGATAGCTAGCAAGTCGGTTAATGTCTGTGAGCCTCATTTTCCTCATCTGTAAGACAAATGTGTGGTGAGGGTGTGTGGCTTCCCAGGGCTGCCATCACGAAGTACCACGGACTGGGCGGCTCCCACCACAGAAATTGATTTTCTCCCAGTTCTGGAGGCTGGAAGTCTGAGATCAGAGTGTCAGCAGAGTTGGTTTCTTCTGTGGCCTCTTTCTTTCCTTGGCCCGTGGCTGGCTGTCTTCTCCCCGTGTCTTCACACGGTCTTCCCTCCGTACTCTGTATCCTGATTTCTTCTTCTCATAGGACACCAGTCAGTCGATTAGGGCCCACCTGGAGGACTTCATTCTACCTTAATTACCTCTTTAAAGGCCCTGTCTCCAAATACAGTCACCTTCTGAGGTCCTGTGGATTAGGTCTTCAACATAAGAATTTTGGGAGGACACAATTCAGCCTATAGGAGAAGATTAAATGTAATGAAAGTTCCTGGCACAACTCTCTTTTTTGTCTGGTCCTTTGCTGATGCATTTTCCTGGAGCACCGACTTTCGCTTTCTTTTATCTTGCCCTTTGCTTTTGGGAGCGGCGGGGGGGAGGAATTATATATTTGGAGGTTTCAAATATTGTATGTGTACAATGACTCCTAAATCTAAGTTGCAAGGTCCATTCTTGCAGCTCTGTGCAAGAGCGCTGTTTCCAGTTGTCCAGTGGGCGTCTCCGTGTGGATACCTCACGTGTAACTAGTCCAAACCCAAATGCCTTCACTTCTCTTCTGTGTCTTTGTTGTATTCACAGCACAGTGCCCCCAGCTGCCTAAGCTCAGATGCTCGTGTTTCTTTCCTCTCCCTCCCTTGCCACTGAAATCTAATTAATCACCAAGTGCAATTTAATATATTTTACTTTCATTCAATTTTCAGAGACCTCAATTCCATCCCTTTCTCTCCATCCATACTGTAAGGCTTGAGTTGAAACTTTCATCTTTTTTCTATCACTTGGTTTCTTGTCTCTTGTTTTTTCCGGATCCAATTAGTCTGCTACAGGGTTATTTTTCTAAAATGCAATCTGATCATTTCATTCTGTTCACTTAAACCTTTCAGAGTTCCCCTTTCCTTGTGTAAACTTCTGCCAGCCTCCCCCGCAGCCCGGCCTGGAAGACACTTACTTACCCTTTTCAGATCCATTCGATGCCATCTTCTCTCTGAAGCATTCCCTAGCTTTGTGTGTGCAGTAAAATAGACGTAACACAAAATTTGCTTTTTTAACCATCTTTAAGTGTGCAGTTCAGTGGCATTAGGTATATTCACAATGTTGTGCCATCATCGCTGTCTAGTTCCAGAACTTTTTCATCATCCCAAATAGACACTCTGTACCATTTAGCAATAACTCCTCATTACCCCTTCCCTCCAGCCCCTCATAACCTCTAATCTACTTTATATCTCAATGTACTTGCCTATTCAAGACATTTCACTTAAGTGAAATCATATAATATGTGTCCTTTTGTATCTGGCGTATTTCACTTAGTATAATGTTTTCACAGTTCATCCATGGTGTAGGAAGTATCAGAATTTCATTAGTTTTTATGGCCAAATAATACTCCACTGCATGTATCTACCACCTTTTATTTATCCATTCACCTGTTGATGGACACTTGAGGAGTTTCTGCTTTTTGGCTGTTGTGAATAATGCTGCTATGACTGTTCACGTGCAAGTATCCATGGGAGTCGCTGTTTTCAGTTCTTTGGGGTGTATAGTTGGGAGCAGAATTGCAGGATTCCCCAGTTTCTTGAGTTAGTAATTCCTTCCTCTTGTTTTCCCAAAGCACACCTCATATGACTCCACTGTGGTGTTGGCTGTATTGTATTGTGAATGATTTACGCCCTTGTCTGCACTTCATTGGACTAACTGCAGCACATAGACCCCTGTCTGGTACTGAGTAACAGTCATTACATGTCTATTGAATGATTCAATGAACAAATGAAAGGATGAGCACTGAAACTAACCAGTTGTACTATGGGCATGGTGACTATACCAAAAGTTATCTGCTATTAAGACCTGCTTATAATCAGCTTCTAAAGAGAAGCAGCATCCTAATCTTTGGTAGAGTGGGAGAAAGTGCAAAATGTAGAGGGTAGACACTTTCCTTGTAAGAAGAGGCTCGTGGAACAGCTGGAACTATTTGAAATCCAGCCACAGTCTGAAATACGAACCTCATGCAGTGAGGGTTTGTGGCACACAGTTGAGTGATATTTTCCTCTGAGGTTTACAAAAACTACAGATGACCAATAAAAAGTAGCCAATGAGCCTTTCTGTCCCACCCTTAGACGTTCCGCCCGGCCGCCATGCTGATAGAGCGCTCGTCTGACTTTGGGAAGACGTGGGGCGTATACAGATACTTTGCCTACGACTGCGAGAGCTCGTTTCCAGGCATTTCCACCGGCCCCATGAAAAAAGTCGATGACATAATTTGTGACTCCCGATATTCTGACATTGAACCCTCAACAGAAGGAGAGGTTTGTTTGCTTTTTATGTTTGTTTTGCATTCTACTTGAAAATCTAGTTTCTGATCATTGCAAGAATACCAATTACTCTTCTATCTATTTTTAGGTGATATTTCGTGCTTTAGATCCTGCTTTCAGAATAGAAGATCCTTATAGTCCAAGGATACAGAGTAAGCTTGTTTTTGCATAGAAGGCTTGATGGAAAACAGCAATCATGGGTGAACTCTTACCCAGAGCACTAAATATTGAGTGCTAACTCCACCCTCTTCATTTCCTTCCTTCTCTGCAATGCCCTACTGGAAGCTCCTGAACTTGGCATAATCAAAGTCCTCACTGATGGGGAACATGTTTTGATAAGAGTAAAAGATTTATGTCTTAAGTACTCAGACACTTATGCTGGTCATAATACCTAATTTATTGCTCAGGATAACATATATATAACATATATCTTATACATAGAATATATATATAAATTATGGTATAGATTAAGCTGTTGTAACAAAGTGTCCCCCAAGACACAGTGGTTCAAATAAAATAGAAGTTTATTTCTCTCTTAAGAAGTTACCCAGAGGGGTTTCCAGCGAAGAAATGTAGTTCAGTTGCCGTAAGTAGGCTTATCAAATAAAATACAGGATGACACCCTGTTAAATTTGAATTGCAGTTCAACAACAAACTACTTTTGTAGTATAACTATATCTCATGTACTATTTGTGACTAGTCCAAATATATCCCCTGCAATATTTGTAGTTGGTCTAACTGTGTTCCGTGTGATACTTGTGACCAACTTATAGTGAAAAATGATTAACTGTTTGTCTGAAATTCAAATTTAACTGAGCATTTTGTATTTTTATTGCTAAATCTGGCTAAATTAGGTCACCCAGGTTCTCAGGTTCCTTCTGTCTTATAGTCTTGATGCACATAGTTAGAGCTGGCCCAACACCTCCGTGTCCTTATCCCAACCTGTGGGAGGAGAAGAAGTGAACAGCAAGTGATGTACAAGTTGTACATCACTTCTGTTCACATCCCACTGGCCAAAATTAGTCATGTGGCTACACCATGGGAGACGGTGGGAAACATCTCTAGCCAGGTGGCCATGTCCTCTCTAAAACTCAGCGAGGGCTCTTATTGTCAAAGGAAGAAGACAAGAAAGAATATTGGGGAAAAATCAGAAGCCATGCTCAGTATCCTCAATAAGGTGAGGGCTGTATTTCCATTTAACAGAAGAGTAAACTGAGGCTCAGAGAGTTGGCATAACCATGTGTAAGGTGACATGGCTATTGAGTGTCAGTCAGCTCCTGAAACCCGTATTTTAGGATTCTCAGTTCAGAGCTCTTTCTAACCTTCAGCAACTACGCCTCTGTTTTCACAGAATTACATTTTGATCTTGGGAGGCAGAGTGTGCACTAATTGAAAGGATGGGCTTTGAGTCAGACCTGGGTTCCATCCCAGTTCTGGTGTATTATGGCCATGTGACCTTGGGCAAGTCCTTGACTTGAAGCTTTTTTTTAGCCTCTGTTTTTTCATCTGTAAACGGAGATAGTAATATTGACCTTAAGGTTGTTAGGGAAGGACAATGAGTTAATGTATATAAATGACCCACCAAAGTGACGCATGGAAAGTGTCCAATAAATTGAAGCTGCTGCTGTTGGTGATGTTGATGTTGCCATCAGCTGTCACTCAGGACCTTTGTAGACTTGGTCCCATGTGTCAGAGTGAAAGGAGGAGATGCCCTCCCCTGCTGCTGAGGGGCACTCAGTGAGCAGAGGTGGGGCTGATTCCTGCTCATCTTTCCCAGCTGAGCATGGCCCTGTTTTTTTTTTTTTCTGGGAAAGATTTGCCCTGAGCTAACATCTGTTGTGAATCTTCCTTTTTTTTTTTTTCCTTCCCAAAGCCTCAGTACATAGTTGTATATTCTTTTTTTAAGATTGGCCCTGAGCTAACATCTGTTGCCAATCTTTTTTTGTTCTCCCCAAAGCCCCCCAGTACATAGTTGTATATTCTAGTTGTAGGACCTTCTAGTTCTGCTTTGTGGGATACCACTGTCAGCATGGCTTGATGAGTGATGCCAGGTCTGCGCCCAGGATCCAAACTGGCAAAACCCTGTGCCGCTGAAGCAGAGCGCATGAACTTAACCACTCGGCCTCGGGGCTGGCCCCCGTAGTTGCATATTCTAGTTGTAAGTCCTTCCAGTTCTTCTGTGTGAGCTGCCACCACAGCATGGCTACTGACAGAGATGTGGCATGGTTCCGCACCCAGGGAACCAAACCCGGGCTGCCAAAGTGTAGCACGAGCATGGCCCTATTTTTAATCAAGGCCCCACAGAATTTCCCCACTTGAGGCATGGAAGAGCAGAATGGAAGAAGTCCAGGGAATATTGCCAGAAGAGTGCTGTTTCCTGACTTGAGTCAATTTTACATGTGGCCCGGACTGTCTCTGGTCTGTAATTGACTCATTCATTCTATTGTAAAACAAATATTTAATGGCATGTCCAGCCCTGTGCCATTTCTGAGTGAGCTCTGTGAGGCCTGCCCTCCGTCCTCTCCAAGTGCAGCTGGGAGAAATGTCCTGAGCTCCCTGGCGAACACCCCCTAGTCCCTAAAAGGACTCCCGGTCTGCTCCTTTTTAGGTGAAATTCGTGGAACTCCGCGAATGTTATTGCCATTATTATTGTCTTGTGTTTTCTTGTTAAATGGCATCAGCAAATCGATTTCTGTGTTAAAGAAGCATCCATTTTAAGTGATCATGCTTTCGATTTACTTTCTAGTCAGGGGACAATATCTCTTTGCCCCTATTGTCGAGACCTTTAAGACTCACGTCAGAAGAGATTTTGCCTCTTGGAGCTGCAGTCAATACAGGCTTAGCGGTTGTTAAATATGGCAGGAGAGAGTGGAGGGGGTGTATTTGCTCTTCTGAGGGCTTCCACAAAGATCAGTTCAAGGGTTTCTAAATACTCCAGCTGCTCTTCAAGTTTGTTGTTTGGTCTTTCGTCAATAGGCGCTTGTGCTCATTCTGTGCAGGAGCATTTGTGCAGGAGGAAATGTTGGCATTCATAAATTCCATTCAGCTAAGGAGTACCACGGTTTCTCTGTTTAGTTGTTGATTTTACAAAGGGCCTAAGTTGAATGCATAGACTCATGGACTTTCTCTTTCAACCCACAGCTAGGTCTATAGTCTCCATTGTAAGCTATGCATATATTATAAGTATTTAAAATTGGATTTGGGCTTTGAAAGTATCTGATGTGCTGGGCCAATACCCTGTTGTCCTGTGTTGTACATTATGAGAATGCACCCGCAGAAAAGGAAGTAAAGCTTAGGAGCAGTTTCAAGTTACAGGGCTAAATGGGAGGGCAAATGGATTAATCAACCTTTTGGGGCCCACTCAGCCAGAGCAACTTAGTAATTAATGAAAACACTGGTCGAGATGGTTGAATGGCTCTTGGTTTATCAAGTTACCATAGAATGTAATTGATAGCCCAGCTTCTGCAATAAGCATAGGTCTATAGACCCAGGAAAAAGGAGAAAAGATAAAATATGAGAAATTGATTTATAAGTAACTGATATTTAGGAAAAAATAATTTGCCATGATAGTATATTGGTAATTGTATTGATAAATTATATTGTAAAACTAAGGCAAAAGTCATAGATTGTAATGTCACTTAAAAACTTGGTTAAGAATTCTGTCCCTGGATTGTGGTTATTCTGTAGTTTTACATCTATTTTAGTAACTTGGGTTTCATCTAAATGGTGGGAAACTTCAGATAGTATTTTCCTCTCGAAAAGTAAACACAAAACTATTTCTCTCAAACTATCTTATAATAATAATGAAATTGGAGTGCTTTGATAAACTCGTTTTCCCCCTGAATGGAATTTTCTGATTTTGAGACTGGCACTAATTGCCGTGGGAACCAGATGGTCTTGCAATAGTTTGGATTACTATGTGCCAGTGGGTTCTGGCAATGACACAACTGCATTCTGAAATTTCTCCACTGTCACACTTCTTCCTGAAACATCAGTCCGCAAACAAATCCATCACAGAATAGACGTTCTTCTTAAACTGAAGAGAAGGTAGGAACTTTTCTTTCTTCAAGAGACTGTCACATTTTGTTAAACTTTACTATTATGGTCATGAAGATCATACAAAGGGGGTAAACTTTACTTAAGCCTTTTTCTTTTCTTTTCTTTTTTTTTTTTTTTTGAGGAAGATTAGCCCTGAGTTAACGTCTGCTGCCAATCCTCCTCTTTTTGCTGAGGAAGATTGGCCCTGAGCTAACATCTGCGTCCATATGCATCTACTTTATATGAGGGATGCCTGCCACAACATGGCTTGATACACGATGCATATGTCCATGCCCGGGATCTGAACCAGCAAACCCTGGGGCCACCAAAGCGGAGTGCGCACACTTAACCACTGTGCCACTGGGCTGGGCCCTACTTAAGCCGTTTTCTTTGTCATGCCTTTCTGTAAAGAGAAATGATGTTGTGTAATTGCGAAAGAAGTCTTGCTTGTTTTATCAGACTTTTCATCTTCTCGGTGACCTTTGTAGATCTCTTAAAAATCACCAACCTGAGAATCAAGTTTGTGAAACTACATACTTTGGGAGATAACCTTTTGGATTCCAGAATGGAAATCAGAGAAAAGTATTACTATGCAGTTTATGACATGGTGGTTCGAGGAAATTGCTTCTGCTATGGCCATGCCAGTGAATGTGCCCCGGTGGATGGATTCGATGAAGAAGTAGAAGGAATGGTAAGCGAGTGCTTGGTGTGGCTTTCTCCTCTATGCAGGGGATTCTAAATGGCAAATTGAAGCTAGGCTCCCTCAGGCCTTTGACGTTTTCTAGGGGTTTTATTTTTCCAGACTTTGATTTTCCCTTTGCTGACTTTCTTGCACTATGAGAACGTACGGATTACTGATTTCATAAACACTGAATTAATTTTTGGAAATTGTTGCTGCAGGCTACTACTCAGTAGATATTTTAGTCAACAAGGATTAAAAAGTTGTCTAAATAATAAGCACATCTTCCTTTACTCTAGGGAAGATTAAAAACCACAAGCATTCCAGTCTTTATGCTAGAAGGCATAAACTGATCCCAGCCCCAAGAAACTGGAAATTTGAACCTAGAACCGCAGGACATCATTTAGGAATCAAATGGACTTTGTTTCTTTGTCTTCTAATGTCATTCTTTTTCTCACTTTTATGCTGTGTTTTTGAATTACGTACTTTTAAAAATTTGGAATTTGGGTGATTTGCCAAATGGATAAAGTTAGGGTATTTTCCCAGTTTCTAAGTGACCTGGTAATTCTTAGAGACCCATAGGATTTTTTTTTTTTTAAGATTTTTTTTTATTTTTTCCTTTTTCTCCCCAAAACCCCCCAGTACATAGTTGTATATTCTTCGTTGTGGGTCCTTCTAGTTGTGGCATGTGGGACGCTGCCTCAGCGTGGCTTGATGAGCAGTGCCATGTCCGTGCTCAGGATTCGAACCAACGAAACACCGGGCCGCCTGCAGCGGAGCGCGCGAGCTTAACCACTCGGCCACGGGGCCAGCCCCGAGATCCATAGAATTTTAAAGCCAGACAGGACTTACTAAATCAACTGTCCTTAGAAGAGACCAGGGGTTAAGTCATTTACCAAAGGGTCCTAAGTAAGTGAGTGGCAGATGGAAATTCACACCTGGCACTCCCCACCTGGCCCCCGGGTTCCGTCCACTAGACTGGGCCTCCCTTCTTGATGAAGGATGTGTCTTGCTTACTTGCCACTTGCCTTTTCAAAGACTGTAAGTCCTCAGCTAAGAAGGTGCAGGATTGAGTGTATTCAACTCTCTAAAACGTCTACCTTCCCTTTGCTCCAGTTAGAAGATTTATTGCATAGATAAAGTTGAGTTTTTAACGGAGCCTAAAGGCTGGCTGTGTCTTTCTAATCCTCCTGCTACATCTTTCAGAGAAGGCTCGGTAGATTGTATTTCCTTCTCAGTGTAACAAATCTGGTGTGTGGCTAATGTTGTGTAGTCACGTCACTCGCAGGTGTCCCACAGTACACTGTATTGTTTAGTCGGACACTGTAGAGTCCTGTGCCATGTGCTTTGGAACTGTTTTCCAGTCTGTGCAAAACCACATCGTTAATGAGAGGATTTTTGTCTTCTGCTGACTGCACGCCTGTCAAAGTGGGTCCAGGGCGGACCTGTCTGTTGTGTTCCTGAATTCCATTCTATAGAAACTGGTGTTGAGTGTTAAGTGTGAGGTGCCTGGGTCCATGTGTATTTGATGGACCAAAAGAATTTGTCATCTTTATGCCTTGGAGGTCTTAAGCATGCCTTGCAGCCAGACAACGCAACATAGCTCACCGGAGGCCCTTCATAAAGCAAATTAATTTGTACCTTTTTCTGAGATTTCGTATTTCCTTACTTAAAGAAAAAAATAAATGTAAATGTGGTAAATGGTTAATTTTTAAAATCTCATCTTGGTTGAAAACTTGAGTGCTGTGCCTGCGGTCAAAAACAAAATAAAACAAATGAGCGAAGAAAAACCTTTCTTTTACGTGGCCTAGTGGTAAAACTTGCCGTAATGTAAGTTAGTTCCTGGGTGGTGTGTATATGTTTAGTTCTATATTATGATGTTTGTTGATTTCTATGATAACAGATTTTTTTTTTAACTCTTAACTAGTTTGCTGTTTAAAAAATTCTTAAGTGACTGATTTTGTGCACCTAGGTTCTTTTCATAGATACTTCAATAAAATATTTAGTGAGCATCCATTATGTAATAGGAACTACGAGAGATGGGAGTTGTCACCATCCACAAGGAGCTAGAACTCACTGCAGGGAGGGACAAAATCAAAACAAAGAAACTCTCGTGGTGAGCTAGAGATCAGTATGGAAGGGGGCTTATGTTTGCCATTGATGGTGGCGAAAATCTGGCCATTAGTCTGTCTCTGACTTTGCTCTTTCCTGTTTTGATAACTTCCAAGGTTCATGGACACTGCATGTGCAGGCATAATACGAAGGGCTTAAACTGTGAGCTGTGCATGGATTTCTACCACGACTTACCTTGGAGACCGGCTGAAGGTCGAAACAGCAATGCCTGTAAAAGTAAGTCTCTGTCAGAGGGACATTTTGAATCAACTTGGCCTCTAGTCTCCATTTTCTGATTAGAGGTGCCTTGATAGTACACTGTTTTGCAGAAAGAAGAAAGGTTACTGCCCTTTCCCCAGCTTCCCCTGATATTCCTATGAAACTTACAATATCCATTCAATTAAATTAATAAATTCATATTTACTGAGCAGCACTGTGTGGTTGGCAGATTTAGTAGAAGACTGAGGTGTTGTCCCTGACATTGCTTTTAAGGCAAAATGACCCTGAGAGAAAACTGAGAGGAAAACATGGCATGGTAGATCATTAAGGGCTGGGAGATAGGGAGTCGAGTTTTCAGCCTTGTTTCTGTGCCAGCCCAGCTGCAGCCTCTGGCGTATTTCCATCCATCCATCCCAGTGGTGTTCTCTGGGCAGAGGTGTCGTTTGAAACACCACCACTCCTCCCCACCCCACACACAGTGATATCCTATCCTCCTCTCAAGGAGTGTTGCTGCCTCAGCCCCCACTGAGAAGGACTGTTCGAGAAGTTCAGAAACCACTGAGGGCTAGAGTGGTCAAGGTTTTGCTAATAAGTACAACCAGCTGGCCCTTGCTTGAATAGTTAAGATTTTTAGGTAAAGACAAGAAGGGGGGGCGGGGGGGGGGGCCAAGGGGAGTTTAGATAAGGAGAACAGCACAAAGCACAAAGCCCCAAGGACATTCTTGTGACCACCTCAGAGACTATGCTGGGAAAGATTCCGAGGTTTAATTCAACCAGTTTATCAAGGGCAGTACTCGGCTAGGCACCAAGGATTCAGTGGATGAGACACAGGCCCTCTCTGCAGGATGTTCTGTTGCAGGGGGCTGCACAGACAGGCCTGGAGCATAGAGCCCCCTGAGGGCCAGGCTGAGTGAAGCTGCATTGTGAGAAGACCAGAGGAATCGATGTGGATTGTTGAGCATGAGAGCAAGATGATGAAAGCGGGCTGGGACTGAGATAACTCTGTCGCAGGTGCCAGAGGAAGGGCAGACCGTGCTCGAGAGGGCTGGCTTAGCTGGCTGTTCAACAGACCTTACTAAATCAGAGGTCATTTCACTCAGGAGCCTGCCTGGTGAGCGATGTCCTTCCATCCGGTCCCCCCCGGAGCGGGACCCAGGGGCATCCTCCATGGATGGCAGCTGTCCTTCTGTTGATAATCTTGCAACGGCACTTTCCCCGAGGGTTTTCAACTTTTTATAGCCCATTCTCTAACAAAGAGGGCAGCAGATTGCATCTATTTCGTAAAGTTCACACTTGGAAGGTTTCAGCCTGATTTAGGATTTAAACTGTCTGTGTGGACGTGTCCGTTTTCACCATGAGCGCCTTCTTGTTAAATGCCACTTTGCCTGCACTTTGTCCCTAGTTTCCAAAATTAGTTTTGTTTCTGCCAACCCCATCCTGCATTGCTAAGTAGATTTAAAAGGCTTTTCTTGCCGCTGCTCTTGTCTCACAGAGTGTAACTGCAACGAGCATTCCAGCTCGTGCCACTTTGACATGGCGGTGTACCTGGCCAGTGGAAACGTGAGCGGAGGCGTGTGCGATGACTGTCGGCACAACACGATGGGACGCAACTGTGAGCAGTGCAAACCGTTTTACTTCCAGCACCCGGAGAGGGACATCCGAGACCCGAACCTCTGTGAACGTACGTGGGGACAGGGCCACGACGTGGGGCCTCTTCCGGGTCACCTTTCCAGTTGGATCGTCTGGCACTTGCCACCCTCTCAGGGCTCCGCGTTGTCACTTGAATTGTCATACGGGATGCTGGGAGTGGAATGTACTTGGTAGTGGGGCTTCATTAGTTTATTTCGGTGACGTTTGGAGGGATGAAGTGAACATATGTATTTATACAGACACGCACACTGGATTACCTGGTGCTTTTTCTTCTTCTTAGAATGTGCCTGCAACCCAGCTGGCTCTCAGAATGGGGGAATCTGTGACAGTTACACTGATTTTTCGGCTGGTCTCATTGCTGGTCAGTGTCGGTGTAAGTTATACGTGGAAGGAGAAAATTGTGATATTTGCAAGGAAGGCTTCTATGGTTTAAGTGCCGAAGAGCCCTTTGGCTGTAAATGTGAGTACGTTTGTTAGAAAGTTGGGGAGTTCTTCTCTATATGTAATTTCATTTTACTGTGCAATTCTAAACCCAGACTACTACGTCGGACTCACTCGGCTTGTGTTTCTTTACTCCATTTTATCTTTAATAAAGCTTGTGCTTGCAATCCTCTGGGAACGATTCCTGGCGGGAGCCCTTGTGATTCTGGGACTGGTTACTGCTACTGTAAGCGTCTGGTGACAGGACAGCATTGTGACCAGTGTCTGGTAGGTAAATCCTAATTACGTGGGATGGGTAGTTTGTGAATATGACAGGTTTTAATAGAGAATGCTTTCGCCATTGTGGATTCTACCATCTCCCTTATATGTAAATGTTAAAAGACACGAGTTGACAGTGTGCAAAAGAAGAATTACTAATGAATGGTTTTAACAAGATATTCACCATCGCTGTTAGAACTATAAAATAAAACCACAGTGAAATACTGTTTTTACAGGCAAAATTAACAAAACTTTTCAAAAATGGGAATGCTGACTTAGTGAGGACGTAATGAGGGCTGGGACTCAGATACTGCCCATGGAAATGCAGATTGGTTCCTGCTTTGTGCAAAGCACTTAGAGATCTGTCATCAGCAGCCTGTAGAAATGTGCATGCCCTTTGACCCAGTAATCCCACTTCTGGGACTCTATCCTAATGAAATAATCAGGAAATTGGACAAAGATCTATTCACCAGAAGACTCATTGTGTCTTTTATTAATCATAGCACAAAACTTGGAAGCAAAAGTGGGGAAAATAGTTAAGTAAATTTGGGGGCCTCTTTACAGCATGGTATTTGGTTGCCATTGAAAATGACAATAACATGAGGAAATGCTTATGTTGGTATAAAAAAAATACAGGATGTGACTAGTATCTTAATTATGTAGGAAAAAAATTCCTCAAGAGAAACAAAATCGGGAAGGAAATACACCCAAAAAGTTCACTGTAATGATTCTGGGGAGAATCATTATGAGAGTAATTTAAAAAAATTATTCTGTATCTTTTATAACATTCTTGTGATTGCTTTTATAATTTGGGAGAGGGGGTCCACTGACCCCAAATGATGTTTATGACCACTAATCTGCATATTTGCCTGTATCCTGATAGATTCTTAAATTTCTGGAAGTCTGATTTAAATTGGTGAAGCTGGTTTTATCTGCTCACTAGGAAATGTGTGTTTGCCGAGGTGCAAAGAGATCCCCTATCGCGATTCTGTCCCATTTCTTTTTATTTCCGTCTCCAGTGTTCTCAAGACGAGGTCATCTCACCTTTCAGTTGTGAAAATAGTGCTTCCTTTATGCTGTGTTTCCACATAGATAAATCCTTGAAGAGCTTTGCTTACTGAGTTTATGACAGACTGAACTTAGGGAAAATGTAAAGGCCTGCCAAATATTTGCCCCAACTCCCTTACTGCCAGAGGAAGTCTAACGAGGAAGACGGGCATCTTTACTCCTTGCTCGTGTTCATTCTTGGATGAAGGCTGTTGGCAGGGCAAAGAAACTACTGTGTGTAGTGGCGTTATCAGGAGATTACGTGTGACCCTCTCTGACCCCAGTGACCTGCAGCTTGGGCTCCTTTATTTCAGAAAACTCATACTTCTTCCTTTGGTTGGTTTTCTGCTTTCACGGTGCAAACAAAGTTTTGGTGGAACAACCGAAACACGCCGTGACTTGTTTCTTGCTGAGTCTGTTGTGTAATTACAGGAACCCACCTTTAGATGTTTAAACTTTTGTTCCGCAGCCAGAGCACTGGGGCTTAAGCAATGATCTGGATGGATGTCGACCTTGTGACTGTGACCTTGGGGGAGCCTTAAACAATAGGTGAGTGGAGCGGCACTTCACTCTTGTACTCAGTGCCTGGGAAAGCCCCTGTGGCCGCTAGAAGTATGACATTCAGTGTCTCTTAAGAAGATAATGCAAAGTACATTCACCTTTGCTTTGAATGCCTGATAATCACTTTTACCTGTGGTCTCAATGTTTACAAAGAGGGATTCATTCCAAGAGTTACCTTTGAAGCCTTCTCATATGTTTCTGTTTCTTGGTTTTTCATAGTACTGTTGTGCCTTGTTTTTGTACTATTACTTTTCAGTATTTTTTTAATCATAGAAACAATGTATACCATAGTTTTAAAAAAATTCAAACAGTTCAGATCGCCTGCCCTTTGTCCCAGTGAGTTCCACTGCCTAGAAGTGCCACTGTTGACGGGTTTTTTGGTTTTGTTTTTGGTGAGGAAGACTGGCCCTGAGCTAACAGCTGTTGGCAGTCTTCCTCTTTTTGCTTGAGGAAGATTGTTGCTGAGCTAACACCTGTGCCCATCTTCCTCTGTTTTATGTGTGATGCCGCCACAGCGTGCTTTGATGAGGGCTGCTAGATGTGCACCTGGGGTCCAAACCCACAAACCCTGGGCCACTGAAGTGGAGCGCACAAATAACCACTACGCCACTGGGTGGCCCCCACAGTTTCTTGTATCTCTCTAGAAATTAATAATAGTACTCAGAATACCTGTTAAAAATTACACTTTCTTTCCTCTCATTTCTTTTTAAATAACCTCTTAGGTTTTATTTTTTTAAACAGGCAAGTACAAAGAAAAAAAAATAGCCCATGATTTCCCACTTAGCTTTACTGATGTTTTTTGAAAATCACAGTAATGTATGTATGTACACTATTCTCCAACTTGCTTTTATGTTAAAGGTCTTTTTTTCACATCAGCATGCATTCATCTACCTCTTTCTTTTTAATAGCTTTTGGTATTGTAGCGTGTGAAAGCATCATAAATTATTTCCAGTCTTCTTTGCTTTTTGAGAATGTTGCTGTGCATATCCTTGTAGACATATCTTGATGAATGTTTGTAGATATAGCTATAGATAAGGTTCCCAGTGGTGGAACTGCTAAGTCAAGGGACATGTGCGTTTTTTGTTTTCATAGAGAATGTCAGATTGTTCTCCAGACAGAATGTGCTAGTTTATTTTCCTACCGATCAGTTACAAAAATACCTCTTTCCCCATCCCCACTAGCAGTTGGTGTCATCATTTTCTTTTTCACCAACCTAAAGGATAGAAAGTGAACTCCCATTTTGATTTGTGTAAAGAAACTTTTTCTTCTTGCTTTTATTTTTGCAACTTCCAAGTCTATTAATGGCAATTACATATAATAATTTTTAGTTACTTAAATATGTTGGCATTCCTTGAAATGATGAGACCTGAAGCTCTACCAAAAATGATCATAATACACGTTTGGCAAGATGTTGAATTTGTGGGAGTTTAATTAACGACTTTTGAGTCAAAGAGAATGTTGGTCTGTGTTCCTGGATCCGATTCAGAACATCTGGTAAAGATAGCGTAAGTGGTGGCCGAGAGAATAGCCAGATGTTTCCTTGTGGCCCCGAATCTTCCCTGAGAGAACATGCTGAATTCATCAGGCAGCTTCATGTGCTCACAAATTGACTCTCTTGCAAGGTTATTGCCCAACGCCGTGGTAATCTGCAGAAGGAATGAGACTTCAGGCAGCAAGAACATGTTCTCTTTGGCCCCTGTATTTGGGTTTGTTCTATTTCAGGTCACGTGGCAAACTCAGTACAGCGTGTAGCCCGTGAGACGCCAGTGTGACCTCCTGTTCTTAGAAAACCTCCAGAGGGGAGGAAGCGAGGATGATTCCATAGAAGTAGGGAAGACGGACAGACTGCTAGTCTGCTCGTGGAATCCCTTCTCTGACTTTGCTTTGTGACTCCCAGAACACACGCAGAGGATTCCGTTAGCAATTGATCCCTCCATTCGAAACTGTCCCCATTCCTAAAATCCTTCTTGATTACATGAAAGTGGCACTCTCCAAATTATGTCATAAACTCAGGAACGTCCGATGTTTTTTTTACCCTAAATCGTTTGTTTCTTACACTCCCTTGCTCTTTTTCTCTATTCCACGCACACTTCCTGTCTCTAAATCCACTCACGCACAACCCCTAGCCTGCCCCCAGTGTCCCCTGCAGAAATTTATAAAAACCAGAATGTGCTCAGCTAGAGAGTTGGTGAAGCAAAAATCTTTAGTAAAGATTTTAAAGCAGGTAACTTGATATCTCCAGCACGATCGATTAGACGCCCTGTCTTTTGGCATTATTGATGGGGAAGAAAATTACCTTTAAAGATGCCTCTGGCCCTGGGACTGTACAGTGTTTTGTAGTGATCCCTTTCAAAGTTGTTTTCCCCCAACAAAGGCTTTCTGCAGGAGTCCCGTAGGGGTGAGAGAGGCCCAGTCTTGTGAAGCACCGATGCTGCTAGAATGCTTGGCGCATAGCAGACAGTCAAGAAGTACTTGCGGAAGGATTGATCATTGCGTCCACTCATAAATATCTGCTACCTGATAATACTCCTTTGCTTTGCCTTGAACACATAGTAGGTATTAAGTAAATGTTGATTGAGTAAAAGGATTTGAGAAACAACGATTATTAAGATGTAAAAACTTATGGGCCGGCCTGGTGGCGCAGAGGTTAAGTTTGCACGTTCTGCTTCTCGGTGGCCCGGGGTTCGCCGGTTCGGATCCCGGGAGCAGATATGGCACCGCTTGGCAAAAGCCATGCTGTGATAGGTGTCCCACATATAAAGTAGAGGAAGATGGGCACGGATGTTAGCTCAGGGCCAGTCTTCCTCAGCAAAAAGAGGAGGATTGGCAGTAGTTAACTCAGGGCTAATCTTCCTCAAAAAAAAAAAAAGATATGAAAACTTAATACACGCTCCTAAGGAGGGGCAATCTCTGTATGTGATCCCAAACATTCCTGAGTTACTTTGACCAAGAAAGAATTAAGTGTAAAAATCATGTGAGAGGGAAAAAGTTTTAAAATATTTTATATAATGAGCCAAATGGATTTTTGTAGAACAATAAAAGCTTAGTAATCCTTATCTATTATGTTGACAGCTAATCTGAATCTTTGAATCTTTTAAAGAAGACCGAATTAATTTAAAAAATGTAATTCAAGCCAGGTTAATGAAGTTTTGCCCGGTGGATAACCTGCTTTAATGAGTGAAGAAGAATGGTTGCTAGGTAAATGCTACTTGTAAATGTTTAAAAACATTGAGAAATAGAAATGTCTTTACGGCATCCTACAAAATCATTTCATCAGTTAAATTCAGGACTTTGGTATCTGGCTCGAAGCCCACTGCTCTTTTGAAGACGTCTGCTTGCTAGGCTGAAGTCCCCAACCTCTCGTGATGTGTCAACAACACATGACTTCTGTATCTCTTTTAGAACTTCTTATATTCTGCCTTGGTTTATGGCTGTTTGTATTTAAAAGTTGTCTTTGGAGAGGGATGGTGTCTTATCTGTTTTTGCATCTTTGTACCCAGCCCGGTGGGCGTTATAGGTGCTTGATAAATGAGGAACTGAAATGTATTATACTTTGAAACTGGAGCAGAAGTTAACAGGTGTTTTCATCAGTGTATTGAACAATCGTGGTATCTAACCCTGTGTTAATTACTATGGTAGCTGGACATAAAGAGGTTCCAGAACACAGCTCCTGCCCCTTAAGAAAGTATCCTAGCTGGGGGGCCAGAGGGTTCTACTTTGGATAAAATGGATGGTGCTGACTGCTGATCAGCGTGGAACCAACTCAGAATTATGGAGGCGATGTCAGTGTTGAACAGAGTGCTGGTTCTTACAAATGATGCTTTTTATCCTTTACTTTTTTTGTCTAATTTCTTAGTAATAAAGTTGAAACTATACAGTATTTACTCATCGCTATTTAAATGAAATAGAATTTCCCTTCCAATAGAATTTTTAAACAAGTTGCTAATTTCTATGTTTGTGAGAAATCTGTTTTTTGAAGGAAGAATCTTGCCCTTTACCTATTGAGAAAAAAATGGGCTCATATTCGTTTTGTTTTGTTGCCATAGTAAATTACCATAACTTAGTGGCCTAAAACCACATAAATTTACTATCTTACAGTTCTGTGTGTCAGACACAGTCTCACTGGACTAAAATCAAGATGTCGGTAGGGTTGCGTTTCTGTCTGAAGGGTCTAGCGGAGGATCTGTTTCCTGCTCATTTGAGTTGTTGGCAGAATTTAGTTCTTTTCAGTTGTAGGATCAGGTTCCCATTTTCGTGCTGGCTGCCAGCTCAGGGCCGTTCCCAGCTTTTGGAGGCTGCCCACATCCCTTGACTCATGCCCTCCTACCTCATCGGCAAAGCCAACCATGGTGAGTCAAATCCTTCTTAAGTCACGTCTCTGTGAGCCAGTTTTCTGCCTTCCTCCTCCACTTTTAAGAACTCTTGTGATTAGACTGAACACAACCTGGATAATCTCAAGGTCCTTAACCTTAATCCCACCAGCAAAGTCCCTTGTACTGTGTGAGGTAACATATCCACACATTCTGGGGATGAGGACATGGACATCTTTGGGGGCCATTATTCTGCCTGCCACAGGGCTGGACAATTTTGTCTTATATCATTATTCTACCTTACTGATCCAATGGGTTGAATCTGTATCTAGTTACAGGGAAATTTATGGAGGAAACATATAAACTTGTAAAGCACACGATTTCTATCTGATGTGACTTTTACTTGAACACAGGAAAGAAGTTCCTTGTAATAAATCTTTCGACTCACTATGGAGGAGGTTGGTTTTGAGCCGACCTTTTGAAAGCTAGATGAGATCTGAGAAGTGCTATAGGTGGGCAGGAGAGCCTTCTAGCTGAGAGGAAGAAGACGAGTGAAGGCACAGTGATGCGAATGCGGGTGGCAAGGTCAAGATCTGGACTGGCCTTGACCATCGCTGCTCACATTTCTCCATTACCCCTCTTTGCTCTGTCATTCCTGTTCTCCCTTTGCTTGTCAAATCCTCTGCAGCCTCCAGAGCCATCTCCTTCTTGACACCTCCCTGAGGTGAACAGTGTCTTCCTCTGCACCCATCGTACTTGGCTTTGAGCTCTATCTAGGCACTTACTGCATTTTGATTTGTTATCTTGGCCAATTGCTTTATGGTTTATCTCCCCAATCAGATCGCACATTTTTTAGGACAGGAAGTGTTTTTCCCCCCATTTTTCTGTCTCCATATCATTTAGCTAGAAATAATGGACTTACCAAGAAGTAAGGATAGATTCAGAAGAAAGCTGACAATGGACTAACACGTGACAGTACTGACACCAGGAAGGACAGCTCCCAGGGCCAATATTTGCTCAGTAAATATTTGTGGAAGAGTGTGAGGAGTGTGGCGCATCTGAAAGCAAAGGGCAGGCACCAGAGAGAGAGGAGTTGTTTTCCGAGGATGGGTTATAGAGGCTGCTGGAAATCAGGCAGAGGCATCGTGACTTGATATAAGTAAAAAGAAACAGTAGTGGGCTTTTGTGAAATGATGGAAGCAGTGCTGCGGGAAGATTCGTCTGGCGGCGGTAGACAGGATGGACTGGGCAGGGGAGAGAAGAGCTCAAGAGGCCAGTTTGCAAGGTTGCTAAAGGCACAGGTGTGAAGTGATGCCATGCTGGACTAGGACAGTGGCAGTGACACTGAGAGGAAACTGCTCAGTTGAGGAACATCTTGAAATAAGACTTGGATATCGAGAATAAACAAAAGGGAAGGTCATGTTTCGCTTACAACATGAGAAGAATTTTCCATCTGCTGACAGAAATAGCAGAGCTGAATATAAGAGGTCAGTGAGAGGTGACAAGCAGTTTGGGACAAGGTGAATTAGAGATGACAACTGGGCACCCCGTGGGAATGTCCTGTTCATGGCTGGGAATGGACACCCTGAGTACAGCTGAGTAAGTGCTGAGAGCTGTAGGTGTGAGGGCCGTCTACACAGGCAGGCAAAGCCACAAGAAGGAGTTTGCTAAAGGCGTGAATGTTGAGTTGGAGCCGTGCCTATCAATGACAACAGTTCAAGTCTGTGGACACAATGGGGCGTGTGATTTCCGGGGCTCTTGGTCCGTGAGTTCCTTTCACGTGATCAGGTTCCCATGAGTCGTTTCTTCTCTGGAATTGCGCTGCAGGTAACAGGCAGCGTGGGGAGTCTGCTCTCTCTCTTTATCCTCACCTTCTCTTGCTTCTTCTCTAATGATGGCATGAGAAGAATCTAGTTGTTCTCTTCTTCGGTGGTCCGTGTTTGGGGCATTTTGTTCCCTCAGTAAACATCTGCTGGGGAGGAAAGAAGGATTTTCTTTTGTCTGTATGATGTAATGTCTGACGCCTGAATTTCTGAAAATGGCTTTTGTTGGTGGACTGTGCCAAAAGAGGGCTAGGTCCTAATTGGAACAAGCTTTTCTTCTCTGGGAATTGGCCCTGAGATGTTAAGAATTCGTCCTCCTTTAGGATAAAAACTATTTCCATGATATACAGGGAGAAGACTTCAGCTGGGCCATGACGGGGCCATTTGGGACGTTCTTAATAAACGTCTGAGTGTTCAGTCTTTCTGTGAGTTGTAACTTGCCTTAGGTACTTGGTTTAAAATAAACTTTTGGATGAAAAAAAAAAAGAAGTCTGGGAATGGGTTTAAAGTAGCAATTCCAAACCACATCTTGACGTACTGAAGTGAAACTGGATGCGTGTGATTCCGTTTTACCTTGTACACAAAACCATGATATAAGGAGAAAGGTGTTCCTGGCTGCAGGAACAACATAAGCAAAGGGAAGGGGTCATGAGTCCCCCAGCTCATTGGAGAAACTGTAAGTAGTTAGTATGGCTGGGGAGTCGAGGGGAGAGATGAGGCTGGAACAGTAGGGAAGGGCCAGATCGTGGAAGGCCTGGTGCACCTCCCCAAGGTCATCGAGCCAGGAAGTGGTACCATTAATGCATCTTGGAGAGGTCATTCGGGCTGCTGTGTAGGGGGTGGCAGGTTAGGGTGGGAAGTTGGAAGACTGGCAAGAAGAATTTGGTTCCTGATTGGATATGAAGAAGGAATCTAGAAAACAGCTTCTAGGTTTCTGACCTGGTTGACTCAGTGGGTGGCGGTGTCTTCTCCCCAAGAGAGAACAGGGAACGATGGACTGCTGCCCTTTTGGATCTGGGAGGTAACTCGGGGCTGGCCTTCTGGGAGTTGGGCATTTGGGTCTGAGGCCCAGGAACAGGGTTGCAGTTGGACGTAAGGCAAAAGATAGAAGATATCAAAACAAGACCATTTGTGATATCTACAGAAAATCTCAAGAGGGTGTGGATGGAGTGCAGTGAAGAGAGGGCAAGGGAAATAAACTGAAAGACCAGGCCCTGGAGAGCTTTCAGCTTCCGAGTTTGGGATTAATTCATAGGCGGTATTGTTTCCATGTACTGATTTTCTGAAGGAAATAAGAAAACCCTACCTGAATATTTCACCCCATTTAATGTTTAATGGCGAACGTAGGACTGCATCCAGTGGGTGCATTTATAAATGTGACGAGCGCAGCTGACTCGCTCCACTCCCCTTCCAGCTGCTCCGCGGAGTCCGGCCAGTGCGCGTGTCGACCCCACATGATCGGACGTCAGTGCAACGAAGTGGAATCCGGTTACTACTTTACCACCTTGGACCACTACATCTATGAAGCAGAAGAAGCCAACTTCGGGCCTGTGAGTAGGGGGTGCCAGGCAGGTTGGTAAAGCAGTGTTTGGGGGGCAGTAATGGCATATAGACACATTGTAAAGAGACGGTTTAAGAGGCATTTTGTCAGTGAACACAAAGTAAGATCAGGACCTGGCCTTGTTGAGAACCGTCATATTTCAAGCTAAGTCAGTCTATAACTCACAAAGGGACTTTGGATCATTCACTATGAAGACTTTTGGTGTTTTGGTTTTTTCTTCTTCCGTTCTTCCCTCTACTTGTGCACCAAACTTATCATTGCTCTAGTATAATTAATACTCAGAGAGGATACTGTTTCAGTTTTCTATTGCTGTGTAATGAGCCATCCCAATATTTAGTGGCTTAAAATGTATGTCGGGCACTTCAGCTGGGATGGCTGAAACAGCTGGAGGCTGGCTGGGCATCCTTCTCCACGTGCCTCCTCCAAGCAGCTGTCTTGAGCTTCCTCACAGCATGGTGGAGTCAGGGTAGTAAGACTTACGTGGCATTTGGCCTCCAAGAAGGAGGAAACAGAAACCGCCAGGTCCAGGTCTCTCAAAGCCTGAGCTCAGAAGTCCCAGAACATCATTCTCGCTCATTTTGTTGGTCAAAGTCGCAAGGCCGCCTTAGACCAGATTCGAGGGCAGAGTGACATAGTTTCCACCTCTTGATGGGTAAAGCCACACACACCTGTATACAGGGAGTGACGGACTTCATCCTTGGGGCTGACTCCTCACGGGTATTATATACAGTCCTGTGAACAAACTCAAATGCGTGTTTGAGTTCAGCAGCTCAAATGGATCACTTCTCCTGTCTTAGTGACAGTCAGAATTAACTCATCAGTAGTGAACATTCATGATTGTGGCAGCTTCTTCCTTGTACTTGGACCTTGAGATGAATGCCAGTGAGAAAGACAGACAGAAGTACATCCACTAGATGTTGGACTAGCCTTGTCGAAAATCTGGGAAATACCTTATCCCTCCTAGGTGCTTATCTCAGCATTTGGGATGTTTTTTCCTTCCTTTGTGCTCATTCCCCTAGTTATATCATGGAAGGTATATCCTAAGGCTTTGAGTCCCATCTCCAAGGTCCCAAGGCCACTTCAATCACAAAATTAAGAAGAAACCAATTTCCTGTTTATATATCAAAAACTTTTTACAGTCTACTGGGAAAATGTGACTGTGAAAAAGAGGTGTAAGGTGTCCACAGTTCTGGAGCTTTGAGTGACTGTTAGATTTCATTGAATTCCATTTCAAGTGAAGCATAAGTACTGTCGCCCTTGTCCTCAGGGGGTCAGCATCGTGGAGCGGCAGTACGTCCAGGACCGGATTCCTTCCTGGACTGGAGCGGGCTTCGTCCGAGTGCCCGAAGGGGCTTATTTGGAGTTTTTCATTGACAACATACCGTATTCCATGGAGTATGACATCCTAATCCGCTATGAGCCACAGGTAAACACTCGGTAGACTACTGGCGGTCGGGGAGATATTGGTAGAAAAATCTTTCTTCTAATGGGCACTAGGTTCTTGTGAAATTTAGAGGTTGTGTTGGGATAGAGGAACCCCTCTGATTTCCTATCCACTATGGAAGTGAAAATGCACATTTTTCTTGAATTATCTTGTAAACATGGAGTAATCTCTTGTTCAGCACTCAGCCTTCTGAGAACGGAGGTGGGATGAGAACGTATCAGATCCTCTCCTTGCCTTGCCGGCCTGCACTGCCCGGGGACAGACACATGTCCATAACTGTAGTGAAAGGCCAGAGGTGGGAAGTGTGAGAGCAGAGCTAGAAACAGTGCTGGACGATGGAAAGTTCCGTACCAGCCAGGCTGGGCCAGGGGCTGCCAAAATGGTTCCTGAGGAATCAGATCTGGGCCTTAATATGGAGATGGAATTTTGACACAAAGGGAAGTTAAGGCAGAGTGTGAGCAGAGAGGAGGGGAGTGTCCTGAGAGTCATTCCGCAGAGCTAGGTAAGGGATGTAGCTGGAGATGCTATTAGGAAAAATGCTGGGATCAGGAAAGGGACTTGGACTCTGTATTGACAGGCAGCTACCGCAGGGTTTTGAGCAGGGGGTAGTCATTACCTGAGCTGTGTTTTAAGATGGATTGAAGGGGACGTTGGGAGAGCAGCTGGGTAGCTGTTTCAGCATCCAGGTGAGAAGGGATTAGGGCAGGGGCTGGGGTAGTAGCAGGGGAAATGGTAAAGAGGGAAGAGAAAGCAAGCGAGTGTTTCCATTTAAACCTGGCAGATGACGATCGATCGATGGGGAGGGGTCTTCATGAGCAGACAGGTGGCCGCGGGCCAGTGTGCATGGTCCCTGGGATTGTTTGTTTCCTCTTCTAGCTACCTGACCACTGGGAAAAAGCTGTCATCACGGTGCAGCGGCCTGGAAAGATTCCACCCAGCAGCCGATGTGGGAACACTATTCCCGATGATGACAACCAGGTGGTGTCCTTGTCGCCAGGCTCGAGGTCAGTGACAGTGGTTTGCGGCTCAACAGAACGAATATGCAAATGAAATTTGTTTCTGGGATCTTGCCTTGTGAGTCGTACAGTTAGCATTTCAGAGCGAGGGCCACGCGTGGACTGTTGCCTGCCTGCCTTTGGAAGGACCTACATGGAGCTTTGACTGACTGACTGACTGGATACTTAAAGGTTGCCTTGTTGTTGTTGTTGTGGGTCAGGTATGTCGTCCTTCCCCGCCCCGTCTGCTTCGAGAAGGGTGTGAACTACACCGTGAGGTTAGAGCTGCCCCAGTACACAACGTCTGATAGCGACGTGGACAGTCCCTACACGCTCATCGACTCGGTGAGTGGAAGGTCGTTTCTGGCACGGGCGGGGGAGGCTGGGGGTAAGTCTCCATCTGCTTCCCGGAGGGCTTGTGGAGGGATAACGTGGAGAGGTCAGGCAGAATCATTCTTTCTTGCCTCCAAGGCCACTCTGCTTATTTATTTTAATAAAACTCCCCCCTCTGGAAAGGATTTTACTGCAGCTGATTCTCTGAAAGTAGCAAGTGCCTTAAAAAATGACATTTCAAAAACCAACTGTGTAAGGTATAGCTAAACTTTTTCTGGCAAGAATATTTTAAGAATGGGGAGGTTTTCATTCTATTGAATGATTCCGATCTTTTCAAGAGTCAAAGAAGCATTTGGGGTTTTTCTGTGTTTACTTGCTGTAATGGATGCCACGGACGCCACCGTAAGGACAGTTTGCACTTCTTGTTCTTTATAGCTTGTTCTCATGCCATTCTGCAAGTCTCTGGACATCTTCACTGTGGGAGGTTCGGGAGATGGGCTGGTCACCAACAGTGCCTGGGAAACCTTTCAGAGATACCGGTGTCTGGAGAACAGCAGAAGCGTTGTGAAGACGCCGATGACTGACGTTTGCAGGAACATCATCTTCAGCATTTCTGCCCTGTTACACCAGACAGGCCTGGGTAGGTGTTAGCACACCTGGCATCTTGGGGCGCCTTGGAAGGCACACCCCACAGCTCTGTGTCAGGCAGTCAGCAAAAGGAAGTGGTGTCTCAAACTACAGTTTATCTTTAAGAATATGTTAGTGATAGAGCCCCACTGAAATTGCAGTCAATATTCAAGACATAGACCGCAGGTGACTAGGGGAAAGGTCATGAGGATACAGCATTTCCATGGGCGGGGGGTGGGGGGGGGGGAGTTGGCATGGAATCAGAGGAGCGCCCCATTACTGAAATTTGTTTTTCTCTCCGAAAGGTCAGACCAACCCCCAGAGGTCACTAGGTTTTTGTCTGAGGTCTTGTGATATTTGAGCTGTGAAGGCAAGGGGGGACAACCTTAATGAGCTTCTTCCTAGAAAAACTGCTTTTATCTGCCAACCCTGCCTCCTGTTGCCTCCCTCCCACTTGTCATATGGATGCTACTGTTTGAACTGGGAATTCTGAATCAGCCGAAGTAGTAAAGAGGAAGGATCGGGGGAGCCCAAGGAAAGGGACGGACCAGTTCAGAGCTGGTGTGACATGCTGTGCCCGTTTCTACGGGGACAGCAGCTGCTCTGTGTCACAGCTTCTGGCCCCTCTTTTCCCTGCAGCTTGTGAGTGCGACCCTCAGGGCTCCTTAAGTTCCGTCTGCGACCCCAACGGAGGCCAGTGCCAGTGCCGGCCGAACGTGGTTGGAAGGACCTGCGACAGATGTGCTCCTGGCACCTTTGGCTTTGGGCCCAGTGGATGCAAACGTAGGTTATTCAGAAAAACTGTAATATATTCATTCCGATTGTCTGAGAAATACTGCTGTGGGGTCCACAGCTGCAGAAGGCCATGCTTGACTCCGGAAATCCATACCGGGAGTCCCTGCGCATTCTGAACTGGGCATGGGGGTTGTTGATAGAAGGGGTGTGTTTGCACCCCTTCTGTCGGTTTCATGAGTTTCTCAAGGGTGGGTCCTTGGTTGCCTGTTTCTTCAGCTTGTGAGTGCCATCTGCAAGGATCTGTCAACGCTTTCTGCCATCCCGTCACTGGCCAGTGCCACTGTTTCCAGGGGGTGTACACTCGGCAGTGTGACCGGTGCTTACCAGGGTACTGGGGCTTTCCGAGTTGCCAGCCTTGCCAGTGCAACGGCCATGCCGATGACTGTGACACAGTGACGGGGGAATGCGTGAGCTGCCAGGACTACACCACGGGGCATAACTGTGAAAGGTACGTGGACGCTGCCTCTTGAAAATAACAACAAGATCGTTTTTAGCTGAGCAAACAGCATCTTAGACAGACCACTGAATGAATCTCTACCAGGCTCCAGATGGCTCATTCATTTCTGACCACCTGGGTATTTTCTAGGAAATCATCCATTTATCCGGTCCATATTTAGTTCACACCTTTTGTGTGCGCCAGGCATTGTTCTGGTGCTGGGGAGACGGCAGAGAACAAAGCTGACATGAGTCTGCTCTCTTGGAGAATCATCCTAGAGGTTGCCGTAGATCTGGACGGAAATCATCTCTCTGTCGCCGCAGATTCTGGCCTAGGATCAGAGTTGTGAAATGTTAATTCCTAATTTGGGTCAAAGTAGAAAGCAAATCCAAATGGGATTAGTCATTTTAAACAGCTTTGTTTTCCTAAACATTTTATGTAGCTCCAGTTTCCAGGAGACCACATGAAATGTGGAAAAGTAGATCTGTTGTCCTGTTAGCAAACATTAATTGAATAATTACGACAGATGCAAAGCTCTGTGCTTGATAATAGTAAGAATAGAATCTGCCTCTGACAACATTACAGCCTCACTCAGTTAGATAAGTAGTGCAAATGAGAAACCTGCTTGCTGACTTAGTGTTCCTTACTAATTAAGAAAGACAGACATGCTATTAGAACCTGCTTTGTTTGAAGTACTAGGCTCTACCTTTCGTGTCAATAAATTTTTTCTCTTCTAATATCCCTCCACTCTATATGGGAGTTTTGTTTTAAAAATTTCAGCACGTGCTTCAGCCAGTGCAAAAGTTCCTCATCAAATGAAAGAGAAATTGTTAGTGAAAACTGTATGTGTGATTAACTTCTGGCATGAAGATGTATATGGGAGCAAATATGTGGCTCCTCGACTCTCCTTTGAGGAAAAGTTATTCCTTCCAACCACAAAATTGTGTTGTAAAAAGTAACAAGGAAACAGTGATACAAGATTGAAAGGAAGAAATTAATATCTTGGTGTCATCTTTTGTTTTCTGCATTAAACTTTTCATTATTGTTCTTTCAATGGGAGATGGAGAATAAGAGAGAAAGAGACAGATGAGAAAATCAGGTGAAAAAGGGAGAAGAGAGTTGCGTGGGGACACAGGCGAACACGTGGTTGTCCGCAATGCCGATTTGAAATCAGGCACAATGTGCAATGTGTTTGCAAGAACATCCTGTGAGAATGGCTTGGTTGATATTTGAGACTGGTTTGGGATTTTATTTGTAAAGCATTTTGATTTCTTGCAGGAGAGTGAGAAATGGCGTGGGAGGAGGAAGGACTTTCAGCCTTAGTTTGGATGACAAAACTTGATTAAAGATTTGAGAATCTGCTGTCTAGTTTGAGCCAGTTTCTCATCGTTTTGCCTCATTCCAAGATGATCAGAGTTTCAATCCCATAAATTTAAAAAGAAGCTCTAGGCTCAGATTATTCCCAAGGGTGGAAGTGGAGGGGAGGCAGGAAATGAACGCTCAGTTACTATCCTGATGTGTTTGGATTTATTTCACCTAGAAAAGCCTCGTAGAAAACTTGCTCAGAAACCTTTATACAAAATTACTTCATCACTACCAGTTTCCCCGGAACATAACTGGGCAACATGTTCTTGCATTATGTTTGTGTCTAATTAAGTAGAAGGTTAATTTCCTCAGAACAACCTTCCCCTCCCATTTCTTCATCCTACTTCCTGCCCCCCATTAAAAAAAAATATTACCTCTGCCTCAAAAAAAACCCACAAACCATGAAAAACAAACTGAATTAGAAATCCTTAGACCGAGTTTCAGGCCCAGTTCTGCTTCTGACTCGCTTTGTAAACTTGGGTGAGTTAACTCACCTCTCTGAGTATCTGACTTCTGTTAGTAAAGCAACTAGGTTGGTTCAGATGATCTCCAGAGTTCCTTCAAGCTTTTCTGTTGTAGGAAGTAAAAAAGTAACCCAATCACCATTCATGCTGACAAGCAGCTTGTCATAGTGAAAGAATTCTTTGCTAAAAGTCAGGAAGCTGAAATCAAATCCTGGCTCGTTACTAACGAGTTGTGTAAGCCTTGCAAATCATGTAACCTCCAAGGATTCCTTATCTGTAAGGAGAGGAGATGGGACCTGTTGGGTTCGCGAGTTGATAAATACATCCCTCGGCCCTCGTTTGAGAGACAGACACAAGAGTCATGCAGCTGGAGAGCGTCCTCATCAGCTTTGTTACTGGTAAAGGCTGGGTTGTAGAACATGCCACCGTGGGCTTGCTGACACCTCACCTGTCCCAGAGACAGACAACCACAAGCTCTCTCCCCCACCCCCCACCCCCCACCCCCAGACTCCTTAAGCAAGGAGGGAGCTGACCAGAACGCTCAGGGCAGGCCGGCAGCTGAGGGGACAATAGGGTGCACTTGGGGAGATGTACCTCTTCCTCTGGAAAGGAGTGAGTGAGGGTCTGAGTGAGGCCAGGGGTGTCCCCCTAATGCAGTGGCCCTGCAATTGTGATCTCCACACCAGCAGCATCAGTGTCACCTGGGACCTGCTAAATCAGAATGGCGGGAGAGCCCAGCAATGGCTCTGGAGAGTTCTGATTGGAGCTGCAGTTTGCAAACCACTGCTCTCGTGGAAAGCCATTCCCTGAGGAATGGGGAGTGAATGTTCCTAAACAGAAATCACAGTTTCTAGGATGTTTTCTTGTGACAGGTTTCTCACAACTGTGGTGCATGACCCTCTCTGTTCTGCGACTGATGTAGGTGCTTGGCTGGTTACTATGGTGATCCCATCATTGGGTCGGGAGATCACTGCCGCCCTTGTCCCTGCCCAGACGGTCCCGACAGCGGACGCCAGTTTGCCAGTAGTTGTTATCAAGATCCTGGTACTTTACAGCTTGAGTGCGTCTGTAATCCTGGATACATTGGTAAGTAGTGTGCAGACTTTCGAAGGAAAAGATGGATCTTTATGAGTTGAGTTGTTCATGAAGAATAAAGCTGAAGAGTGAGCCAATTTGGTTTCATTTTTACAATCCTTAATTAAAAGTGAAGGGAATCTGAAATCTAAGGATGCTCTTTTCCTGTTTGGCATGTGGGATAGAGTCAATTCTTGAGTCTCTGTGATCATGTTGTAATACAGAGCAGGATAGCAAGCTCATTGAAATCCATATATGAATCTGATGAACACTTCTGTTACTAAGCAGTAGAAAGGTGAATTTGCATTTTACTTCTCCCTTCCCTTATCCAACTCCTAGCAGAAGAGTCTCAGGGCAGTGAAGTGGCCAAATGGTGGGCAAAAGGAAGAAGAGAGTATCACCTAGGGAGCTAGGGTCCCCTCCCCACATGACTGAATGGGTCAAAGCTCGATTTGTTCCTTAGTGTTTATCATACATTATCTGTCAATGCTCAAGGAGTGTAGCTAGCTGTGAAAGTAAACTCCCTTTTCTTTCATCCTTGATGCCACTGTTTCACATACTAGGTATGCTTATCCATAGCTCAGTAAATATTTGCACGCAGTTTCAGGATTCTTTAGAAAAGGAAATTGGTTATCATTATGGACCCCACTTTGGGTTGCTCACGCAGGAGCCCTGATTTTTCAGTTCGAATAATCCTTGGATTAGGAGTTAACATCAAGCCGAGCTTGACGCTGTTGGATCATTATTTAGTTCCTAATCTGCTCCATCCCTGGATAATGAGAAGCTGAAGTCTCATGTGCTAGAACTCGTCCAACTGTCCGTGCCCTGCTGGGGCCTCTGAGCCAGGCTGCAGCTGTGTTACACATGACAAAATGCTTCTTTCCCCTCGCAACTAAAAGCCCATTTTTTTCCCCAAAGGTGTGGTCATCCTGGGGGGTAACGAGAGCAGTGAGGAGCGGGGTGCCACCTGGGTTGGCTCTCTGGGCAGGCGTGTCGGGGGACGAGACCTTTCGGTCAGCAAGCTGAAGGCTTTGTGCTTGGTTTTATTGGACAATAGGCTCCAGATGCGACGACTGTGCCGCAGGCTTCTTTGGCAATCCCTCGGACGTTGGGGGGACGTGTCAGCCTTGTCAGTGTCACCACAACATTGACACGACAGACCCAGAAGCCTGTGACAAGGAGACCGGGAGATGCCTCAAGTGCCTGTATCACACGGAAGGGGAGCACTGCCAGCTCTGCCGATTCGGGTATTATGGAGACGCCCTCCGGCAGGAATGTCGAAGTAAGCCGCAGAATCATTTTGCCACTCATTACAATGATTTCCACTTTCCTCATCATCAGGCGATTTTATTCTTCCACTGTCTCATTTGGCAAAACCCTTGTTCAGATAGGTAAAGTTTCACTTTCAACAAAAGAAAGATGAGACCGATCCTTTTTTTTTTCTTTACGTCCTCATCCTCTGGCAGGACTGAAGTCCCAAGATGTGGCTCAGTGCCTGAGAGAGAGAGAAACAAGGAAAAACTATGTAGCTGTCAACCATGATAAATGCCATCCGATAAAGCATATTGATTTTACATTCTGCTCATGCACTAGCTGATTGGCTGGGCCTCATAGATCCTAAATGCCCACTCTGGACTTCCTGCATGTCATTGGTGATAGAGCCTTCCAGATTAAGGAAAAGAAGGAAGTAACATCTTTGAAGTCTCTCTTTCAGAACTCAGTATTTATCTTTTATCAAGGGATCGGCCACACTTCCTGCTGCAGCCCCCAGGTCCCTGTCTTTGTTTATACAAACACTAGCGGAATGTTGAGGACCAGCAGGACTGGATTCCTCAAAGCCTTACCAGCTTAAACAGCTTCTACCTGCTATGTCCCAGTGTTCATTACTGCTCTTCCCTGCCCACAGTTGGAAATCCTTAGGTCTCTCAACCCTCATGGCGTATTTTTTTTTTTTTTTAAAGATTTTATTTTTTTTTTCCTCCCAAAGCCCCCCGGTACATAGTTGTACATTCTTCGTTGTGGGTCCTTCTAGTTGTGGCACGTGGGACGCCGCCTCAGCGTGGTTTGATGAGCAGTGCCATGTCCACACCCAGGATTCGAACCAACAAAACACTGGGCTGCCTGCAGCGGAGCGCGCGAACTTAACCACTCAGCCACGGGGCTGGCCCCCCTCATGGCGTATTTTTTATTTCCAATGAAATCCTCAATTTTCAAATGATTCACCAGCGGCTTATTAAAACTGAGTATTTTGAGAATAATGCTAGGCAAAATGGGTCACGTGTGTCTGCCTGGAAAATGTCACAACTGTGTAGAACATCGTAAGAATTTCTGAAGAACGAGTTTGAGATTCTTTTTTCATCACCTCCATTTCTTTCCTCGCTTGTTGGCATTTCCAGGTCGAAATCTGGAGAGGGAAAATGTCACTGTTGGATGTAGCTAACCTTTGCGTTGTCCGTATACTTGTGAATGTGACTAAGTAAATCTGGTCGCACCGTTGTTTTTCAGAGTGTGTCTGCAATTCCCTGGGCACTGTGCAGGAGCACTGTAACAGCTCTGAGTGCCAGTGTGACAAGACCACTGGGCAGTGCTTGTGTCTTCCTAATGTGATCGGGCAGAACTGTGACCACTGTGCGCCCAACACCTGGCAGCTGGCCAGCGGGACCGGGTGTGACCCGTGCCACTGCGACGCTGCTCATTCCTTCGGGCCATCTTGTAATGAGGTGAGGTGCATGGCCGGGGTGAGGCCGTGGTGGCATAAGGAAAGATGCCTTTAGGAGTCCAGGTGACAGCTAGCCCATTTGGTTGCTTTGCCCCAATTAGAGAAAGGCACCCCATGGTCGCAGCCTTGCACCAGAGCACACAGCTTTGCAAACACAGCACAGACTGGATGTAAGCCCTCACTCGTCCCCCTTGGCTGGGACTGCCCTCTGTGTACAACCGTGGCAGAGACCCCATATGCTGCCCCCACAGCCTTTCAGGGCAGTGCCCCAGCTGCAGGTGCAGACTTACCCTGGCATGGACAAGGCTGTGCTGTTCTCTTTAATTTCTCTTTAATACCTGGCTGCCGAATCAAACTTCTTTCTTAGTCACACAGTCTGAAAGGAACCAGATAGCCACGCAGCATTGTAAACAGTGCTGTTTCCTGACACACACTAAGAATGAAGTGCTCCCTGCGGCAGGTGAGTCACAGGTGGCCCAGGCTTGTTGGTGATTTGTGAGGATGAGAGGGAGAAACATGTAAATAAAGTGTCACGTGCTCCAGGCCTTTCCAACCCCTGGTGCAGAGGAGCAGTTAGGAGAGGTGGCCTGGGGCCCTCAGCACCCACGATGGAAGGAAGATCCCTTGTCCTGGTCGGGATGGAGAGGACTTCTCAGGCAGCCAGTCAGTCCCACTTTCCCGAAGAGCAGGTGGAAGAGAAAATGCGGACTGGCTTCTGCCGCGCAGCCGCCTGACTGAGGTCTGTTTTCTGGCTGCAGTTCACGGGGCAGTGCCAGTGCATGCCTGGGTTCGGAGGTCGCACCTGCAGCGAGTGCCAGGAGCTCTTTTGGGGAGACCCCAACGTGGAGTGCCGAGGTGAGGTGTTCTCGGGGGGTGTTGATTGAGTGGAGGGAGCAGATGTCTGCAAGAGCTTTTTATAAACCCTAAAGCGCAGCATAAATGTATTTGTCTCTGAAACCTCTATGTTTAGTTACAAAAGAAATTCATGCTCATTGTTTAAAAAAAACTCTAACCAATCTGGCCCTGTAGAAGTGTAGGTAGCAAAAAGTGGACCCACTCACTTCTCCAGGTCCTTTCCCCAAGGGAAATGTGTCTGCACAGACAAATGCACATACGTACCACAAACACACACACGATTGCCTTTGCAAATGCTTTTAACCAAAATGCTTATATTAACCATATATTTCTGCAGTTTATTTTTCCCTCCTCTGAACAGTATTTTGTGGCCAGCCTCCTTGTCAGCTCATGCAGAGTTGTTCTGGCAGGATCGTTTGAGTCCAGTGTATCAAGTATTCTGTGCTGACAGTTAAACCCCTTGGGGTCTGTGCATGTGAGTGATGTCCCCACCAGTGGGGGCTGCAGGGCGATGTCGGAGAGCCTAGTGCACCACAAAGGAACAGGTGACAAGAGCCCCAAGTCTGTTGAATGTGAGTAGAACCCAGATTCCCACTTAGGCTTATGGTAAAATAGGACTGTGAGGGAGAGCTTGACATTTTCTTAAGAAGAAAAACTTCTTAAAATCATGTGAATCATAAGGATTGCTTAATTTTTGCGCTGTTGCAATTTTTTTTTTTTTGACCTGCCAGATTATTTTCCAGCTCTTAAAGTGAAAGCATTTGTGGAAAAATTTTTAGTAGACTGTTTCTGTTCTGTCTTCCTACTGTTTCTTGCCTGCTTGGGTTTTCTTCCCTATGTTTCAAGTTGGTCACTATGGATAAAGATCTTCTGTAGTTTCTTATTTCCTCTTTGATTTATTTTCTTTGTTGCACATCTGACATTCTAGGTCCCTGTTGGACTTTAAATTAAAAAATGACCTTTTTCTTTTTTGGAAGCAACCGTAGCGAGAAATAATACAGATCTTCAAGTTAGCAGTGCCTTCAGTATCTCCTGTGAAAGGTCAGAAACCTAGGTACTGTGTGTTCCTTCAGTTAAGCCGTCTGTTCTTGAACAGCAGGAAAGCTTCGAGCAGTGACAAGACCAGAACAAATGGCGTGTGCTTTGTTTTTTCGGCTGAGGCTGAGCCAGAAGGGTTTGGACCAACATCTTAGATGAGAGGAAGGTTTGTTCCACAGAAGAGGTGGTGTGGGCCCTGTCGATAAACAAGTGCTTTTTTATTCATCATTCTTCGGGCAGGCGTTGGTTCTTAGTGGGATCTGGTTTTCTATTACAAGGTCCGCGACATTCATTGGACCACTTGCTCCAAGTTGTCTCCTGCAAGTAAAACCCTGCTTGCAGTCTGGTTTCTCCAGGCTCTAACCACTGTTCTGTTAAATTCCTCAATCTTTTGTGAGGCCCCAAAAGCTTGATTTTCTCCAGATAATGGGTCTATCATTGCCTATAGCCAGATTCTATCAGCATGTGTCATTGGCAGAATGGCTCTGGCTGCCAAAGCTTTCTGACCTTTGCTCCGTCTAAGCTTCGTTAGCATGAAAAGCCTGTTCCCCGGAGTCAGAGTCAGTCAGAGGATTGTTCATTTAGGACTCAGAACTTTACCCCTCACCCTTTTCTCTTTTCTTTACACTTTCAGCTTTAAATCTGCCCCAATTGTGGCTTATAGAAACAGTGTCAACTTGTTTAGGTCAAAAGTTAGATCCTGTTTTAGAAACCTTGCAAAGAGTGAAATCCACGGTGTCGATGTTCACCAACTTCTTTGTTCGTTTTATTGAGAAGAAAGGTCAGCTTATTACACAAGAAACTGACAATCGGGAAAACAAACAGGCAATGCACAACAAAAGCTGAGTATTCTGCAAGGAAACGTGGTCTGTATGAGGAGAATGCACAAGAAACCAGACATGCCCAATACCTCTTCCTTTCCGCTCCTCCCTTCAGTATTTCGTTACTGTCTTTAAGATCACCTGAGAACTTGAGTTAATGAAGGAACTGTAGAGACCATCTCCTTTATGGTTTTCACGTGTGCTCAGTGGATCCCAGTGGCTCGAGGGCCGCAGGGATGCAGGCAGGTGAAGAGATCCCATAGTAGAGAGCATGGGTTCCGGAGCCAGGCTGTCTGGCTTCACACCAAGCAAATGTACATATTAGGATGAAACTAAGTCCCTGCTTGTCTCCCCCACCCTAGCATACGCCCCCTTTCTCAGTTTGGTACCAATGTTTTCCGTCCTCTTTCTGTGCACTGACATACATACATCATACGTATACATATGTATACATACATAGTTTTAAAAAATATTTACATGAGGAATTTGTTTTTCAAATCTTAATCTCTTTCAGATCTTTCCATATTTGTGACCCTAATATTATGATCTGAGTTTTGACATCCCTTCAGCTCACACCCAGCAGGCAGAGTTGGTCCAAGCCCTTTGGAGGTATTATAATCTTCTCCATGGAGGATGTGGGCTCAAGAGAATGGACCCCAGGAGATTTTGTCAGGTTCCAGATCCAGGGGTTCCATCCTCTCCTTGCTTTCCTACTAAATTATGTCATCTCTCCAACCTCATCTGTAGGCTTTTATTTTTAATGGGGACCAGAAAGCCCCTTTCCCAGAAGTGTTAATGTCAGGTGGAGTTGCCCACTTAGTTGCTACCTTTGGCAATTCAAAGTGATAAAATGTTGTTGCGTCTTTGGGGATGTTAAGGTCCATAGTGTCTCTCCTTTGTGACCACACTGCCTGAGCTGGAGTGGGGCCATTTGGAAATTTGGGTGGAAGGGGGAGGTGGGGGTGCATTTTTGGGTCATCGCCATGATGGGTGGCCACTATAGGCACTTGGTGTCGGGAGCCAAGGACGCTAAATGTCTTGCAGTTAAGACAGGCTCTCACACAGAGAGTGTGTTGGATCTCAGATGCTTTTGACACCCTGTGGAGGAAGCTCATAATCTCCGAAGCACCCAGAGAGAGTGAGGACTGACTTGATGTTGGGGAAGTCGTTGCCAGCCACAGGGCCTTGTGCATACGGGATGGCAGTAAGAGTGGGACCAGCCTGATCTGATGAGGGCAGGGACAAAAAGGCAGATGCAGGCCGAGTTCAGGGCTCTAGTTGTACTGGAATGTAGTCACAAATGGAAATGGGAGGACAAAAACTTGAAGGGACAAGGTCCGGAGACCAGCAGGGACAAGAGCAGGTGTCATCTGAAATTAGAGGGAACTGTGCGAAAAGAATGTGACCGCTTTTCTCAGATTACATAATGAAGTGCCAGAAGTCTTCAACTGCAGATCTTTCACTGCACATGGTTCGTTGGAGGGCACAGATTTAGACTTTCTCATGCCACCTAGTTAACTATACGCTTATAGAAAGACTTAGGTCATAGCTAAGTATTCTGCTTATGGAAAAAAATGTAGTTATGTAAAAGACAAATGAGTGGAGCCTCAAAATTGTAAATTGTTGAATGTTCCTATTGTCCAGGCGGGTTGGGGCCCGTGGCCGATCGTGCCAAGTCTGAACAAGCCCATCTCTGTGCTGGGATGGCGGGAGAATTTCATCCACCCACCACTGAACGTGCCGGAGGAAACCTCAGCTTGCAGCGCTGCGTTGTGCCCCTCGGGAGTCAAAGGTCACATGAGGAATCTCTCTGTTGATTCATAGATAGCGAAGGGAGGGCCTCTGGCTCTTGGAAAAGGCCAGTGTCTCTTAGACCCAGGCAAATTAGGAATGTGGGGCATAGGTGAGAGGCTCTGGGTAGTGGCCATTTTCCCATCATGCTTGTTTCTCATTTCAAATTGTTTTTAGTAGAAAAATTAACTACATTCCTTTGCTCAGACATGAAGTTTTAGAATGCTTATATTCTTTTTTCAGACTAGGATTCATTGACAGTTACCCACCTTACTCTTTATTTCCAGTACGACTTGGGAAATCAGATTTAATTTGATTCTTTAGAGACCCACAGTAGTCTTGTTCATAGAGGGAAGGCAGTCTTGTAGAATCTTATCACGGATTCTGTGCGTCCCCGAAGCAGTGGGCTAGGCTAGAGGTAGGCAAACGACAGCCCATGTGCCAAACCAGCTTCCTGCCCCTGTCGGTGAGTGAAGTTTCTCTGGAGCACAGCGTGCCGGTTTGTCTGTGTGTCATCTGGGACTGCCACCATGCCACGGTGCCAGGGCTGAGTGTCGTGACAGAGCCATATGGCCTGCAAAGCCTAAGTATTTATCATCTGGGCCTTTCTGTGAAAAGTTTGCTGACCCCTGGACCAGACAGCCAGCTCACTTCTGCGGGCGAAATCATATTCATTCTCCACCTTTCATTCCCAAACCGAAGTTATGTGACTGAGACCAAAATACAGGTGGGGCTGGGGGAGGCGGAGGATTTAAAGAAACAGAAAATCACATTTAAGAGATTAAAAAGAATTTACATTTCGCTTGCTTGTGGTAAAATAGAAATGTCTAGGTAAAGTATCAGTCTACCTTTTGGCTTTATAGCAACTCCTGGAGTCCCATGGTACTTTGAGGCAAGGTCCCTGGCAGAAGAAAATAAACCCTGTCACCTGGTTTTAGGATACAGCTCTTCCTCTGTCCCCAAGCAGATGTAAGTTGTATAAGGAAAGGTGGATAAGCAACACAACGTGGAGTGATGCCCAGGGGTACCTGGTGGGGGTGGACACAGCAGGGAAGAGCTGCTAGCTGAGCGGGAGGCCCTGGCAGGCTCCGTGGGCAGATGGGGTACGTAGGGTAACATGGCAGCAGGAGGCAGGACGCAAGGGCTGCAGACCTGCCAACTGTCAGAAGAGGCAAGACCGCTAGGAATGGGAGTCGTTAGACAAGGTTTCATGGAACAGGTTCGCTCTCGTGGTTGTTGACAGAGAATCTGCTGTGTGCTGCACACTTTTAGGGATATTGCATGCATATTCTTGATTTTGTCCTTACAACAGCCAGCCTCTGAGGGTACGTTTAATCTCCACTTCACAGTTGAGAAATCTTAGGCTCAGAGAGGGTGAGTGACTTACCCGAAGACAAATCGCAAGGGAGGGCAGAGCTGGGAACTGAAGCCAGGCTGTATGGCCCAGTGTCCCTGCTCTTCCTGCAAGGCCTGGTGAGTCCTCAGTGACAGCTGATATTTAGAGAGAGGGAATTATTGTCCTGGCTAAAGGACAAGTAGCAGCAAGGCTATGGGGCGGTGGGGGGTGAGATTCTGTTTCACCAGATTATGAAGAGCCTTGAATGCCAAGCCGTTGAGGATGGGCTTTCTGCAGTGGGCAGAGGAGGTCTGAAGGAGCAGAGAGAAGGATAGAAAGCAAGCAGAAAAGCTGCCCCTGCTGATAAAGAGGTACCTAGGCTAATGTTTCCCGTTCGGGCATTGACTCGCTTGCGTTTTCCTCTAGGCCTCACTGTCTGTGAAATGGGTGTACTGTTCTTCATTTATCTACCTCTTAGAGATGGTGTTTTAAATGACGAGAAACCTTAGTAAAAATAGAGGAAGCCTCCTGACCACATAACCAAGGGTGTATTTACAGATGCAGGTGGAATTCTTGTGGTTCATTAAAATGCTTACTGTCTCCTTTTAAAAATGCTATTCTTCATCTTCATGATGTATTCATCTTAAAGATCTGGCAACAACTTTTGCTATATACACTCCTCTTCTTTCTAAGGTCAAGTTTCTGATGCTCTGCCGAATAATGCCATTTCTTAAAGCAATGCCGAGCTGCACATCCCTCTGGACTCCTATCCTTTTCCTTAAAAGAAGAGTAAACCCATTGGACCTCATCAGAGAGAGCCTGCACAGTTAGTTTATAATGTTTTAGGTCCCAGTGAATGTGAGAGACGATAGGAGAGTCTCCATAATTTTAGTGTCCATGAAGTTTTAAATTGTCAGGTGAGAACCAACCTTTCTGCTTCAGCTGAAAATACTTTTTTTTTTTTTTTTTGCTGAGGAATACTGGCCCTGAGCTAACATCCGTGCCCATCTTCCTCTACTATAATACATATAATGTGGGACGCCTGCCACAGCATGGCTTGCCAAGCAGTACGTAGGTCCGCACCCAGGATGCGAACCGATGAACCCTGGGCTGCCGAAGCAGAACGTGTGAATTTAACCACTGCACCACTGGGCTGGCCCCTGAAAATTCTCTTGAGGGTCTTTTTAGAAGGTCACAAATGTTGGCCTTCTGGTGCTTGCCTCCCAGGGACCCCATTAGAGAAGCAATTCTGGAAACTCAGTAGGCAGGGAAGGAAGCTCATGTCCACAGGCATTTTAGCAGTTTCCCAGCTTCAGTTTGAAATTAAAACCTGACGCATTTTAGAGGAGTCATTTGGCACCCTTCCAGAGAAAGTTCAGGATCCACTTTTTTCCGATGATCAGACTGCAATCCAGGCATCTGTGAAATGTGACTCTTTGCTTTTCACTTGGAGGAAAGGAATGTTGGTCAGCTCACCTGAACTGGTCCTTGTTGTCTTGAGAGCCGAACCTCTGCCGGCCCTTTGGAATGCTGGTCTGGAAGGGACAGGATCCAGAGATCAGCCAGGACAAGAATAGGTGTCATCCAAACTAGATGGAACTGTGGGAAAAGAATAGGGCTGCTTTTTCTCAAATTACATAATTAATTGCCAAATATGTTTCAATTGCAAATCTGTCAGTTGAAATGGTCTGTTGGAGGACACAGATTCAGACTTTCTGGTGCCGCCTCGTTAACAAAATGCCTATAGAAAGACTTAGGTCATAGCTGAGTGTTCTCCTTATGGGAAAAGAGTAGCTCTGTAAAAGACAAATGAGAAAAGCCTTGATGGAGTGCACTGGCCTTTCGAAATCCTCCAGTTTGGGGCCAGTATTTTCCTCCTCAGAGATGGCCATGACAGAATGAGAGCAAGACATGCCTTTACCAATGAAATAAATGAAAAATTATTAGACTAAAAACAAATTGAACATATGCACACATCCCTTGCCCCAAGCGTGAATCCAGGAGAAACCTCTTTAGGACTGAACTAAAGTCTTCCATTATCTATGAGAAAGAAAGAATTTTCTAAACAAATTGTACGCATATGCAGCATCTGCCTCAGTACTCCCAAGCCTAAGGGAGACAGAAAGTAGGCACAGGTCTGCTGGGCCACTTGGGCCCCACGTAGGGCTTCCCTCAGGGGCCTGCGGGCAGGAGCAGACTGAGGGTCTCATGTATACAGATGGCATCATTAAGGACCTCGGCTGACGTAGGTGCTTAGGTGTGTGCACCAGCCTACCTTGGTGAACTTCCAGAGTCGTGACTCTGCTCCAGCTCCGCACTCTGTCTCACCCCTACACACATACAACATCCACAAGGCAGGCTGGAACCGCTGGGAAGGTAACAAATTGGTACTCCTCAAAATGGGGTCTAGTAACCCTCCACGTCGGCATGCCCTGGCAATTGTTAGATAACAAATACAAATTCTCAGGCCCCGCCCCAGACCTCCTGATTCTGAATCCGGGGGTGGGGGAGTGGGGAAGCAATGTGTGTGCCATGAACCCTCCAGGTGATTCCGATGTTTGGGATACATTGCGTGGACACAGAAAGTGATAATGATAAAAACATTTGTTGAGTGCTTACTATGGGCTAGCCACTCCTCTGGGCAGTTTAGAATTAAGTTATTTCATCCTGAAAGTCAATGAGATGGGTATAATCATGACCCCTTTTTACAGATGTGGAAACCATGACTCAGTTTCCTCACTGTCCAGGGTCGCATATCGGGGGGCTGGGGAAGGCAGGATGCACAACCACACCCCCTGAGCCCAGGGCTTGTGCACTAACCACAACACCACACTCCTCACACTTGCTCCTCGAGGACTTGGAGTGCAGTGGGCCAATGAAGCAATGCAAAGATAGACGCAATCCAAGGCGGGATGTGGGAGGGTCAGGGGAATGGAATAAGCTGCAAACACATCTCTCTGGGTTTGGAGGATAGAGCTGTTGTGAACAGCTTGCAGGACCATCCGTGAAACTGCTTCTGGAAGGTGGTCCATTAGAAAGTCTTTCAGAGGCAACTCGCAACTATTGATTGACCCAGGATTTTATGATGATATCTGAGAGAGTATGAATCTGCTGTGCTTTGCCACAGTTGAAACTGCATTTTTAGGGGGATTATTTTGTTTTATAGAGGTGTGTAAACATCCCTTGCATGCCCGTACTGAAAATGAGGTTAGAACTTCATTTGGCAAAGATGGTTGAACTCCACTTTGAAAATTAACCCTGTGCTCGGTGCTGAGAATTGAAAGATGGTTTAAGATGTAACCCTGCCCCTGGAGTCCTCAGTCTAGTTAGGGAAATAAGATAATATATTTGGTTTTGTTTTTATTTAAAATTTTTTTATCCCTACCTTTCCCCAGAAGGGATTTAAGGCCAGAGATGAGATGTGTGTACAGACTTTTAAAAATTTGAATACTATACAAATACTGTGATGAAATGTCGTGTTGATATAAAAATGAGATCAGGGACTCTAAGCCAGAGTTCAATGGCACAGGTATTGTGATAAGTAACCTCAGCCACGGTCCATTGGCCAAGAACACCGATTTTACCCTATACCGTTGCTTCTGCCTAAGATGCCAACCCTCTTGGGCCAGTGAGACGTTGGGACTGAATGGCTCCCAAGGTCCCTTCTATCACTTCTGACATTTTATGAGCCTTGCTCCTAGTGCTGGGGGTGGTTATCACAATGGCAGACACCCACAGATTAGAATATACTTAGTTGAAAGCCTTTCAACTAGAATCTTAGAATTCCTGTGACTTCTGATTTGGTTTTCTTTTTATCATGTTTATTGTATTTCACGAAGCATTCACCCTTCTGTTTTGTGACCAGGTAGGGTGAGGTATGTTAGTTGCTGCTTGTTAGTGTTGTATCTTAGGCCAGATGCCTCATGTCATCAGGATGTCACCCGAGTTGTCTGTACCCATAGGATCTATGGGGAAGTCGCAGTAAGAGGGAGGCAGAGGCAGGACAGAGCTGAAGAGCACAGACTCTGGAATTGCAGAGTGCTGAGTTTGAATCCTGGCCTGGCCGTTTCCTTGTTGTAATTCTGGGGCAGGTCACCTATCCCATTGGGCTATTGTGGGGTTAAATGAGATGGTGCATGTAAACCATTTCTACAATGCCAGGCACAGTAAGTGTTAACTTTTAAAAAAAAAAAATATTATTACTATTATTAAGAAGTGGTTAGCAAGGGTTGAGGTAATGCACGTGCTGGAGGAAGCTGCTGCAGCCTCTTCAAGAGCCGATGGTAAACTGTCACTGATGGCTGACACCTGCCCATTGTAACAATGACTGAGGATTCTAAATGCCAAATCTTGTCACTGACGTTTGTGACTTAGATCAGCTGGCATTGCTGTTTCCTTTCTAGCCTGTGACTGTGACCCCAGGGGCATTGAGACACCGCAGTGTGACCAGTCCACTGGCCAGTGTATCTGCGTCGAGGGTGTTGAGGGCCCACGCTGTGACAAGTGCACTCGAGGGTACTCGGGGGTCTTCCCCGACTGCGCTCCCTGCCACCAGTGCTTCGCTCTTTGGGACGTGATCATCGCTGAGTTGACCAACAGGACTCAGAAGTTCCTGGAGAGAGCCAAGGCCTTGAAGATCAGTGGTGTGATCGGGCCCTACCGGGAGACGGTGGATTCGGTGGAGAAGAAAGTCAGTGAGATCAGAGACATCCTGGCCCAGAGCCCAGCCGCAGAGCCGCTGAAGAACATTGGGAATCTCTTTGAGGAGGCAGAGTAAGTACTTACTGAGCCAGAGTAACAACTCACAATATTGCTTCAACTTTATGAATAAACAGCAGAGACATCCGGACCTGGTGCTTCCCTCGGAAGGTACGGTTAGTCCTGTGAGTGAACAGATGCTGGGCCGTTCATTTCCCGGCAGTCTCCTCTGGGCAGTGGGTGAGTGAACGTGGGCACGTCGCTGGGGACCAGAACTGTGAAGGCTGCCGCATAGGGTGTGTGCATGTTATGTTCAGCACTTTGCAGTAGGGCTCCAGCAGTAGAATGGCAAGGACACTGCATTCGGAGACAAGGATCCATAATGAGTCACAGCTGGGTTACTTGCTAGGCTTGCAAACTTGAATGACTCCCTTCTTCCTGAGCCTGTCTTTTCTCCCCTCTGGGAGAGGGGAAGGTAATATTTGCCTTTACCTTACAGAATAACAAAAGGATTGATCTCTGAAATGCTGATGTAATTGCAAAAACCATTGGAAATGTACATTGTCATTATCTGTTTTGCTGCTACCAGGGAAATTCCATTACCATGAATAAGATTCCTCTTTCCACGTTGTTTCCGCTGCCCCGCAGTTGGTCCAGTGGAGCGGTGCTTCGTTCATTTAATTCTAACAAACTCCATGATGAAGAACCCTCCTCTTAGCCCTTCTCCTCCAAGTAATCATCTCTCTGCTTGCATAGTGTTATTTGCCAGAGAAAGCAGACAGACTTGACCTGGGTGATGCCCAGCTTCTCAGGGATTATTTTTCTACCGTTTCTCCTAGCCTTCTCTGTCCTGCTCTCAAACATTCTAAATACCTTTGCCAAAAAGGACCCCAGAAAGCAGCACAATAAGATCTTGGCTGGAGGGCAAAACAGGAACGGGTATGAAGCATTTGTTTCCCCAAATGCTGTGGCCTTTTGATTGCAGACACGCCATGTGGCGTGAGCGGGGGCCTGTTCAACAGCTGATCCCTGTACAGTGAGGTGACTTGACCTTATGACCGAACTACAGCAACATGTTTCGTATGACAGGACTCTAATCAGCATCTCTAAGAAGCCATATGGACTTTTCATCTCAACGCGATGTCTGAGAAGCTGGAAGGGGACAGCTACGTCAGCTCGAGTACTTTGTGGAAGGTTCTTCCTAGACCTTCTGGATTTAAAGGAACTGGTCCTTTGATTTCTAGCCTCAGGTTTTGTGCCCAAGACCATGTGGTTGACTAGGGTGTTAAAAAATGTCTGATGTGGGGCCATAATGCATTTAATGAGGAATTTTACCTCATTAAAAAGACTGGTGCAGCTTAGCCTCCTACTACGCAGCAGTAACGAGTTTTGGAAGGCTGCAGTCTGAGCGCAAGCCCTTGGCCTTGGTCTCATGCACCTAAGGGTAAACAAAAAACCCGGTGTCCTTTGAGAGCCCGCCAGAAAGGAGATTACATTCCTGAAACAGCTGTTTCTACTCTCACTGTTCATTTAACTAGATAGATTGTAATCATCGCAGGAAAACCAGTTTAATATTTTTTCAACAGAGTATCCAAGGATGCATGTTTTAGGATCCAGAGAGTCATTATTTAAAAATATACAATGTCGGATTTGATTGTTTTTTAAAAAATTCTATGAGACCTGAGAAGAAATGAAAGCCTTCTGTGGATCAACAGATTAATACAAGCAAAGCATTAAAAGAAACTATGTTCTAATGGCCTCAGGAAAAAAGTCACTGGGTTTATGAAATTAATTTAACCTACAAATCCTTTTACGTACTTTTTCTTTGAGTTGGGTCGTGGTATTATCTCAGCCTCAAATATTATTTTTCTGGTGGCCCCCAACCTTTCAACATCTCTACATTGTCCCAGTTTTTATACTCACTGTTATATCCTTGAGAAGAAAATTATATTCCATTAGGTGACCCAGTAATACCAAGAGCTAAGGTCTCCTCAAATATTACTTTTTTTGTGATAAACACACATGCACACTGTCTATACAAGTAATATACAAATTGATGCCTCACGTACAGCTTTGGAGACAGGAAAAATACAGAACAAAATGCAGTTGCGTTTAGATTCCAAATGAAATATGTGAAAGCTAAAGGTTTATCAGATTCCATTCCCAGGAGGTGCTACCTTCTTTCTGATGAAAAATAAACGGGTTGCTTGTTGGTGGAAGGAGGAGCTCCTTTGATGGGACCTTGCTTAAAGGGGGAGTGTGTGGAAAGCCCTCTTGTCTAACTGGTGGCCGTGGGGCTTCCTTTCTGCATGTCCTATCTTGAAGGAGATCCCTGCTGTTCAGATAAGAGCATTTTGGGTGGATGGCTGGGAGGCATAATTCTATACTGGAGTCACTTCTGTCTTTTGAGTGAGTGGCACTGTACGGGCTTGAAACTGCTTAGTATGGAGTTGGAACCCCGCGGTCTGGACCTGCGCTCCCATTACTGTGGATTCGGAATCCCTCAAATGGTCCATCTGCCACACCACAGCTGAGTGGTGCTTCTGTGTTTTTCTTCAAACTCTTTGAAGAAAGAAAAATTGTTAGATTTAATAGTCTCTTAATGATAAGGAGAATAAAACCAGTACCTGGAGATAAATTGTTAGCAATTACTGAATTGGTTTGAAATTACAGAGAAATGGATCCAGTATTAGTAGAAAAGATAAAAATGAAACTTCAAAATTCCCCTTTGTTTTATTTTACTTAGGGAAACCTACCCTTCTCTTTACAGGAAACTAACCAAAGATGTTACGGAAAAGATGGCTCAAGCAGAAGTGACATTAGCTGACACAGCTTCACAAAGCAACAGCACAGCCAAAGAACTAGACGCTCTACAGACAGAAGCAGAGAGTTTAGACAACACAGTGAAGGAGCTTGCTGAACAACTGGAATTTATCAAAAACTCAGATATTCGGGGTGAGCATGTTTTGTGCAAATACTCAATCCTGGATAGTGGATTTAACCATCTGTCTAGCCTGTTAGTGCAGCACTTGCAGAAAAAAATGAAGTGTTTTCTGATCATTTTAAAGCTTTTTCTCATTGAGTCTCTGGCACAAATGAGGATTAAAGTCCCCGTTTGACAAATGTGGTTGCTGGGGCGCAGAGAGACTAGGAGACACAGCAGAGGTCCCCTGGAGCCAGCAGCAGTCATTGCATTAGAATGGCATGTTTCCTGATTCTTCCTGTTAGTGGTTTAACCTCCTTGGCTTTCCTTGGAAAGGGGCTCTTTTGAATAGTTAAGAAATTAAGTTGATATTTCTGAAAATCCTTTTATATTCAAGAATGTTGCTTGGTCAGGAACTAATTTTGCAGATCCTTCATTTATTGATATAATAGGCCATATATAGGACCTTCCCCCCAAAAAGCAAAAGAAAGTAGAAATATCACACTATATCCATCCTCTTTTATGCATGATCAACTTATTTTTTTGGCTGGGTCCTTAAAGCCAAAACATCTCATACTATTTTATGTATTTAATACCAGCCACTGGAGTGGATTTGAATAGTTAAATGACTGAGAAAAGGGAAAATCACCTGGACAGGCCATCTATGGGCTGCCTGACACTAGCTATTTAGAAAGAAATGGATGTTTGCCTGTGTATAGAAACAAGATCTGCATGATTGACTTAATTTTTCATCCAGATGTTTGGCATCCTCCAGAGCCAGTCGGTGCTAATGGGACAAAGTATATTCATTAGTCATAAGAGGAAAGTTACATTTTTACATAAAGATTTTATTCCCTGAATTTTAAAACAAAACCATGTAGTAAATTGAGGGCTGGAACATAGCAAATACAGACAGTGCTTGATGCAGAGATGGGGGACAGGGGATTAACCGTGGGCAGTTTCGTTTTGTGCCGCAGGCGCCCTGGATAGCATCACCAAGTATTTCCAGATGTCTCTGGAGGCAGAGGAGAGGGTGAATGCCTCCACCACGGATTCCAGCAGCACCGTGGAGCAGTCGGCTTTCACTCGAGACAAAGTGGAAGCCTTGATAGTCGAGGGGGAGTCCCAGTTCAGGGAAAAACAAGAGGAACAGGCCGGCCTTCTGGATGAGCTGGCCGGGAAACTACAAAGCCTAGACCTTTCAGCTGCCGCCGAAATGGTAAGGTGTGAGAGTTTGGCCTCAAGGCTGTTGTCCTATAGAGGGAAAACACCCTGCTTTGTCTTTAATATTGTTTACTTTGCAAATGAATCAGCAGGAGCAAAACCCCAAGGCTCCCGTCTCTGGACCTCGGGGTACCAATGACCAAGACAGATTAAAAACATGTGTGTCTCCAACCTTCCCTCTCCTCCGGTGGCTTGTGTGTGGCACAAGCGAAGACACATGACTACCTTCCTGTCCTGCTGTATTGACTCAGTGACTTATTTAGACTTGCTCCTTTTTATGCTGTGGACATTGCTTTTTTACTTTGTTCCGACTTGCAGTGCAAACTCCATCTCAGTGGAGCAATTCACAATCATTCTGGGAGGGACTTCCTAAAAAATTAAAGGGAGCTAAAGAATTTTTTCCACGGTGTTAGTTAAAATGTTCCTTTGTTCCGGTAACTTTACCTGGTGAAGATTAACCCTGAGACCAGCCTAGAAAGTAGATTCATTTCCCAGAAGCTTTTAAAAAGTAACTCTGAGGCCAAATGAAATTGAGTAGTGAGTTTAATGAAAATCAGGCAGAAGGCCAAAAAAAGCCACACTCAGCCTATTTCCTCTTGCTTCCTTATTGTTTTTCATGGAAGAATACCTATCTAGAGAATCTGGAGAGTATTTTTTATACTTTTCTAAGGCTTGTGCTCTCTTAGCTTAGAAACAGAGAGACAGTAAAAGAAGGGGGAAGGTGGGTGCACAGAAGACTGCGAAGAGTTCGGACTTCATCACACAATTTTGTCTTAGTGGTATCTCCCCCCTCCCTCCCTGTCTCCTTCCCTTCCCCGTTCTCTCTATGAAATAGACGAAACATACTGTCTGTATGTATTGTGACAAATTTAATTGATGCCTACAAGGCTATATATTCATTAGCTTAGGAAACTTGAATAGCATCTAGTGGAAATAGGGAATAAGTAGATCTGTCACCATTTAATAGAAAGAAAAGTGGGGAGGCTCAGAGCAATGTGTAGACTGCACCTACTAGGAGACAAAGTCATTATACGTAGGCGTGAGATGCCAGTTCTCTCAATCTTCTTTCCTTTCAGTACCGATTCCTTCCTTACATCTAATAAAAACCGGTAATCACAAATAATGCGTCTGCAAACTAAAATGAAAGCAGCTAAGCATGGTAAAGGATGTTTGCCTTGCAACACAAGACATCTCGGGAGTGGGTGGCGGTGGGCAGGATCCTCTGGCCAAGTGAGTGGGGGCCCTTCCCTGGGCTTGCTTTTCCATCTGGTGAGCTCCTGGGGTTAGCCGGCTTCTTCGCTGTTCTCATGGTATGTGTGTGTCCTTGTTAATTATCCTACAGGAATTCCCTTCATAGGTTCCATACTGACACTTCTCGTGTAGAAATAGATTTTTGTCCCTTTGCGTTCTTCAAGTACCTTCAGTTCTTTGTGTATATTTCGCTAGACCCACGCTGTTTTCTTCATGCCTGCCTGTCTTGAAATAAAACAGATCTTCTAGTGTTGTCAGATTGTTTTTAGAAAGCATCCCTGAGGTCTTATGCTTCTCTGCTGAAGGCTCATCTTCTTCTACACCACGTAGAATAAACTTTATTTTCTGAGTCTTTTTATGTACTGTAAACCAGATACATGAAAGACTTATTTATTAGAGAGATAATGGGATTATAGTTATCATAAACTTATTAGGCTAAAGAGTTGATTGTATTTATTCAAAAACTACTTTTTTTGCTTCTTAAACAGAATACTTCCCTTGTTGGGGAGTGTTCTGTTAACTGCTTTTCAGTACAGTAAATCTTTTCCTTCTTTTCAATATGAGCATTTTCCACAGAAGGATAGCTCTACATACAATTTTCTTCCTAAGAGCCTTCTCCATCTTATAGCAAACTTGTAATTTATCAATTTGCATGAGTATGCCAGAACCAAGCCCTGATCTTTGGGAGTTTCTGGTAGATGGGGGGGATTGCTTATTTGGAAATATAAACCTTTGTTTATACTGTTTTCTCTCTTCCTCTCGCATCTGGAATGTTCCCCCACTTCGCCTGCTCCAATCCCACCAGCCAACACATTCTTCCCCAACTACAACTACTCCAATCCTCAGTAGTCTCGCTTTGTCTGCTGTCCTTTATAGGTACTGCATCTGACCTATTCTTGGCTGTTACGTAGGGTGATCCCGTCTTCCTAACTGGATGGGAAGTTACTAAACAGCCAGATAATGGGCCTTTTATTTCACCCTATTCACCAGAACAGTTAACAAGGTGCTAGGTCTAAAGAAGGTTCTCAATACCTTTTTTTTTTTTAATCCAACTAGTTAGAATAAAGGGAAGCATTCGTTGGCTTTATTGGCCAGCTTCAACTTGATACAGCAGATATGTTTGCACCCTGCGCAGAGCCCACATGGTATTCTAGTTCACTAGGGCAGAAGGTATTGATGAAGCGTTGTGAATTCTGTTTGCTTGGAAATAAGCAGGTAGGCTTATTCCTAAGCTCTTTGCTCCTCTGTCCATCTTGAACACTGTTTTCAAGCAGCCTTGCTGAGGACCACCTACACGCTCTCTGGGGCCACCCAGGCCCTGCACAGCTGTTAGGCTGCAGCAGGCTCACTCTCTGAACTCCTGTGCCTGCTCCTTGGCTTCTTGCAGACCTGCGGCACGCCTCCGGGGGCCTCCTGTTCCGAGACCGAGTGTGGCGGCCCAAACTGCAGAACTGACGACGGACAGAAGAAGTGTGGGGGGCCTGGCTGTGGCGGTCTGGTCACTGTTGCACACAGTGCCTGGCAGAAAGCCATGGACTTTGACCGAGATGTCCTGAGTGCCCTGGCTGAGGTGGAACAGCTCTCCAAGATGGTAATTCAGTGGACGGCCTCGGTTTTTGTTGTTGTTTGCTTTCAATTATGGGTTGGAGGATCTGAAAGGGAGAAATCAATTCTACACGCTGACTAAAATGAAAGGGCGTTTTACAATCAAGTACGAAAGTTTGAGTTTTTGTGAGGTCATGGAAAGAGATGAGGTTTTATTCATAGACAGTTTAAGAATTTGCTTTCTTCTCACGACGATAATTTGAGATAACCGTTATTTACCATGGGTGCAGGGTTATGAATGCATCCAGCTGTATTACACAAGTTTTGTACTAAACAACTGAGCATGTCATCTAAAGTGACACAGGAAGTATTAAGTTCAGGTTAACTAAAGTATTTATGTTGGCACCTGAGAAAAAGACTAAGGAACATTTTATAGGCCACAAATGTTTTGGAGGAGTTAAAAACAACTATAAAAAATTTTATATGCCAGCCCTGTCTATGTAAGAATGCTGTATAGGAATCTGTATACTGCAGACTTTCCGTCTGTGTAGGAATATAACACTAGATTGTTGAATGGGAGACATTTGTTTCTAAAAGCTGTGATTCCAAACGCTTAGTGTTTCAACATCATTTTCTGGGCCATTTATAATGTTCTGGTCTGCTTTAGAAACAGTGCAGCTGTTCCGTGGGTAATTTATTCCTCATCTATAGGTCTCTGAAGCAAAACTGAGGGCAGATGAAGCAAAACAAAACGCTCAAGATGTTCTGTTGAAAACCAACGCTACCAAAGAAAAAGTGGACAAGAGCAATGAGGACCTGAGAAATCTCATCAAGCAGATCAGGAACTTTCTGACCCGTAAGGAGTTTTCTCATTTTACTTTTAGACATTTCTTCTTATCTTGGAATAGAAAACTGTTTTCTAAGAGTCTGTTTCCATTTCTTAAGAAGCTTATATATGTGTATGTAAGTAACCTTCTGATGTTAGGCAGATACAGACGCATCTGATGGGATACCCAAGTAGGATATCAAGAAGTCAAATATATACTGTGAGAACTGAATTTAGAATTTATGTGAGAGATTACATATAATATCATTAGAACCACAACTCAAAGTAGAATTTACTTTGACATTGCCCGCAAAGGTCTGTAATCCTATTGTTTACAGGATATCATACCTATGGTTAGACGGCTCTGTACGGGATACGCAAGTAGGACATCAAGAAGTCAAATATATACTGTGAGAACTGAATTTAGAATTTATGTTGGAGACTACATATAATATCATTAGAACCTCAACTCAAAGTAGAATTTACTTTGACGTTGCCCGCAAAGGTTTGTAATCCTATTGTTCATGGGATATTATACCTATGGTTAGACAGCTCTGTACCTTAGTGTTCTGTAGAGAAAAAGAAAATCTCTAGAGTTTGTGGTCCAGCTCCTAAGTGTTGCTGGTCACGGTCTGAGTGTTATCAGTAAGGATGGTTTTGGTTTCAAGTTACAGAAGACCGTCACCTGAAATGAACTTAATAGAAACAAAAAGTGTGTTACATCATATAAAAAGAAGTTCAGTAGTAGAATAGCTCCGTGGTTCTAGGACCCAAGTACTTTTCATCTTTCTGCTCTGCTATTTTAAGCATATCAGCTTTGTTCTCAGGCTAGCTCCTCCTGGTTTTGTAACTTTGGTTGCCAAAGTTCTAGACTTCACATAGAGATTCAATACTACCTCTTGGAAGAAGAGACCATCTGTTCCTTTGTATCTTTTTTAAAAAATTTTTTTGAGGAAGATTAGCCCTGAACTAACATCTGCCGCCAATCCTCCTCTTTTTGCTGAGGAAGACTGGCCCTGAGCTAACATCCGTGCCCATCTTCCTCTACTTTATATGTGGGACACCTGCCACAGCATGGCTTGACAAGCGGTGCATAGGTCTGCACCTGGGATCCAAACCAGCAAACCCTGGGCCGCCAAAATGGAATGTGTGAACTTAACCGCTGCACCACCAGGCTGACCCCCTTTGTACCTTTTGAAAGTGAGGAAATCTTCCCCAGAAGCCTTTGAGCAGTCATCTCCATAAATCTCATTGGTCAGAAATGCACCCCATGCATGTCACTGGCAAGTGGAATGGGATTACCATAATTGGCAGACTAGTCAGGATTTAACCTGAGTTGATAAGTTTACTTTACCTTAGAGGTAGGTCCTGAACAAATCAGTATTCTGTTAGCAAAGACAAAGGAGGAATGGCTAATAAGTAAGAAAGCCATCATTCAATCACATTTTCCTGTGCTTACATCCTTAGGGGTCCATTTTTATTTTGTTTGACAGTTGGAAAAAAAAGAATTGATGACATATTTGAAGCTTAACTTCTTTGGCATTTTTTTGACCACCTTGCACATTTGACATTTGAAATTCCTTGGCTTCTTTGAAAAAACACCATCCTGATTCTCTTGCTTCTCTGACTGGATTTTCTCCCTCTGTAATTTCCTGAATCCAGATAATTTATAAGGAATATCAGCTCTTTACATCTGCATTTACAGTAGTTTCCTAGCTATTCTTCCAACCTCAAAAGTTTTCAGTGCCTTTTGGAATCAAGTGCCATCTTTATACTCTAGCCTCTACTGTTTTCTACAATCTGAACCTTTCATCCACTCAACTTTCAGGTAACATGCTCTGCCCACACTGTCTCTCCATCCAGAGATGTCCTCCTTCTTTCAAATCCTGCTATCCTTCAAAACCTCATCAGTTCCTCATCCGCCATGAGGTCTTCCCCGACCATCCCAGCCTACAGCACATTCCTGTTGTATTCATTGTCTGGGGCCACTCTTTCTGTGTGTAGGTCTCATCTCCCCACTCAGATAGACTACAGACTCTTAAACAGGAAGTGTGTGTGTCTTGGTGTAACCCCACCATGTTAGTCACTTACTGGGTGACCAGTAACTGGTTGAATGAGTGAACCACCTATGATTTTCACCACTTTATGGGGACATCTTTGCTTTTAACAGAGGATAGTGCTGACTTGGACAGCATTGAAGCAGTTGCTAACGAAGTCTTGAAAATGGAAATGCCTAGCACCCCACAGCAGTTACAGAACCTGACAGAAGATATTCGTGAACGAGTTGAAAGCCTTTCTCAAGTAGAGGTTATTTTACAGCAAAGTGCTGCCGACATCGCCAGAGCTGAGATGTTGTTAGAAGAAGCTAAAAGAGCCAGGTATCTGAAGAGATTGTGGCGCTTGGGAGCTTATTTTGTGTATCTAGCATGGAGTAAAATATTTCTTGAACCAGTGAAACTTCTGAAAGTGAGCTCTGTGCGTCTCTCTGGGTCACTCCAAGAAGGCTGTTCTTTCAAAGGGAAGTGCTTTTCTCATGTTCACATATATCGTCTCATTCTTTTACTCAGCAAAAGTGCAACAGACGTTAAAGTCACCGCAGACATGGTGAAGGAAGCTCTGGAAGAAGCGGAGAAGGCCCAGATTGCGGCAGAGAAGGCAATCAAGCAGGCGGATGAAGACATCCAAGGAACCCAGAACCTGCTGACTTCCGTAAGATTTATGACAATCATTATATATGTGGGAGAAAACACTCACATACACTCTTTTACCAGGAAGGTTTAAGTGCATTTGACAGTTATTTATAAAAATTCCTACAACTGAACATGAAAGGATTCCTCTAATTTAAATAAATCTGAACTACTCCTTAGCAGAGATGCTAAAGTGTTTTCAAGGGAAAAAAAAAGGACTCTGAAGACCCTAAAATATGTAGCCCCCTTTCATTTTAACCCCCGCAAACAGCCTAAGAAAGACAGTGTGTGTTGCTGTCTCCTGTTCTTTCAAGGAACTGCATAGACTCTACTCAGGAGTATGAAGTATAATGTTAATTTCAAAACCCAGTTTGAGAAAACTCATGCTGTTTCAAAGCAACCTAGATGCATGGTTAAGACCAGTGTCTCAAGATTTATGAGGTGATCTGTCACAAAAATTTTACCAACGAAGGTCAAAATATCTGCTTCCAATGCCCAATTCCAGAGGAACCTAGTAGAGATTTATAGCTACACAATCTGTTTTGTTCAGAATGCATGGAAAACAATGTTTTTTCTAGGCAAAATCCTCTTAATGGATGCCTTTAATATCTGGTAGTCTCGAAGAAAAGAATTTTTCACATGGATTTAGTGCTTTATTCTAAAAATCTTTTTCGCTCTTAAAAGTAATGCAAACATAATTCTATTTTAGTTGTTCATTTTTTCAAAAATCAGTTCTATAGGCAGATTTTTTTCTTCCAATTTAGGAAAGTTCATTTGTTTTAAACAGTGGGTGAAGAAAATTGATGGCTCATGCAATCCATACCCATCTTCTCAGAGTATACTTTGAAATTGGATGCTCCCGTTACTTGGCACTGTCAGCATTCTCAGGCCAACAATACCGAATGTTTAAAACCTAGGAGATGGTTTTTTCAACCTGCTTTTCCTACCATTAGTTGATGGAAACCTGTCTTCCCCTATTCTCCTGTTCTCAGTAAAACGAACCTGACAGTTCCTCAGCTACTTTTCCACCTTAAATTTTGAGCAGATATAACATGAACTTCATTTAGGTGACTTTTTAAAAAGTACTGTTTTGAAAAGCAAAATGGAAAACATTAATCAAATATAGGTGAGCTATTTGGCTTGAGGATGCAAGTGAATGGCGGTTTTGTTTTGCAGGGAGCCTTGGGGAGGAAGTGTTTTAGGTTAGCAGATAAGAAACAAAGAGAACCTCTAGCTACACGACACTAATGAAGGCTTGTCAGAAACAGTCCACCCATTTAAAAATCAAACTACAAAGCTTATTTTCTAAGAAGTAAAACTGTTCTCTAAGAATTTTTTTTGTAAGTTAATTAATGGGTGAAACTTTAGGTCAATCATTTGGTTTGAAATACTTACAGGTTTGAGCACACCTATACTGGCCTCGTAGTTCAACCACTGTTATTCAGAGTGAATTCTAGGGAACAGACCCATCCTTGAAGATCATTTTTAAGAAAAATTAGGTGCTCAGGAAACTGGTTCTTCTGTCCTTGGGTCAGACTGCTTACTTTGGCTAGCCTTTCAAAATCAGTGTTTATTGATTATACTTTGAAAAGAGGTCAAATGTGGATCCTCACCAGTTGCCCAGATGAGATATTTTTCCCGTAAATACATGAGTATTTATAGCTTCCAGCTATAACTCTCTCAGACCATATGCCATCTCACAATCCTACAGTAACTTTTCAGAGTTTTAAAGAACATTCCTGAGCTCCATGTCTTCAGTAATTAGCTAAAAGCACTCAAATCAACTTTCTAGGTAGTTTCTGAAATGCCATAACCCCCACTACTAGAGTTTAACATTTAGAGTTGATAGAAAAAACTAAAGGGGGCTGGGAGTTATAATTTTCCCACCCACATTAATTTGGAAATTTATGTGGAAATGCCCATTGTTCAGCCAAAGTTTGCAGGTGTTCTTAAAATGCTTTCTCAACAAATGAGGCTGTCTGGGGGTGGTTCGGTAAGGAAAAATTTTACATGAATTTCAGCCTAGATCATCAGAAGTACCAAATGAATAAAAGTTAATATATGAGATGTAGCAAAGACTATTTAAAGTTGGGCACTTTACATAGGTTTTCTTGAAATTATATTTTCTTTTTAGTTTACTACTTCTGTTCTAGAGCAGAATGGCACAGCAGCCTTTTAAATCTCCCTCTAGAACTTCATACCACTTCTAATTGACCGACATTGTACTTTTAGATCGAGTCTGAAACAGCAGCTTCTGAGGAAACCTTGTTCAACGCCTCCCAGCGCATCAGCGAGCTGGAGAGGAATGTGGAAGAACTTAAACGGAAGGCTGCCCAGAACTCTGGGGAGGCAGAATATATTGAAAAAGTTGTATATACCGTAAAACAAAGTGCAGATGATGTTAAGAAGGTAAGTAAATCTTTGTAACTTCATAGCTATGTTGATGAAGGAGCAGCTAGTCTCCTCATTGCCTTCCTTGGAATTAATAAGAGACAACAACCTAAAATGTTTCTTCATCAGAAACATCCCAAGTGACCTGTTTTGAAATAGCAGTCTTTAGAGAGACAGCTGGAAGAGAATGGGAGTGAATATGAAAGTATCCAATAAGCATAACCTAGGCCCTCAAATCCAAACTTGGATAAGGGTTTGGGAAAATGAAATTAATTTAACTCAGGGGTGGAAGTCTTTAAAAGCAAGCATAGTGAGTTTGTATTTCTGTTTTTCAATTAGGAAGTTCTTTACGAAATACATTAATTACCTGGCCAATCTTTAAAAACAGGGTAGAAAAAGCTTAGAGAGTTCCTAACAGAGAACAGCTAGGAGGGAACAAATCTCACCTCTTCCACACTCATTTTGAATCAACCACCTCGTGTTTTTCTCATTGGAGGGCACTGTATTTTGCAGAGAAAATCTCACACAACCCAAATTTTTCATCAGAAGCCAAGTAATCACTGAAACACATGCTCAATTTCTAACTTTGTGGGAAAACGTCTATCTCTAAAGAAACCTTTTTGAACTTTGGAGGCGAGTGTTGAAACTGTCCAATGAACAGTAAGGAGTTCCACACTGAAATTAACTCCAGATTTTTCCTGGAAGTTACTCTGGCTTTTAGGCATTACAGAAGGGTGACTTCCCTACGCCTCTGTCTTAGGGAAGAGAACCAAACAAAAAGAAAAGTTCACTGCCACATCTGTCTTTTCCATTGTGGGTTGTAGTTCCTGCAATTCTGAGAGCATGTATCTCCCAAGTAGCCTTCTTACAGAGCATTTTGCATAAATATGACATCTGATTACAAAGAAGAGGGACAGAACCCCTTGACATGAAATTCCTGCAGCAATGGCTATTGTTTGAACAGTGTTTCTCAAAAGATTACTTGCAACCATTTTTCCAAACCCACACCAGTTTCTCCTCACCCATCCCACATACGCTACAATCTCGCCTTCCTTTGGTTAAATCTGCCTTTTCCCTCTGATTTCCTGATAGCAAGTCTCTACAAACCTTAAATTAGTCAAGATCCAGATGGTCCTCCTTCTATTTCTTCAAAATGAGCCTTTTTTGATGTGTAAATGTTTGGATCTCAGCACATCTACTTTTGAGAAAATCTCCTACCCCAACTCTCCATGTAATTTTCCTTTCAGCATGTCCATAGAAAAGTGCTAATGAGTAGAAGAGAAAGAGGGCGCAGCCCTAGAGCCCTGCTACAGTTCCAAAATGTCTTTGAAATGTCATGTCGATATGGTATTATTTACCACTGAATAGCTTGAAGCCTAAGTGCACTTCGTGGTGGGCCTTAATCCAGAATGCGTGCCGCGCCAGTTAATGTCTGTGATCCCAGCTCGCCCTGATTACACATCTGCTCTTGAATGTAATTACTGACACTAACAGTATCACCTCTTTGTGTCTAAATATGGAACTGCAGACTCTGGATGGCGAACTTGATGAAAAGTATAAAAAAGTAGAAAATTTAATTGCCAAAAAAACCGAAGAGTCAGCTGATGCCAGAAGGAAAGCTGAAATGCTACAAAATGAAGCAAAAACACTTTTGGCTCAAGCAAACAGCAAGCTGCAACTCCTGAAAGGTACGTCTTTTCACTTAGGCTCGGGCTTTAGTAAAGTATTTGAAAATGAAGACATCCATAGAGTTTATTTAAAAGGTGGAAATCTATTCACTTTATCTTAGGCACTTGAAGCCTTACAGGCAAAGAGGATCAGTATTAGGTTTTGCAATGATTATAGTATAAACTGCTCAGACTTTTTCCTTTTATCTCCCACAGATTTAGAAAGAAAATATGAGGACAATCAAAAATATTTAGAAGATAAAGCTCAAGAATTAGTAAAATTGGAAGGAGAGGTCCGCTCACTCCTAAAGGATATAAGCCAGAAAGTCGCTGTGTATAGCACCTGCCTGTAACAAAGGAGGATGGGCTGGAAGTGTCAGACGGCTGAAGTGACCAAAGTCAAATAGCTACATTTTAAAAACTGACATAATGATCTTCAAAATAAAACTCATTACCTATTTAATGTTTTTAAGCGCCACATTTTGTATGGAGTTCAATAAAGTACATTGCTTTTGTATAAATATATATTTAGTATAATTCTTAATTCACTGTTACTTTTACTGATTGAGTGTTTGTGAATCCCTTTAACAAAGAATGTGACTTTCACTGTAAAGATGGTTTTATAAACAAGTTGACTGCCTCCATGGAGACCCTCATTTCTGTTATGTCTATAAACAAGCTATTACTTATCTGTTTGCTAGGTCAGTATCTTCCACAAATCCACCCCCAGCATCACGGCGCAGCGGGATTCCCAGGTGGAGGGTATGGGGAACGACAGCCTGAGCTACCTTCACCATTTCAGTGGCTGCTTAGTTGCTCCAACCTCCAAAACTCCCATAAGTATTCCTTGCTCTAGAGGAAAGAGAACAAAAAGCAGTAATTTTTAGAAAATCAGGAGGGTGAGTTGTAGCTTTTAAGTGTTACCACCTAGAATAGGGCCAGGGTTTACAGACAATGCTTCTGCCAATTGAGCGGTGCTTCTCAACATACAGAATGATGCTGTAATTTCTCAGCTTTTATATTATATTTTATTTTATTTCACAAAGTAAAGATTCTCTGCTAGGATGTCTAGGTAAGGCCAAAACAATCATATAACAATCACTTATTCCACAGGATAAAGAAAATAGCTGGAATACAATTGAAACCTGTGTCAACTTTCTAGCCAAGCTAGCTCGTAACAGGCCAGGCCCTAAGTGGTCTCTTCACACATTGTTCTCAGAGCGGCCATTCTGTCTACCAGTTAACAACCACCCACACACCCAACACAGCTGCACTTGAAGCTGAGCCTGCACAAAAGTTATGTAAACAGCTGTAATTTAAGCAATAGGGCAATTTCCCTCTGGTTCAAGGCAATTATTTGTCACTTGTATTTAGGTTGGAATCCTAATAACTAGCAAAGTGGTCAGACCTCATCAACTACTAGAGCAACTAAGTCTTATTTTTTTCCTTAATTATAAATATTTTACTTAAAATAGTAGAAAAGCTTCGCTTCTCCCTATTCCTTTTCAGCTAAACAACCAAAGAGCTCACTTTGAAATTACTAGTTTTAATTTTAATTAGCTCAATGAACTGGACAACGAAGCCCCATCCTTCCCAAGCCAAGAAAATATTGAGAACTTAGTAAATAACAGTAAGTGAACATTTTTTATACCCAGGACTTCATTCTCACCCAGATATATTTGCATCCTCTTACTGAATGGGAACCCTTAAAGTTGGATTTAACTATTATTTTGTGTCTCTCGATAGCTAGGATTTGATATTAAATTATTCCTCACTATTCCCTAGTTAGAAACTTTTTACCTAGAGTAGGAGACATGTTTGAGGTTTAAATAAACCGGCACTTCACATAATATTGGGATTTCAGATTTTAAAAAGATGCAGAGTTTGTGTCCAACAATGGCAAAGTAGAACATACCAGACCAAGCCCCCTGCTGTAATGACGACAAACTCTGAACAAAATCAGTTTTAAAAGTAAAGGCACTGGAGACAAGCAGGCAGGAGGTAGAGGGGAGCTGACAAGAAAGAACGGCACTTGGTGAAACTCCCACTTTTAACAGCTTTTCACTTGAGGGGAGGTCCCGGTAAGTGGCAACCTAGGCAGAAGCCAAGTTTTACTGGTTAAGGAATTGGAGGACAGTTTGGGTCAACCACAGCAACTGAAATGTGGGGGGGGGGAACCCCTGAAAAAAAGAGAGCCACAGAGGAGAGGGCCCCCAAATTCTGTAAATACTTTGCCAAAACTCTGGTAGACCCATGAACTACGCACGCGTGGGGCAGACTTCAGGCAGCCCAGGTAAAGCTAAAACAACTGAGCAGAGATTCAGCTGCTGCTCCCCACAAAGACGGTAAGAGGTTGGAGTTCAGCCAAGTTAACTGCCTACTAAAATAAATTCAGTATTTTTCAGAGGTATGTAACAGAATCCAGAGTCTTTACAACGTATCATTCATAATGACCATAATACAATCCAAGACCACTGGACATATGAAGAAAAAGGAAAATGTGACCCAATACAATGCAATTAAAACCTGAAGACTACTGAACATTTTCCTTTTAGCTATGATCAAGTGATGGTATCTTACTCCATACAGCTTTCTGCTGATAAATTATATTCTCCACACTTTTCTTATGACTATAACCTTTAAATTGCAATCAAGTGAATATCTAGTTTGCATGTTTCTAGTACTTTAAGATAGTTTACTTTCCTCTGTAGAAATTTATGCTATCCCAAACTTGAGAACTACTAAATGAATCTGAAAGGATTCTTAAACTCAGTTACAATATGCAAAAGCCTATTTAGCATTTACTACTTGGTTATTTGTTTCAAGAAATGGCCCTTTTAAATACTTATCAATAAACACAATTTTACAGCACTCTTTAAAGAAACAGTCATTTACCCAGCCATGGATACACTGGAAATCCCTGTAAGAAAAGAAAGCAGATTAAAGATTCCTTTACACTGTTTCTCCAAAAGTAACTGCTAAACACTCAGTCAGTATCACTAAAACAGATCAAAGGGTAACGGCCCTTTACATGCCTTAATGCTGTCCTACAAAGTGGAAAAAACAGACATCCAGGACACTCAGAGCAATAATAGTAAGGACTACGAGTATACACTAGAGGTAGTCATAACAGAACTAGGACCATCTTGACATCCACTCAGAAAACCACTAAATGAACATTTAAGACATTTATTTCTGTATCTTCATTCCCCACTGTAATACATTTGAGTCTCCATTTAATATTTGAACTTTAGAGATATACTTCCTTAATTTAGCTAACTGTGTAACTATACTTCAGACTGTACACCTCAATGGAACCTTAATAACCTAAACACGTAAATTCTACCTCTCAACTGCAAGAATTTGGGGATTAAATAAAACGTGTGAGAGACCATCACTTTTTATTTACATCAGTCTATACACATTTTAATCTCATTCTAATGACTGACTCTGTTTCCAACATGAAAACCAAGTTTAAAATAACTTGATCATCTTGCTTCAAACACAGTTGTTCACATACCATACTCAGTTCCTTCCCTGTAAATATCCAACTTTACCATATCAGAAGTAAAAGCTATGTAACATAAATTCAGTGAAGGTGATCCTTCATAAAGAACATGAAAATAAGAGTTGAAGAAAATTTTCCGAGATGCTACTATAAGTAGCTTTTTTCTGCAATATTAATGCACTGAAAGAAAATATTAACTTTATTTAAAATACAGATATGAGATTATTCCATTCTGTCCAAACCTATTAAATACCTTCCAAAAGTTTCATAATTCAGTCCTAGAAATTCTTGGAGCCGTGAGCATTTCCTGTCCAGAAATGTGACCTCTACAAAAGCTCCCAGGAAATTTCAGAAAAAAATATATCATCTTCTAATTTAAAAGTTGATTGATTTGCCAAATGATGCAGCCAGGTTTGCTTCTCTAAAAGCTTCTGATAAGGTCTGCAGGGAAGAAATTTTTAAAATTAAAAAGCAAGAATTCACGGGTCAGAAGAAAATTTAGGTAGTCATTAATTCTGTACGTTGTTAACAATTACCGGATGCGCGTGACAGACTCTAGCTATATCTTCACAGGATGCTCCATATTCCAATGCAAGAGCAGCTTCATTTACCATTTCACCAGCACCCTTTAAAATAATAAGCCAAAAAGTAATTTTGTTTCCATAGCAAAAAGAACTACCTGCTAACAGGATAGATCAGTTGTTAGAGCAGTTAAATAACTGCCTCCAGTCAAGAAAAGTTTAACAGAAAAGGTGGCACAGAAGAGCTCAGGATCCAGAGCCAGATGGCCTGGATTCAAATCCTACCACCACTTACCTCAACCACTTACTCTGTGTGCTTCGTTCCATTTATCACCTCAAAAATGGGAATAGCAACACCTACCTCACAGAGTTGTAAAAATTAAAGTTAACGCATGTATTTAGGAAAAATTACAAAGTAAGCATTCAGATGTTCTATGATCATTGTTATACCATCTACGTAAGATCCGTCAGATTCAGTGGTAGGAAAGGCTTCTCTTAGAAGGTAACATTTTGAGCTGAGACCTGAATAATAAGGAGCCAGTCATGCAAAGATCTGGAGCCAGAGCATTCTAGGTAAAGGCCACCACCAGCATGAAGGCTCTAAAATAGGAACAAGTTTGGCCTGTTATGAAATTGAGAGAAGGCCCAGGAGGCAGGGAATTAATGAGCAAAAGGGAAGAGTGGAAAAGATGAGGTAAAAGGTAGGCAGGAGCAGATTTAGTGGGGCCTTGTATGTTAACAGTCTGAAGTTGAAAAGGACCACTGGAGAGCTGTAAGCAGGCCCATGGCCTGTGCATGTTTTAAAAGGATAACCTTAGTTGCACGTGGAAGGTAGAGGATATGGTAGGGAAGATTTTCCAAGTGCTGTCAGTATCTTGCTAGAAATGGCACACAAAAAGGTCACACTGAAACTTTAGCTGGTAAAAAATAACCTCAGAACGTAAATACCAGGTGGTTTTAAATTAATCTACTAAATAGCAATGCTTTCCAGAAATCCTAATGGGATTTCTGGTTTTCAATACTCACTGGTCCCAGAATATGTGCTCCCAATACTCTGTCCGTCGATTTCTGCCCAAGAATCTTCACCATGCCATCTGTGTCAGCATTTGTCTTAGCTCTGCTGTTAGCAGCAAAAGGGAATTTCCCAACCTTGTACTCAATACCCTGTGAGAGACAGAAAACGAGAAGCTACATAAACTCTGAAAAAGTTTGCTCCCATTGGTGAAATCATCTACATTTGTTCAGAACATAAATCCCAAGAAGGTAATTCTTCACAGAGCATATTGAAGGAAAGACCAAAAGGCTTGTTAATGAAATATATTTTGGGTACAAACACAAGCAAATGCAAGTATTGGTTCATGTGGGTATATTTAAAAGCCCAATATAAAAGCTGTGGAATTACTAGTTTTTGAATATAGACAAGTGAATATCTCCTTTATGATACTAAAAAAGGAAGAAAAAATAAACTATAATATTCCACATAGTTATTAGAATGCATTAATACAGTAATATAATGATTCTCAGCTACCAGTATCATTAATTCAATTCACACACTGGAATAAAACTACCCCCATTCAGGATTACCTCTTCTTTCAACTGCTCTTCGGATTTGCCAACCCAAGCAACTTCAGGGTGTGTGTAAATCACCGACGGTACACAATTGTAGTCAATGTGCACAGCACCACCAGCCATTCCTTCAACACAGATAATGCCTTCATCCTCTGCTTTGTGAGCCAGCATTGGACCAGCAACCACATCACCAATAGCATAGATACTACCAGAGAGACCAAAAGAAACAGTGAACTTCTGAAATCAGATACTCATTTTCAGTTATGCCATGGTAACAAAAAGGTAAGTTTCTAGTTATTAAGTCACCAAAAAATGTATCAAATACAGTTCTTCAAGTATCTATGAATTTGGTTTCTAGCCTTTATGTAATGAAAAAATTATTTTCGCTTTTACATATTATATGTTTACCCTTCTTTTCCAAAGCCAATGCATTTTTTAAGCATGACAAAAGTCTTATTTTGAAAATAGTGTTTGAAATTTTTAAATATTGAAAATGCAGATAATGAGCCAACTTACTTTGGAATTTTAGTTTGGAATCTGGTATTGATTGGAATTCTACCTCGAGGATCTAGTTCAATTCCAAGCTCTTCTAGTCCCAAATTCTGAGTAAAGGGTCGTCGGCCAATGCAAACCAAGAGTACATCACAAGTGATAACTTCAGCTTTACCACCAGAAGCAGCTTCAATACTAGAAAATGAATAGTATAACTGTTACATACATCTACATAAATAGCTGGTAGACTTGGAAATTTAAGACCAGACATTTCTCAGGTGTTGATGACACTTCTAACAGTGTACGTTCACTTTATTATAAATATAACAAACTTAAGGGTCAGGCAATGAAGAAATGCACATATCCTCCAGAGGTCTATCATTAAAACCTCATAAAGACAGGCAGTATAACACGGGTTAAGAACACAAGTCTTACAGTCAGAAAGATCCAAGTTCAAGCAGTGGCTCTGCCACTCACTAAGTGTGTGACCTCAGGCAAGTTATTTCACCAAGTCACATAAATATTTAATAAATAGAGAGCCAGGCACATAGGAAGCAATCTAATTAGTATTATTATTATGATTTCCCCATATATGTCTAAAAATATTGAATTAATTTTACTGAATGCTGGGAGTTTAAGTTTTTCTGGATGTATACTATAAAAAAGTAACTTACAATGAGAACAATGGATTAATATTTCTAGCATCAACTTAATCATGAATTTCAAAGGACTGATTTAATAAGCAATACGGAGATATACTAAGCAATGAAATGGTCTTAAATTATAAAAAATCTGATTCTGAAAACTGAGTGTTTTTCTTAAACACACAGACAAGGATTTCATATCGAAAACAAGCAGTACACTTACGAAACATCAATTTTTCCATCTGACTTCTTGGTAGCACCAGTAACTTTTGTATTCAATTTAAATTTAAATCCTTGTTTTTGAAGGATGCGTTGAAAGTTTTTAGATATCTCCATATCAATTCCAACTCCACCAACATGACCCAAAAACTCAACTGCTGTCACATCTGCACCAAGTCTTTGCCAAACTGAACCCTGCAAATAAAAATCATAAAAATAAAAGTTTCTATAGCAAATGTTTACTGAATCATCTTAAACAGTTTATTGTAAGATTTTCTTTTCTTAATATGTCCCGATTAGAAGCTCTGAGGTTTAAAACTAACACAGTGGCAACTACGTATACCTTTACGTTTTTATTGACCCATTCATTGCTCCAACAGTTACTGAGCAGCTACACTATACTATATGCTAGGCACCATTTCAGGTGTTAGGCAGACATCAGTGAACTGCCCTCGAGGACCTTATATTCTGGTAGGGAGACAGACAAATAAGTAAAATTCATGCAGAGGAGAGTAAAATGCTATGAGGAAAAAAAAGCAGGAAGTAGAACCCGGACTCCGGAAAGGAAAAGAAGCGCAATTTTAAATAGTGTGTTTGGGGGGAGTCCTCACTAGGAGTGACGTTTGCAGAGACTTGAACAAAGAGAGGGAATGAACTATACAGGTAACTGATTCAGGAAGAAGAGACACCAAGTGGGAAGGAAGGTCCTGAGGGAGAAGAAGTAGCCTCTTATTACTACTAATTACTGATGTTTGCAAAATATTAAACTGGCTTCATATTTTTATTTTCTCAATAGAGAAATGTTGCTTTTTCATTCAAATTATAATTTAAACTCAATGCTCATTTTTTATTTTAACAATTATAACTTCTGAATACTTACATGTGAAACAGGCAAGATGAACATAATTTTACAGCATTACATAAAATATGAAAACCTATGAATGGATATCCTTTGTGAGAATTTATATTAGAATCATCTAGTAACTTATAATTCACCATAAGACTTTACTTTTCCAATTAAATTAGGTTTGTACATTCATTTACAAAATTTCATGAGTTTTTCTGGTGAGAGCTGAATTAACTAGAGGCAATACAATGACACTAAAAATCCAGTAACAAGCATACATAAAATTAACTCAAAAGGGATCATGGAGCTAAACGTAAAAACCAAGACTATAAAACTTCTGGAAGACGACACAGGAGAGGATCTTTGTGGCCGTGAGTTAGGCAAAGATTTCTTAGCTACAACACCAAAAGCACAATCCATAAAAGAAAGAAAAAGATAAATTAGACTTCATCAAAATTAAAAACTTCTTCTCTTCAAAATATACTCAGAGCACAAAAAGATAAGCCGCAGACAAGGAAAAGTTATTTGCAAAACATCTATATGATAAAGATTTATATCCAAATTACATAAAGAACTCTCAAAACTCATTAACAAAACAAACAAACCCAATAAAAAACACAAAATATTTAAACAGGCACTTCACCAAAGAAGATATAAAGATGGCAAATAAACACATAAAAAGATACTCAAGATTACAAGCCACCAGAGAAATGCAAATTAAAACCACAAGCAGATACTACCACACACCCATTAGAATGGCTCAAATCAAAACATCCAGTATTAAAGTAATGGTGAGGAAGTGGAGCAACTGAAATCTACATTGCTAGTGGGACTGTAAAATGGTGTGGCCACTTTGGAAAACAAAGTTTCTCGAAAGGTTAAACACAGAATTACCATTTGACCCAACAACTGCACTCCTAGCTATATACTCAAGAGAAATGATAACAGATGTCCACACAAAAACTTGTACACAAATGTTCATAGAAGCATTATCCATAATAGTCTCAAATCGAAACAACCCAAGTATCCACCAACTGTTGAATGGATAAACAGAATGTGTTACAGCCACAGAAGGGACTACTACTTGGCCATAAAGAGAAATGAAGTGTACGTGAACCTTGAGAACATCATGCTAAGTGAAGAAGCCAAACACAAAATGCCACATATTGTATGACTCCGTTTATATGAAATGTCCAGACTAGAAAATCCACAGACACAGAAAGTAGATTAGTGGAGTCCAGAGGCTGGGAGAAGGGAGGAATGCAGAGTGACTGCTAATGGGCACGGAGTTCCCTTTTGAGGTGACAAAAATGTTCTGGATATTGGTGACAGCTGCACAATTCTGTGAATATACTAAAAATCATTGAAATGTATACTTTAAATGGGTGAACCATATGATATGTGAATTATATCTTAATAAAGGTAATAAAAAAACCCCAAACACTCCTCTGAACCTAAATCAGAATAGTAAGAAATAGTAAGAGTGTGGAAATGAAAAATCATCTTGATGTCTATAATTCGAAGTGGAGAACGACGAGCATAGCTAGACAAGTGCCCTACTTTTAGGAATACTATCACAAAACCCTTAAAGATAGGAAAACTCCAATAATATCTACTATTTACCTAGAGCTTATTGGAGGCCAAGCACTGTGCTAAGTGTTTTAAATGTATTACCTTATTAAATCGCAATAATAACCCTGTAAGGCAATTATTCTTATCCCCATTTTATCATGAATCAACTAGTTCACAGAGGCTCATTAATGTAACAAGGGCATAAAGTCATTAAGAGGCAGAGCTGAAATTCAAATTTAATCTATCTGATTCCAAAACCTATGTTCTTTAAATGAAGAAGGAAGGTAAACTAAAAAGTAGTCACATGAATAATCTTTATGAGAAAGTAAAGAGATATGTATAACTACACAATAAATTCTCTAAGTTTCAACTTTTAAAAAGACATGAAAACTAACTCAATATAGTAACAGACACCTAAAACATTGTGTCAAGAAGTTTGAAATGACCCAAGCCTTAGAAAAAATCTAAAAGGCCAGCCCAGTGGCAGAGTGGTAAAGTTTGTGTGCTCCATGTTGGTGGCCCAGGGTTTGCAGGTTCAGATCCTGGGCACTGACCTACACACCACTCAACAAGCCACGCTGTAGCAGAATCTCACACACAAAAGAGAGGAAGATTGCCACAGACATTAGCTCAGGGCCAATCTTCCTCACACACACACACAAAAGTGCTGAGATGGAAGAGAGAGAATTATTGCCTGGGGATATTATTATACTGACCAACAAAACAAAGTAAACCTGTTATTCCTTTTTTCTTGTTTTATCCACCTATGAGAATAATTTTCAAAGTGGACTAAATAGAAGAAATATCATTAAGCAAGAAGCGAAGCCCAAAATAAGAGCAACCAGTCATTTTTGATGTGTTAACTTCCCAATCAAACAAATTAGATCATTAACTTTGATAACAGAAACATTGTCAGTGAACTCTGAGAACTTAATTAGCATAAGAGAACTGTCAAAAGGTGGCAGACAGGCAAATATTGCCTAAATTTAAAAAAATAGATTCTAGAAAAGAATAGATTCTAAAATGTGGAGCAGAGGTCAACCACTACTAAATACTAGAAGAGATGAGTCAACAGCTGGTTTGATAGTTAGCAGATGCTACCACAAAAAACAAGTGTAAATGACTTATTTTCTGAAGGTTTTTCTGGACTGGTTAACGTAGCATATTTTGCTATTAGCAAGGTGTTCAAAAAAAGAAAATTTCATGATAGCCTCGTAGATGTGATGGATCAATGGGGAATCAAATATGCTTGTAACTGGTTAAACATTACAGTGTCAGATAGCTTTCAATACTTTGTACTGACAACCTGAATGACATCAGGGAAGGTTTGATTGACCAAGTTAGATAACATCAGATGATGGACCACATGCCTTAGTTAACATCCTTCCCAAATTTATGAATTACACAAAGCAAGAAAAAAGGAGTTAAGTATAAGAATGACAGAATCAAGACAGAGAAATAAACTGGAATAACGGGTACAAGTGAACAAGATGAAATTAAAGCAAAGATAAAAGTTCAAAGTCCTTCATTTAGGTTTAAAAAATCAGAAATTCCTCAAGCAAAAGATGTGAGGTTGTCACCTGACAACAAGCTCGACGATACCTTTAAAAAAACAAACCACTAAACTGATCTTAAAGGATTACATTAAAAGAAGTACACCTATCAAAAAAAGTTCTCTCCAAAATCCAGAATATTATGTTTAATTTCGAACACCATTTACAAGTGATCCTGCAGACTAGACTGGATCAAAAGGATGATGACAAAATAAGTGATGTGGATCTATGAAACCTAAGGAAGAAGCATTAAGAAAAGCAATGGAAGAGAGGAGGCGGAGCAAAATGGCAGGGTGAGCTGACCCAGGATTCTCTCCCCTCCAAAATACAATCAAAGAAATAGAAAAACTGAATTTCAACCAATGACCCCTAATGTCAAGACCATCAGAGACCTACAGAGCAAGAAGACAGAGGACGGAGAGGCTGTAGCCGGCCTCAGAGGAACTGGAACAGGGTAGGAGAGAACTTCGCTCCCTCCGCTAGAGACTGGGATGGCTGCCGCGGGTGAGGGAAGGAGCAGGGGAGGGGCCGCGCAACCGGGGGATCGTCCAGGACTCCTGCCGCCGCCGGTGCAGTGGAAACCCGCTGATGAGGGAAAGCTTCCGTGTGCAGGGACCCCATCAAGCCACGCCCCGGGGAGACCAGAGAACGAGAGCTGAGCCGAATCCAGATCGGTGGGCGAGAGAAACTGCCCCTCCCACCCCTACCCGCGCTGGGTGCTGCCATGTTGGCTGAACGCAGAGGGCTCAGAATGCACAGCTCTCGACCCCCATCTAGTGGCGACAGGCTGTAACTGCAACCGAATTCTACCACCATGCAAAAAGACCACTCCTCTACCATTCAGCAATTTATAAAAGCTCCAGACCAGAAGGAAAACAATAAAAACACAGAATGAAGTCCTGAGGACTTGGAAATAGGTGAACTAAGTGAAAATGAGATCAGAGTAGCTATCATCAAAAAACTCAATGAGGTAGAGGGAAAGATAGAGAAACAAGTCAATGAGTTCTGGAGTTACATCACAAAAGAAATTGAAACTATAAAGAAGAATCAAACAGAAATACTAGAGATGAAAAATACAATGGACCAGATAAAACAGAATACGGATTCCCTGAATAACCATGTAGACACCATAGAGGAGCAAATTAGCATAATCGAAGATAGACAGGCTGAATGGCTCCAGAGGAAGAAAGAGAACTAAGGATTAAAAAGAATGAGGGAAATATCAGAGAAATAGCAGATTCAAGGAGGAGAAAGAATTTAAGAATCACTGGAATTCCTGAGAACGTGGAAAAGGAAAATGGAGCAGAAAGTGTGCTTAATGAAATTACAGAAGAGAACTTCCCAAATCTAGGGATTAAGGGAGAAATGCGTGTGGAGGAAGATTTCAGATCTCCTAGATTTGTAAATGTAAAAAGACCTACTGCAAGGCATATAGTAGTAAAAATGGCAAAAAGGAAAAACAACGAAAGAATACTTAGGGCAGCAAGACAGAAGAAAATAACCTACAAAGGAACTCCTATCAGACTGTCAGGGGATTTCTCTACAGAAACCTTACAAGCTAGGAGAGAATGGAGTGACATATTCAAAACTTTAAAAGATAAAAATCTTCAGCCAAGAATACTCTATCCAGCAAGACTATCCTTCAGATATGAGTGAGAAATTAAATCTTTTCCAGACAAACAAAAGTTAAGGGAATTTGTAACCAAAAGTCCTCCACTACAAGAAATCCTCAAGAAGGCTCTCATACCTGAAAAAAGAAAAAAGGGAGAAAGGGTCACAAACCACACAGTAGGGAGACAGACAGATAGAACCAGAATAGGATAGCAAATATTCGACTACACCATTAGGATAAAGGTAAGGAAACTACCAAAGCAAAGATGATCTTATCACTCTAACTACAAACTCATAACACGAGTTGGAATAAGAAATGAAAATAATAATTTAGGAGGGGAAGAGCAAAGGGACTAAATCAGTCTAGGCCAAGTAAGTAAGAGACCACCAGAGAATAGACTATATTATTCATGAGATTCTAAACACAAACTTCAGGGTAGCCACTAAACTAAAAAACAGAACAGAGCCACAAAACATAAATAAGGAAAAATCTATGAAACCCAGCATAAGAAATTGCAGTATTCAATGGGTAGGCTAAAGCACACAGGACGAGAAACAAAGGTAATGCAGGAAATCCAGACAACAAGCGACAGATTGTCAGCATTAAGTCCACATGCATCAATAATCACCCTCAATGTAAACAGATCGAACTCTCCAATAAAAAGACACAGAGTGGCAAAATGGATTGAAGAAGAAGATCCAACAATTTGTTGCCTCCAGGAAACACACCTCAGCCCCAAGGACAAACACAGACTCAGGGTGAAGGGGTGGAGGACAATACTTCAAGCAAATAGCAAGGACAAAAAGGCAGGTGTTGCAATTCTCATATCAGACCAAGTGGATTTCAAAATAAGACAGGTAAAGAGAGACACAGAGGGACAATATATAATGATCAAAGGGACACTTCATCAAGAAGAGATAACGCTTATAAATATCTATGCACCCAACACAGGAGCACCAAGGTTCATAAAGCAACTATTAACAGACCTAAAGGAAGATGTTAAAAACAACACAATAATAGTAGGGGACCTCAACACCCCAATCACATCAATGGACAGATCATCCAGACAGAAAATCAACAAGGAAATAGTGGAGCTGAATGAAAAACTAAAACAATTGGACTTAATAGACATATATAGATCACTTCATCCTAAAACAGCAGAATACACATTCTTCTCAAGTGCACATGGAACAGTCTCAAGGATAGACCATATGTTGGGAAATAAGGCAAGCTTCTACAAATTTAAAAAAAATGAAATAATAACAAGCATCTTCTCCAATCATAATGCTATAAGGCTAGAAATTAATTACAAGAAAAAAGCAGAGAAAGTCACAAAGATGTGGAGACTAAACAATACACTACTGAACAAGCAATGGATCACTGAAGAAATCAAAAAATACCTGGAAACAAATGAAAATGATAACATGCCATACCAACTCATATGGGATACACCAAAAGCTGTATTTAGAGGAAAATTTACTGCAATACGGGCACATCTTAATAAACAAGAAAAATCCCAAATAAGCAATCTTAAACTAGACCTAACTGAACTAGAGAAAGAAGAACCAATAAAGCCCAAAGTCAGCAGAAGGAGAGAAATAATAAAAATCAGAGCAGAAATAAATGCTATTGAAACGAAAAAGGCGGTAGACAGGATCAATGAAACAAAGAGCTGGTTCTTTGATAAGATAAATAAAATTGACAAACCCCTAGCCAGACTTACAAAGAAAAAAAGGGAGAAAGCTCAAATAAACAAAATCCGAAATGAAAGACGAGAAATAACAACAGACTCTGCAGAAATACAATGGATTATAAGAGAATACTACGAAAAATTATATGCCAACAAAATGGATAACCTAGAGGAAATGGATAAATTCTTGGACTCCTACAATCTCCCACAGCTCACTCAAGAAAAAGCAGACAATTTGAACACACCAATCACAAGGAAAGAGATTGAAACAGCAATCAAAAACATCCCAAAGAATAAAACCCCAGGACCAGATGGCTTTCCTGGGGAATTCTACCAAACTTTCAGAGAGGATTTAATACCTATCCTTTTCAAGCTATTCCAAAAAATTAGGGAGAATGGAACACTTCCTAATACATTCTACGAGGCCACCATCACGCTGATACCAAAGCCTGACAAAGACACCACGAAAAAAGAGAACCACAGGCCAATATCACTGATGAACACAGATGCAAAATTCTAAACAAAATTTTCACCAGAATTCAGCAAATCTACACCAGAATTCAGCAATTCATCAAAAGGATCATACATCATGATCAAGTGGGATTCATACCAGAGACAGAGGGATGGTTGAACATCCGCAAATCAATCAACGTGATACACCACATCAACAAACTGAGGAATAAAAACCACATGATCATCTCAATAGATGCAGAGAAAGCATTTGACAAGATCCAACAGCCATTTATGATAAAAACTCTGAACAAAATGGGCATAGAAGGGAACTCCCTCAACATAATAAAGGCCATATATGACAAACCCACAGCCAAAGTCGTACTCAATGGGCAAAAACTGAGCGCCATGCCCCTGAAAACAGGAATGAGACAAGGATGCCCTCTATCACCACTCTTATTTAACATAGTACTGGAGGTCCTGGCCAGAGCAATCAGGCAAGAAAAAGGAATAAAAGGAATCCAAATAGGGAGGGAAGCAGTGAAACTCTCGCTGTTTGCAGATGACATGATCTTATACATAGAAAACCCCAAAGAATCCATTGGAAAACTCTTAGAAGTAATCAACAACTACAGCAAAGTTGCAGGGTATAAAATCAATTTGCATAAATCAGTAGCATTTCTATATTCTAATAACAAACCAACAGAAAAAGAACTCAAGAACACAATACCATTCACAATCGGAACAAAAAGAATAAAATACCTCAGGGTGAATTTAACTAAGGAAGTGAAGGACCTATACCATGAAAATTACAAGGCCTTTCTGAGAGAACTGGATGAGAATTGGATAAGGAGATGGAAAGACATTCCATGTACATGGATTGGAAGAATAAACATAGTTAAAATGTCCGTTCTACGTACAGCAATCTACAGAGTCAACGCCATCCCAATCAGAATCCCAATGACATTCTTTACAGAATTAGAACATAGAATCCTAAAATTCATATGGGGCAACAAAAGACCCCGAATTGCTAAAGCAATCCTGAGAAAAAAGAACAAAATGGGAGGTATCACAATCCCTGACTTCAAAACATACTACAAAGCTACAGTAATCAAAACACCATGGTACTGGTACAAAAACAGGTGCACAGATGAATGGAACAGAATTGAAAGCCCAGAAATAAAACCACACATCTATGGACAGCTTATCTTCGACAAAGGAGCTGAGGGCATACAATGGAGAAAAGAAAGTCTTTTCAACAAATGGTGCTGGGAAAACTGGAAAGGCATATGTAAAAGAATGAAAATTGACCATTCTTTCTCACCATTCACCAAAATAAACTCAAAATGGATCAAAGACCTAAAGGTGAGACCTGAAACTATAAGGCTTCTAGAAGAAAACGTAGGCAGTACACTCTTTGACATCAGTATTAAAAGGATCTTTTCGGACACCATGTCTTCTCAGACAAGGGAAACAATAGAAGAATAAACAAATGGGCCTTCATCAGACTAAAGAGCTTCTTCAAGGCAAATGAAAACAGGATTGAAACAAAAAAACAACCCACTAACTGGGAAAAAATATTTGCAAGTCATATATCTGACAAAGGCTTAATATCCATAATATATAAAGACCTCACGCAACTCAACAACAAAACATCAAACAACCCAATCAAAAAGTGGGCTGGAGACATGAACAGACATTTCTCCAAAGAAGATATACGGATGGCCAATAGGCACATGAAAAGATGTTCATCATCGCTGATCATCAGGGAAATGCAAATCAAAACTACACTAAGATATCACCTTACACCCAGTGGAATGACAAAAATATCTAAAACTAATAGTAACAAATGTTGGAGAGGTTGTGGAGAAAAAGGAACCCTCATACACTGCTGGTGGGAATGCAAACTGGTGCAGCCACTATGGAAAACAGTACGGAGATTCCTCAAAAAATTAAAAATAGAACTACCATACGACCCAGCTATTCCATTACTGGGTATCTATCCAAAGAGCTTGAAGTCAGCAATTCCAAAAGTCCTATGCACCCCAATGTTTACTGCAGCATTATTTACAATAGCTAAGACATGGAAGCAACCTAAGTGCCCATCAACAGATGAATGGATAAAGAAGATGTGGTATATCTATACAACGGAATACTACTCAGCTGTAAAACAGAACAAAATCATTCCATTTACAATAACATGGATGGACCTTGAGGGAATTATGTTAAGTGAAATAAGCAAGTTAGAGAAGGACAATCTCTGTATGACTCCACTCATATGAGGAATTTAGAAACGTAGACAAAGAGAACAGATTAGTGGCTACCAGGGGAAAGATGGGGTGAGGGGTGGGCACAAACGGTGAAGTGGTGCACCTACAACACGACTGACAAACAATAATGTACAACTGAAATTTCACAAGATCGTAACATATCATTAACTCAATTAAAAAAAAAAGCAATGGAGATCAAATATGAATAAAACTCAGTCTCTGCTTTCAAGGAGCTTACGGTCCTGTAGAAAAGACAGACATAAACAAATAAATCCAAGCTACTGTTATTAGTATATGGTAGAAAGATATAGATACCCTATACTAAGGACTCAAGGAAAGACGAGCTTTCATAGAAGAAAGAAATCTTCACTAAAAAGGTAACTTCTAAACTAACTTTTGAAAGATATTGATTATATCAACAATGTTCATTGAGCAATAATAAAAGCTATTACGTGAGTACGTATCACATACCAGACACTATGCTAGGTGCTAAAGACACACAGTAAATGAAAAAGCCATGATCTCTGCGCTCATGGAGTTTACAATTTAATGAAAGAGACATAAGTGAACAGGTAATATCAGGAAAGTGAGATAAATACTGTAACAAGTTCAGGGTGCAATGTACCTAAAGACATCTAGGGTAGTCAGGGAAGGGCTCATACGAGTCAAAGACTGGGAGAAGGAAGAAATGTTCCAAACAGAAGGCAGGCCTACAGATAAAAGAAAGAGCACGGTTTGTTCAAGAACTGATACTTCAGTATACCTGGAACATAGTTTGAGAGGGAGAGGGGCTGGAAATGAGGCTGGAGATTTGAGCCAGCACCACCTCATGCTGGCCTCTAAACAAAATTGAAGAGTTTGGATTTATTTTAACGGCTATAGTACGTCACTGAAGTGTTTTTAACAGGGAAAGGACATGATTACATCCGGGTTACAGAAAGATCACTGCAGCCACTCTGGGGAGAAGAGACTAGAAAAAGATGAAAAAAGCTAGAGACACCTAGGGCAAAACGTGATGCTGGCCTGAACGGGGATCTAAGTAGTTGCATGAAAAGAGGAGGATATATGCATGAGCCATCTATCAGGTAGTATCACATTAGGACCCAGTGACTGACGCAATATAGGGCATGAAGCATGAGAGAAGGCATGCGCAATTCCCAAACTCTTGCTTAGGCCTCTAGATGGATGGCAAAACCATTCACTGAGATGGGAGATGTTAGAAAAGGAACAGGTTTGGTTTTGTTTGTTTGGGGGTGGAAGAGGGAGGGGGGGAAGGGAAAGGCTAAGTTATACATTCGGTGAATTGGGCGTCTGGGAGACCTATACGGAGAGACGCTGGCAGGCATTCAGATAAGGGTCCAGAGGCAAGGAGAGAGGATTAGGCTGCAAGTATTTATGAGTCCTTCAGTAACTGGGATGGAAGTGAAGAGAATATTCTGTGGAAAGACAAAAAGGGTCTGGGATAGAACCCTGAGACAGAAGCTAGCATAACACTAACAATTAAAGGGAAAGCTGAGGAAGAGGAACCTGCAGAGAGGATAGAGAAGTGAGCCCAAAGGGTAGATGGAAAACCAACAGAATATGGAATCAGAGAAGCTAGGGAAAGAGTTTCAAAGGCAAGAAACTCAGTAACGCTGACTGCTACCATTAAAGCAGTGAAGAAAACAGTGACTGGACTGAGCAATAGATCCACTGGTGTGCTGGCAAGAGCAACTGGATGGCAAAGAAGCCATGGAGCGAGGAGTGGGAGTTGATGAAACAGAGCATGGACAACCCTTTCAAGAATGTGTGTGTGTGTGTGTGTGTGTGTGAGGAAGATTGGCCCTGAGCTAACATCTGTGACAATCTTCCTCTAATTTGTATGTGAGATTCTGCTGCAGCGTGGCTTGATGAGTGGTGTGTAGGTCTGTGCCCAGGATCTGAACCTGCGAACCCCGGGCCACAGTGAGGGGCAAATTAGTTAATTGAAGGAGGACATGGGATCAAGAAAAGGCTTATTTATGTGGACACAGCCCGTATCTATGAGTGCAAATGCATGTGAGCATGTGTGTATGGCACATAGATGCCCACATAGAGGCACGTTTAAATATAAATGAGAAGAAAGCAAAAGTAGGGGAGTTCGAAGACTAAAAAAATACAAAAATAAAAATCACAAAACCAAGTCTCTGAGAAGGCAGGAGATGAAGCACTACCAAGCACAGGTGAGGGGCTCAGTGTCAGGGAAAACAGCAGTTCCACAGTTACGGGAGAGAAGATGAAGAGGACAGGTGTACACCAGGTAAGAACATCTTCAAATCTGGGGCATCAAGTTGAGGGAGTTCTCATCTGATGGTTTCTCCTTCACGGGATATTTAGGAGACAAGGTCATCAGCAGGCAGGGAAAGACAGTGTACCACAGAGGTTTGAGACAAGTGGGAAATGAAACAGCCACTGCAGACACCAGCTAGGGAAATAACGGCACTGTCAACAAGGTTGAAGTTTCCGTTGAGATTTGTGACCAAGAATTTACACAGGCTAATCCGTAGAGAGTGTGTTTTTCTCCTGGTATAGTCAATAGCCTGAGTATAGCATAAAAAAGGCAAACAGCTCGATTCAACCAGGACCAGAGTTTTGCCAAGTAGGTATGACAGAAAAGCAAGGCAAAGAGAGTGGTTAAGTGATGGACTATGGAATCTAAGCTGATCAGGAAAGCAATCGAGACAGGAAAGGGCAGACAGCAAAAACGTAGAGGGATCTATGGACCAGAAAACCTAATAAAGTTAAAAAGCCTGCTACTAGGAATAACTGAGTAAAGAGAGGAAAGGGGCTTATGGTTAGAGAATAAAATGTCTCAATTTGTGATTTCAGAAGTAGAGCAATTCCTGGCAATTACAAAATACAACACCCCTGGGAAAGGATACCTAAAATGGAGGGAATAGGTCACTGGAAACACAGGAAATTTGCCAGATGGACAAAAAGGAAGAACACGGCAAGGAGAAGGTATGCAATAGCTTATACTTCAGAAATCCAGAGAATTGCAAGTACTTTGACATTTCTAAAACTTAAGAAGGATCAAGACAAGGATAAATAGGAAGGGAAGAGCCAGATCACGTAAGTCATGGTCTTTATCTGAAATGCAATTTGCTCAGAGTCATCTTGTGAAGGGCCATCAAATTTAAATAAGTGAAGGGCTGTTAGATTTTTTAAAAAATTAGTCCAGTTTTAGGGAACAGAAAGGGTGGAAGATACAGGGAAGCAGGTTTCAAATTGAAGAGAAAGTTCTAACAACTAATGATTACAGAAATAAGTTGTCTTGAAAACTCTTTATTACTACAAGTGTTTAAGCAAAACTCAATGCTGACCTATCTGCAATGTTGTACAAAGAATCAAATAGTTAAGTCACTTCCAACTCCACAGGGGCAATAGGAGACAGAAAAGACAGCACTTACCAATTCTACACCTATTACTCCTGCACCAATGACAACCATCTTTTCTGGAACTTTTTTTAAAGATAAAGCACCTGTAGATGACACTATTGTATCTTCATCAATCTATAATAAAAAAACCAAGACAGACAATCAAAATTATTTGGAAAACCTACTGATTTCTAAACTGTGATCTAAGTATAATCACTAAAAATACTAAGTCATTTATTTGTTGTGAAGTATTTATGATTTCCATCCATACAGTCAATTTTAGTAAATCCCGTTAAAAACGCTCACTTAAATTTTATCATTCAGCATTTCGAAACGAAATGGTCAATTTTAACTTCATATTGAATCCAAATATATCTAAATATAAAGTGTTATATTTCTGGTCAAAATCACTGCAGAATAAAGACAGGCAATTTCCCAAAGCTGAATGACTATAAACATACAGTATTTCAGTCAGATGTCTGTCATTCAAAGTTCATAAATAACATGAATAAAGTAGTTTATAAAATGTATTTCTGAAGGAAGGTTGTGACAGTTGTAAAAAACGTAAATACCGTGATTCCAGGAAAAGGAGTAACTTCTGAACCTGTAGCTATAAGAATGTTCTTTGTGTCAATAACTTGAGTGCTGCCATCGGCTTTCGCAGCAGTGACCTGATTTTTGCCAGTTATCTTTCCATATCCATTTACGTGAACAACCTTTATAAAACAATGTTTATAAATTCAAAAGGTTTAAAATGATTTTCTGATAAACAAACATGATTAATAGGAACAAAATACTCTATTAAATAATGTATCCAATACAAAATGCTTCTTTACTTAGTAATGCTACACATGGGGCAGTAAAAAGTTTGTTAACAACGTCAGGGAAATCTATTTCAGGTTAGCACACTGTTTTAAATTAAATAAATACCCCCCAACAGCCACATTCTAATAGCACCACTCTGTCAGCATAAAGCAATGCTGGATGTGTATATAAAACAAGCACGTCTGAACATTAAGCACACTGACCTTGTTCTGTTTGAACAGGTGGGCAATCCCCCCGGTTAGAGCTTTCACTGCAGTACTCTTCTGCTCCATCATCTTCTCTAAATTCAAGCGAACTTCAGACACTGTAATTGGTTAAATAAATCTTTAGTCCTTAGCTAAATTCTTGAAGCGATGTTAGATATTTTTCACTAATCAAAGTCCAGAAAATTTTAGCCTAATGCTTACAGAATTGTATAAAAGGTAGTACTAAAATTTTTAATTTTAATAAATGATACAATAATCATAGCTGGCAAAAGGCCGAGAGCCTCATATCACAACAAGAGAACCTGTCAAACACTGTCCCCTTTGGGAAAAACGTAGTCCAAAGTAAAACATTACATCCCACTGTGACAACATATTCTCCAAACACCTTACAATGATTATTCAAGACTGGAAGAGATTTAAGTAGACATGACAAAGTACAACATCACCTGAAATTTTAAGTAAAAGGAAATGCTAAATTTCATGAAACAACAACTAATAAAAATACACATCTGAAGACTTCCAATACAGAAGTTTAATATAAAAGAGTTTAATCAACCTGATTTTTTTTAAAAGACTGGCCCTGAGCTAACATCTGTTGCCAATCTTTTTTTTTTTCCTTCTCCCCAAAGCCCCACAGTACATAGTTGTATATTCTAGTTGTAGGTCCTTCTAATTCTACCACGTGGGATGCTGCCTCAGCACGGCTTGATGAGCAGTGCTAGGTCCACACCCAGGATATGAAGCGGCGAAACCCTGGGCTGCTGAAGCAGAGTGCGTGAACTTAACCATTTGGCCACGGGGCCGGGCCCACCAACCTGATTTTAATGAGAATTTTAATACCAAATGAGAATGTTATGAGACGTCCTTCTTTTCCACTATGCCACATCCCTCCCTCTCCCCTCTGTTCTTTCCACTACCAACAACTTAGGTAGACCTTTCTTCCTTCCTTTGTCATTACCTGTCCCTAGCACTCAGGAATCCAGCCCCTATCCCAGGATCTCCAGGTTTCAGAGAAACAAAAACTGACTCTACACAGAAAAAGTAGTCTTCATGCAAAAGTTGGCAGAGGAACAGAAGATGTCAGAGTAAAAATCAGGATTTAAACCTTCTTTCTTAAGTAAATCTCTCTACATTTTTAAGATCTTTTTCTCACTCTTCCCTCACAAAACATATATTACACACTCATTAAACACACCTAAGTCTTTATCCAGAAGTGTCAAGTCAAGTATGGCTGGTAATATCGCTAAATATGAAAGGTAGACTTACTTTCAATTCCCCTAGATGCAAAATCTTTTCCATGGGCCAGATGGTAATAATGAGAGTTATTTAATAAAGCCTAAAGGAAATAGAAAGATGAAATTATCAAATGTTCATAAACAGACTATACACAATCAAAAACACTTATGAAATAACATTCTCTACATGGAAAACTATATAACTCTACATAAGACTATATCAACTCAGTTTCTGTTCTTATGTAATTAATCTAAGACAAACAATAATGACATAAAAATCATTCAACAAACAAGAATGAAAAACAAAGCACCTTAACTTTCTTTAAAAGCAAAAGAATAAGTACACACTTCAGGGTGGCAGGTGAAAAAGGCAGTCATGTTTACATACATAAAGGAGATAAAAGAAGAATTTACTACCTATTATCTATTGGTAAAAGAAAGCTAAAGAAAAAAATGGAACATCAGAGTCTGTCTGAATGGAAAGGCTAGCCTGCATGGCAGACCGGTGACAGCACTCTAAGTTTAACCAAGAAAAAGGTGTTTTTATCATCAATGGGTTATGTTTTAATAACTATAATAGTCTAGTATTCTAGTCTCGATAACATTCTTCTGGTTTGGTGGCTAATGAAAAGATCTCTGCACTGTACAAAACATATGCTCACCTTAGAAGGAATACAACCAACATTCAAGCATGTTCCACCAAGTGTTTCATTTTTCTCAACGCAGACTGTCTACAACCAAAGAAAACATTATTTCACTGCACATAACCTGCAATGTTTCAGCTCACTAAAATTCCAAATCTATCTATCTTAATTATTCTACAAAACAAGCTACTCAAGCTGTATTTGTGAGAATGAAATATAGTCTCCTATAATTTATCATATGACTACTACTGAACTCTAACTCAAAAGTGAATTATTTAAAAGATATTTTGTTTAACATTACTGAATACATGCTTTCAGTTCTATTACTCTACCTTCCAAAGTGTGATTAGAAACCAAAATGAAAACTACTGGGTGGAAGGGAAGAATAATGGACTTCACTCTCCATTTCATGAGAATAATACAACCATTATAATAAACCCTCTCTTCGTTAGTCTCAGGCTTAAATATACTGTATTGAAATAAGAAATTATTTACCATTATTATTTACCTGCCAAGTATTTTGTGAATACATCAATTCATCCCAAATAAAAATGAATCAACACCTAGTCTGAGTCTAAACCTTACCTTGAAGCCCAACTGGGCAGCTTTAATAGCAGCGACATAGCCTCCAGGACCAGAACCTATCACTGTTACATCAGCATCAACTACAATAAAAGCAAATTGATATAAAACAGTAAGCTGCTTAATGTACTAAACAGTACATTAAAAAACAAACAAAAAACCTGATATTTTAAACCTCAAAGAAAGTGCAAATAACCAGCGTTTTCTACACAGCATTATTTTATTCGTAGGTACTTGACATTCTTTGATGTAACTGAAAATGGCAGAGATTTTTAAATTTCATTTTCTACTTGTTCATTATGGCACATGAAAATACAACGGAGTTCTGCATCCACCGACTTCGCTACATTCCATACAGTTGTATTTAATGATAACAGATGTGCACTTAGCAACACTGGAAGAGACACCTGTATGAAAGAGCCTGAGCTTGGCATCTGACATACTTGCCTTCAAATCTCAGCTCTCCACTTATTAGTGTGTGACCAAGTGACTTACTTTTCCATCATATAAGAATAATAACACTGCCTTAAATGATTGACGTTAGGATTAAATAAGATAATTTTGTATAATACCTTAGTACTGTCAATAAATTTAAGACTGATTATACCCTTTTTGGGTACTTAACTTCTGAGATACCAGGGGGAAAAAATCAGCATCCTATAATACATGGCAACTATGTTTTGAAATTTATTTGAATACTGATAAAACTTGTATAGTTTAAGATAATAGACTAAGCTAACCAGAATATTCAATGAACTATTCTGGACATTTATCAAAGATAAAAAACTGAAAATTAACTTTGATCAGCAGGCTTAGGAAAATAATAATCATAATACAAATATAAAAATATAATATAATCTTATACAAATGTAAATATAAGTCCAATTCACGGGTTCAGATCCCAGGTGCTGACCTACTCCACTCATCAGTCATGCCATGGCGGCATCCCACATACAAAGTAGAGAAAGACTGGTGCAGATGTTCAGGGCTAATCTTTCTCAAGCAAAAAAAGAGGAGGATTGGCAATGTATGTTAGCTCAGGGCGAATCTTCCTCGCAAAAAAAGGAGAAGAAGAAAAAAGAAGTCAGACTGCGATAATATCTACCATTTAGATAATTTACTATGTGCCAGGCAGTGAGCTAAACGCTTCATGTTGTATTATTTAAGCCTCATTACATCTCTATGACATTGTTATTACGATTACCTCCATTTAACAGGGGGAAAATAAGGCTGAATAATTCAACTACTTGCATAAGGTTGCACAACTAATAAGCGATCTAGCCAGGTTCAAACCAGGTTTAGATTCTGAAACCTATGCTCCTATATCATTAATGCCTTCCAAAACATTCAGATGATCCCATAATCTCCAGGGCAATCAGGAACTCCAACTAAAATGACAAGAAGCTCCTTCACTATTAGAATGAAATCAACAAATATTTATGAATGCCTATCCTATGAGGAAATGATCGCCACCGTCAACAGCGTTACGTTATAGTTAGGGAAAACAGGCACATTAACAAAACGTAGATAAATCAATATTATTTTTAAAAAGAAAAAAAGGAACAGGAAAAGAGGTATCATAAGGCAGTAATCATTCATGACTGAATTCAGTAAATGAGTAGAAGAGCTACTTGGTAAGGTTATCTGTTGTTGTTTTCTTGGGGAGGGGGGCTGTTTTTAAATTATCAATGGCCTTAATCTCCAGTATATTTCAGTGACCTTCCTCCATAGTCACACCCAATACTGGTCATCACCCCAAACTGCTCAGCCTCTAAAATCTTGAATTCTATTACTTCAGTTTCTCACATTAACCCTACAACCTCATAGTCCATAAGAAAGGAGAATATAGTAAAAGAAGAAAGGATTTAAAGTAAAACAAAACTGAGTTCAAATATGAGCTCCACCACCTCTAAATTCTTGGGCAAATTATTTAACCTCTCTGGGCTGTGATATAGCGTAGAGATAATAGTGACAGTAATATCTACGTCCCTGGGCTGTGAGGTCAGAGAAAATGTACGTCAAGACCCTGGGAGGATGCCAGTGGCATACCAGGCGCTCAATAAATGTTTCTCCCCATCTAAGATCCACTTCCCGCCTTTAGTCTTGCAGCCTCCAGTCTCATTCCCACCCTCCATAACCCCCTGCACACTGCTACCCAAGTGTTACCGCCTGCTAAAAATCCAACTGAGACCTTATTCTCTTGCTCTTCATTGGTTTCCGCATCTCACTGGATAAAGTCCAAGTTCCTAAATACAGCATCCAAATCTCATCAATAACTATCTCTCCAGATTCATCCATCTCCCACCATATTCTGCTTATCCACCAATACCATGCAGTTGAGGCTTCAGCAATAGTGAACTACTCTTAGCTTTCACTCACAGAATTATGCTTATCTACCCATGTACATTCTGTTCCATCTACCTAGAAGTAATGCGACACAGCCCTGGTTCTTATAGTCTAAGAAGAGAGAAGGAAAAAACATTACAATGAAAACTCCAACCTGAAACCAGAATATCTTTCAAAACAAATCTGATCGTAACAAGCCCCTGCTTAAAACACTTCAATGACTTCCAGCTGCCTTTAAAATAAAGGGTCTTCATATCTGGAGAAGTCAAATCTCAATCTCCAACATATTTCAGCCACACTGGCCCTTTTCAAGCTCCTCAAGTGTATTAGGCCCATTCTCACATCAAAATATTCCACATGCTGTTCCTTCTACCTGGAACACCTCCTCCCATGCCCACCCCCACCCCAACCCGTTTCAGATGTCAACATGATTTTCTTAAGCAAGAATTCTGTGACCATTCCCAATCTATTTACAAATTTCATAGCTCCCTGTGCTTAGCCTGTGGAGTTTTTAGCCCAATTATAATTATTTGTTCGGTGTTTGTCTTCCCCAAATGGACTGCAAAATGGACGTATAAAAGTCACGTCTTGTCTATCTTGTTCACTGCTGTATCCCAGCAACTAGCCCAAGAATAGCACATAGTAGATAGTTCATGTTTGTTGAGATAATGAATAAATAAAAGAATAAATGAATGAATGAATACAGCAAATGTAAGTGCTTTAAGTCTGTTCCTGCCATGAAATGGAAGGTCATAGCAACCATAACACACAATACTTTTCAAATCTTGATGAACTTGGTTCATACAAACATCCCCCAGCTGTTATAACAGAGACTATATCATAATAAGCTTTGAATTCCTCACGCTGGTCAACCAATACTCATCTAAAGCAGCAGACCAAATAGAATAGTGATTAAGAGTGTAGGGTCTAGAATCAGAAGAATTTTCCGAGCTCTGTCCTTTCCTAGCTAGGAACCTCTCTTGACTCAGCTCTTCCATTTATAAAATGGGGAAAATAGTACTCTTCTTTCTTTTTTTTTTTGGTGAGGAAGATTGGTCCTGAGCTAATATCTGTGCCAATCTTCCTCTACTTTGTATGTGGGATGCCACCACAGCATGGCTGATGAGCAGTGTGTAGGTCTCACCTGGGATCCAAACCTGTGAACCGTGGGCTGCCGAGGCAGAGCACATGAACTTAACTACTACACCACTGGGCCAGCCCCAAAGCAGCATATATTTTGTAGGATTGCCATGATGATTAAAAACAGTGCTTGAGACAGAGTAAGCCATCAACGCATCAGTTAATATTGTTGTTGTTGCTGGGTACTTACTTTGTAGCAGCACCATAATGGATGCTTGCGATAGAGCAGTAACTAAGACAGACATGGTCTCAGGGTTCATTTATTCAAATACATATGTACTGAGCACCCAGTGCACCATTTCAGGTGCTAAACAGTCACAGTCCTTGCCCTAATGAAGTGTGCATTCTTGAGGAAAAGATAGCCATTAAATAAACACCTCAGATGAATATAACTATGTACACAAAATGCTTGTTACTCCAACGAAAGGCTTTACACACTGTATCTACGTGGGCATCAAGGGATCACTAAATTGATTCACGAGTGCTCAGCTACCCTCGTTCCATGGAAATCTAAGTTCCTGCTCAGGGACTGCCTGTCAAATAGAAGGCACTGAATGAATCTTTGCTGAATGATTCCAAAGGTGGAGAATTAGCCATGAAAAGTCTTTAGCTGCATGCTTTCGAAATGAAAATCTAACATTTCTCCTGTTGTGTGAGATGAGAAGAACACGTAATATTCCCATTTAACAAAGGAAACCAAGGGTATATGCTAATTACATCTCAATAAAACCAAAAGGAAAAAAAGGACAAAGGATACGATGGGTTCAACTTTTCTCCCTACCATCAAATTAGTATTTTTAAAGGATTTCTTGACCTGCTCAAAGCTAGGATAAATCACGCACTGTTGGTCATTGGTGACCAGAAACCTCCCCCTACTCTTTCTTCTCCAAATAAAATATCCAAAGTGATAATAGTCTGACAGCAGTTAAGGATCCAGGATAAAATTATTTCACAGAATGCAGGGAGACTGAGGGTCACAGTTCCCCCCAGCTAAAGGTTTCCACAATAAAGCTTTAGGACATCACGTGCAAATTACAATCATATGGGTGATTCCAGTAAATGTCAAAATAGATAATTTCAAATAATCAATATCCTTGGTACTGGGAGGCCAAAATACTTTACTACAAGTCCATTAACTTTCCGTTTTAAATACTTAAAAAATAAAATATATATCCTTTATGGAAACTTCAAAAATACAGAAAAGTATAAAGAAAATATCCATAACCCATAGCTTCCTTTCAGTCTATATCCTTCTAGTCTTTAAAATGTGCTTTTGATGAGCTCCTCAAGACTTCCATTCAGGATACTAAAAAAGTCGTCTCACCATTCTAAATAGTGTTAAGCAACCACACACTCAATCTTACCCAGTGGACAGAATTAGCTTTTCAAATGTCAGCACATAAAACCGCTCCCCTGCTCCAAACCGTTCGGTGGTTTCCCATCACAGCTGGAGTAAAATCCAAACTCCTCGGCCCAGCTTCCAAAACACTCCAAGATCTGACCCCTGTCTGCCTCTCTGATTTTACGTTCCATGGGACTCTGCGCCAGCCACACCAGCCTCCTTGCAAATTCTTACACCTCACAAGTTAATTCTCACCTCAGACCCTTCTTACTGTTTCCCTCTGCCTGAAATAACCTCCTCACTCCCTCACTGCACTCAGGCCCCACCTTGGACATCATCTCCTCAGAAAAGCCCGATACGCTATCTAAAATAGACTCTTTTCCTCCCAACTACCTGCTTTAATTTTCAATCACTTCCCCAAATATTTACCATCACTTATGTACTGTTTGTCTTCTTTTCTTTTTTTTGCCTGAGGAAGATTTGCCCTGAGCTAACATCTGTGCCAGTCTTCCTCTATTTTGTATGTGGGTCGCCACCACTGTATAGCTGATGAGTGGTGTAGGTCCACACCCAGGATCCGAACTTGCAAACCGGGCCTGCTGAAGAGGAGTGCACGAACCTCACCACCATGCCAGGGGCCAGCCCCTGTACTGCTTGTCTTTTATCATCAGACTGTAAGCTCCACAAGAGCAGAGCTTTGCCTTGTTCACCACCAGGAACACATTAGGTGCACGATAAACTTTTAAGTGACTAAACACATGAACAAACGAATTCTACAACAGATCACTTTATCGTTAGTTACTCTAATACTCACTAGCTTTTACACTTAAACACAAAGGAACTATGAGCTAATTTGAGGAAAACCTGTTTTACCAAGTACTTACTTGGTTGGTCTGCATAAGTCCTCAGAGGCACTGCGGAAACTCCCTGTAGGCCATGAGATATTCGATTGAAATGGCCTCTCTGGAAAAGAAAATGTTCCTATTATGTAATATGCATTCAAAACACAGAACTACTGAAGGTTGACGAAAACACTGATTTTGGGCAAATGTATCGAGTGCTGATTATTAATGTATCTTCCACTGCCACACAGGTTACATATCCATTTCTCCTCTTCGGTAACAAAAATTATTTAAACTTATCGAACTCAGCTTGCTACATTATCCCTTTATCATGACTATTCAACAAACTGTCTCATATTGAACCTAATGAAAAAGTGTTTTTGAATGGTGTTAAATTTTACTAATGGTGTTAAATTTTACTAGATTTGCAGAAAGCATGGCTAATTTTTTGTGCCACCAAGTGTCTTCATGTCGTAATTAAAGCTCTTAAAGTTCTAACTTAAGTACTTGAATAGTCTACGGTAGGACAATCATTTCATTTGTAATTATTGTTTCCTAACTCAAATCCACTCAAACGTATAATCTATGAAGATGCTCCTGAACCATCAACTGGGAACAGAAAGTTAGACAAGGTAACTCAGGAAAACGCACTATGGACTCATATTCAACAGCTGCTACAGTTTTACAAAGTGCATCAGAATCTCCACAACAATCTCTAAATAGGGATGGCTACTATTTCCTAAGAACCTTGAGGCACAAAGAAACAAGGCAAAAAGCTCCTATCAGAGCAGGCAAATCCTACACTGAATGTTCTCTATGCCAAGGCAATTCTTGCACCCGAGGTCGGGACAGCCGACCAAAGAGCTGCAGACTAGATGTTAGTCCTGAGTTTCAGTCCCAGCCCTGCCTCTCACTAAAAGTCCAACTTCCAGGATGTTACCTTAACTTTCGGAAACACAGGCTACTCATCTCTGAAACAAAGGAGTCTGACCGCCATAGTATGACCTTTAAGGTCTCCATCGATATAATACTCAGCCACGATCCTCCCCTCTATACGACCTGGCCGTATTTGGCACGAAGATGCAAAGGGAGAGCCGAACGACAACCTGCCGGAACTCAAACTACAAACCTCCAGAAGGGAAGGCAATGGACACCAGCTTAGAGCCGCCCACACTGACGGGACCTTTGAGAAATTCCTAAGGCTACCTGCTGGGGCTGACTGGGCCTGGATCTTCAAGCATTGGCCCCAAGGTGACCTGCCCACTGCAACAAGTGAGGCTGCTCAAGGGCCGGCATTAGGAAAAAGTAGAAGGTATGCAGAGCCGGGCCATGTGGAGCAAGGGCGACCTGCACTTCCTCCGCAAATGTGGAGAGAGAGGCCTGTGTGTGACCCGCAGGGCCCACGGCCCAGGCTCGGGAGTGGTGCGTGTGGCCGAGGGCCATCATACACCCGCAGGGCCTCTCCAGCGCGGGCCTTGCCCCCGAGCCGCGGCCGGGCAGACCTGGTTCCAAGGCGGAGCCGGCTTCTCCCACACTACCAGTCAGGCCGCGCCCCAGACGCCGTGGGCGGGCCTCCCAGCGCCTCGGGCTCGGCACCACCCGCGCCGGCCCTCACCTTGGCCAAAGAGCAGTACACACGACTCCAGCCCTGCATGTCGCCGGTGTATGTTCCTTTCCGCCACCGCCTTCACCTCCGCCAAGAGCCTCCACCGCCCCGCCAAGGTCTCCCCGCCCTGCGCATGCACGGACGCAGTGACGTCATCGGCTGGGAGCGGCGCGATTGGCTCGCGCGGCCCGGGCCCTCCGGGCGAAGCGGTCCTGTCAGGGTCGGCGTCGTACACTGCCGTAAGAAGCGTGGTGCTTTGTGGCAGCAGTGGGTGGAGGGACCATTTTAGCAGTAATAGAGAAATGTCCGGAATTGTAACGTGATACTGTACTCGGAAGACAAGTAAACAGAACTGTCGTTTGCTTAATGCACGCTACAGAAAGTAGAGCTTCATAAATTCTTGATTGTCAGTACTTTGCAGGCATTATCTCGCTTCCTCTTTACAATGTGCATGCGAAGGATTACGAGGACTATTTCCAGTTCTTGAGTGAGGTCCCCCGAGAGGTTGAACAATACCACGCGGAGTCACAAGAGAAAGATTACTGCAGCGCTGAGATCAAAGCCTTTGGTCTTAACTACCAGTTTATAATCTCTTCCCTCAAATCATAAGGGATGGGGCCACAGACTTGGGCATCACCATCATCCTGCTCTAAGTAACTAACTGGCAATATGTAGAAAACACGCTATCTTCTACTTCCTTAGGTGGGAAACACACCTCCCGGGCAGGGCAAATAAGAATGGGCAGATGAGATTTTAGGGTTTCATAGGAGACCGTGAAAAACGTTGTCTTCAAGACTGAGCACAGAGGTCTAGGTTCTGATTCTTGCTTTGTAAGAACTCTATATGGATGAAACTTAATTCTACATTTCTTGAAAGTTTACTGCCCATGCACTTTGTTGGGCTCTGTGGATTTAAACACTAGTTAGAAATTACTTCTTACCTAAATATGCTCAGTTTTAGGGGAGAAGATATGACTGATATCTAGTGTTGGTTATAGAGGTTGCTAGTTGTCATCTACTATCCATTCTTCCTGTTCTTCCCTCTGTACATAAGCATTTTGGCAATCTCAACCATTTTTATGGCTTTAGTACCAGACTACATACACTGATAACTCCTAGATCCTTATCTCTGGCCTCTACTTCTCTTTTGACCTCCAGTTCTGTGTTTTCAGCTGTCTGCTGAACACATCCAAGTGGGTGGTCCTGCTGCCACCTCGGTTTCAATTATCTAATGTCTAAAACATAAAATACATATTTCCTCCCTTATATTTAGGATTATTGAGACCTCCAAATGGCCGATCATCCATAGTAAAAAATGTTGTAGCCATTCGCAATGCCTCCCTTTACCTCAATGTCTAAGCGGTCACTGTTTTAGCTGACTACTCTTAGAAGCAGACCCAGAGACAAGGATTTGAGTGCAACAAGTTTGTTTGAGAGGCAATCCAAGGACGCATCAGTAGAGGATGGAAAAGGGATGGAAACTATTTCACACACATTAGTGAATAGATTACCACTGTGGGCAGTGGAGGCTCGGACTCACTGGAGACCTCTGGGAGACAGCACAGAGCATGCTTCAGAGTTATCCTACCCAAAATATATCCATCAACTTCCATCAGTGATTGGTCGAGAACTGCTCCCAGGGATTTTAACTCCCCGGCACTTCTGGCCTGCCCCATAAGTGGGCTGAGCGAGCACCAGCAGCCAGAGAAATCTCTCAGGCAAAGAGTCCCTGGTGCTTGCGGTAAGAAGGCTTTGGGTGAGCACACAGAGGAAGAGTGAGTGCTAAAAGGATACAGGTGAGACACCAATAAGATCTGCTGCAATCACCAAGTTCTGTCAAATCTCAATGTGAGAATGAGAGTGAAGGAAACATAGACGATAGCTCCAAAGATTCTAGCTTAAATGGCTGGGTGGGTAGTGAAACCAATACAGAAATAGGCAATGTAGGAGAAAGAACAGCTTTGGGGAGAAGAGTTAAGTTCTTTGAATCTGAGATGCCAGCTAGACAACCCAGTTGAGATCTGAGTAGTTACTGGAAACACATGTCTAGAGCTTAGAAACTCTAGACACGGATTTGAAAGTTTGCTGGCATGTGGGTAGTGGTTAACACTTGTAGGAAGAGATGAATTCACTAAGGATAACACTGTAAAAGGAGCTTATGAGGGGGAGTGAGAAGGAGCTATCAGAGAGATTGTGCACTTAACACAGTGTCTGGCACAGAGCAAGTCCCAATTACTCTTCGTTAAATTACTTCTTAATTGAGGTATGTGGCCCCCTGGAAGAGACTGCTGCACCAGTAGAATGCCCCATATACTGCCACTGTCCTCCAGACTGCCTCAACAAGGGCAGAATTGGTAATACCCACACAGTGGGGTTTAAGGGATCCTTAAATGGCCCTCTGCCCCAAGATATTTCTACTCCACCCAACCACTGCTCTAACTCCCAGCCTGAAAGTTTCCCATTAGACATTCATTCCTATTGTCCTTTTCTCAAAAATTCTCTGTTGAAATAAGCTATCAGTTGCTGGTTACAATTCTCCCCTGAGGGAAAAGAGGGTAAGGGTATTAACATCTGTTGAGCAGAAGTTCTAATGCCTGTGCTAGAGGGATCCCTCTAGCATTTAATTACATCATTCTTCCATTTAATGCTCACCCCAGCCCTGTGAAATGGTTTATCAGTGGATCTTCTTCTGGGTGGTTGGCAAAAAAAATAAGATCCTCAGATGGCTGGAGGGATTCCCCTGGAGGGTAAGAATAGTCCCAAGACCTGGGATGGGGGTAATGAAACAGAATGGATGACAAGTGGACACAGGGTGAAGGGCATAGGCAGAAAGAAAAGAGGAGCCAAAATAGATGAGAAGTCAAAGACTTCTGCCTGACCCTCACTTTGAGTAGTAACCTCTGCAATAATAGTAACAACTCTAATACTAACCTGAATTTTCTTTATAGTCTGTAAGCTGTCTTTATCCATTCACTTATTCGCTGGTCCAGTCATCACCAAGGGTCCACTGTGTGCTGGGCACTGTCTTAAAAGCTGGGGAAGCAACAGGGAGCCAAAGCAGAAGCAGTCCCTACCCTAATGGGAACACAACACCAACCAAACACTTCCTTAATGAAATAGAAAGTATAATTATGATGAAGCTATGGTGATCTAAGGGGGGATTTGGACCAGTTGGACAAGGTGGGGACAGAAGTCTCCCCTAAGAAGGTGATGTTTCAGCTAAGACTCAAACAATGAGGAGTGTTCCAGGCAGGAGCATTATCATCGTGCTTATTTTACAGATGGGAAAGAAGATTGTGAGGGAAACTGAACTGACAGTTAGGGGACCTGAGTTCTAGACCTGACTGCTATTCCCTTTCTGTGTAATTCAGGAGAAGTCATCTCTTTGGACCTTGGGTTCCCAAACTTTAAAATGAGGGGCTCCCTTCTAGCTATAGAGCTGTTCCACTGAGTTGCAAAGAGTTGGCTTCTAGAAAACCACATTATAGTCACAGTAGCTATCTGTAGTAGATGTTTGTTACTTTGGGGGCTGCTGTCTATTGGAACCCCCTTTCCATGTTTGAGGGATCCACTACAACGAGAGACCAGACTCCACTAGGAAGCCCAAGTGGCTTCCCCTGGCTCTCCTGGCTGCTGGCATGTAGAGCAGGCACAGGATCTAAGCCAATCAGATGCTCCCACCAGGACCTGAGTCAAAAGAGGTGGCACAAAGAAACTGACAATTTAGAATTCACCCCACTGCCAGCTGCATTGACTCCAGTGTCAATGGCCAATGGTAGCAATGTCAGTGTCCTATTTAGACCCTTCCTGTGGAAAATCTCAGCTGGGTCATCTAGCTTCCTGCTGCTTCTCAAAACTTCACATTGGATCTGTGGCTATCAGATAGCCTGCCAACAAAGTCCTTTTTCCAAAGGTGGACTAGAGATTATTTCTCAGCGATTACTTACAATCCAGAATCAGAACGGGTCCACTACTATTTATTGAAAAGCTACTGCATACCAAACTCTCTAAATGAACTATTTTTAAAGATCTCTTAACACTGCAAGACAGGTATTATTAACCTCATTTTTCAGGCATGGTGACAGAAGCTCAGAGAGTTTAAATAACAAACCTAACATCATGCAGTCAGTAAGGGGCAAACACCAGCTTGCCCCCGCTCTTTCTACAATTCCATGCTACATCCGTTCATGCTGGACACAGTGCTAAGTGGTAGGCGATAGAGTTCCTCGGCTCTTTCTTCTACTCCCTCACACTCTTGCGGTGGAAGTCTTCCTCGCTGGCATTGGCCTGCCTTGATTGTTTAACCCAGGTTTACGGGGGTTGAACTTCCCCATCTATTATGAGACAAACCAGCCCAAATGGTTTCAGAGCTACTGCCATACAGCCCTCTCTCTTGGATAGTTTGTGGTTTATTGAGGGAATAGCTATACTCCATTTCTTAATCATCTCCTTTGTTCCCGAGAAATTTCGTTTTCTTCAATGATGCTTAAACAACAACAACAAAATTGTATCAAAATGCTAATCTAAGCATTTGTGGTTGACTGACTAGGTAATAATGAGTTACAGTGTAGTTAACAGTATGAAGGTAGAGAATAATTTAGTCAAAAGTGGCTAGTACTACCTGCCCAAAGGGGGCAGTGTTCTCTCATTGCGATAGTCACTCTGCCGTAACTTCTGAACAAGCAGGAAACTCCCCAAATGAAATGTGTATATTGGGGTAAGGATGGAGGGATTTACCAGTAATGCTTCAAAATGATTCTAAATACAGAGATATTAGGTCACTAATGCGCAGAATCAATAAATCAACAATTACCAAGTGTTGTTTGTTGAATATCTACTAGGTACAAAATATTGTGTGGGACAATGAGAGGAATGCAAAAATACTTTCAGCAAATCTCCCAGATCTGAGAGAGCTCATAATTTAGTTGAAGAGATCAGGCATAGATCCAAGCAGTCAAGAAATATGAGACAGAAGCCAGCTCCAGCTGACCTTCTATTCACACCTTTCCACCCCCAACTACCGTTAGCCAATGGCTTGCTCCCTTCCTCCTTGCTCTAAAGTTACTTTCTCAATGAGGCCTGTCCTGACCACCTAATAAACACCATCTCTGCCCTTCACGCTCATTCTCCCTGACCAGACTTTATTTTTTCTACAGCACTCATCGTCTTCTAACATACTGTATAATTACTTTGTTGTGTTTATTTTATAAAGTCTTCTGCTGCCACAAGGATCTAATCTCCACGAGAGCTAAGTTCCTGTCTGTTTTGTTCATTGCTACCTCCCCAAAGCCTAGAACAGTGCCTTGCACAGGATAAACATTCAAAAATATCGTTGGATGCATGAAAGTAAGTGAAAAAGATGATAAGTACTGCAGGAATTTAGAGGTAGGGAGATTATAACAGCTGGGGACCTGAGGGAAGCCTTCATGCAAGATATAATCACTTAAACTGGTCTTTGAAAAGTGGCTAGGATTTTGTTGGGAGGAGAGGAAAGACCAAGGAGAATGTGATTTCTGAGGCATGGAGACATGTGGGCAAATAGGAATGAAGGGCAAAAAAGCACAATAATTTACAGTGTGGTAGAGGAAAAGGGCATGGGCATTCTGGTCATGAATTCTCCTTTTTCAGTTCATTTGCTCATGCTCTTGGACAAATTTACTACTGTCTCTAAATTGTTTCCTCATCTGTAAAGTGGAGAGAATAATACTTACGTTGAAGATTGTTCGAAAGATTTTTAAAAACTTAAATAATGCACCTGGCACGTAGTAGGTCCTTAAAAAGGGAAATTATTATTACACCACTGTAACACGCTCTGACACTTATCAAGCAGGTGACTTGAATTCACATTCAAAACACATTTAAAGGGCTGACCCGGTGGCACAATGGTTAAGTTCACACGTTCCACTTAGGTGACCCGGGGTTCGCCAATTAGGATCCCGGGTGCGGACCTACACCCTGCTTGTCAAGCTATGCTGTGGCAGGCGTCCCACATATAAAGTGGAAGAAGATGGGAATGGATGTTAGCTCAGGGCCAGTCTTCCCCAGCAAAAAGAGGAGGATTGGCGGCAGATGTTAGCTCAGGGCTAATCTTCCTCAAAAAAAAAATTATATATAAAAAAATACAAGTCACTTGACTTGAGTCTCTGTGGGTGTTCTAGTGAGACTTTCATAAAATGCGTTAAGGTGGTGGTCAGGAAGTGTGAATCTTTAAGGATCTCTCAGAATGAGAAGGCGACTGGCATTTTACAGTTTATAAAATTCATACATTAGCCCAGGTCTACGTGGTGCCCCTAATATCAATAGTATTAGCAGCACCATTTCTGACCGTAAAGAAGAAATTCCTGCTTCAGTGGGATGAAGGGCTTATCTACGCTTACAGATCTATGAAGTGATAAAGGCAGGACTCCTATCCAGGATTTCTGCTTCTAGGTCATCACTTGCATGGACAGCAATTCTGTGAACACCAGAGAGTGGCATCGTTTGTATAATTATATGCCTTGTTGTTGTTGTTTGTGGCTTTTTGGTTTTAATGTGCATGTGAATAGCGTAGAGAATCTCTTTTTGTGTCTAAAGTTTACAATAAATGTATTTAACACCAAAAAGAAATTGTGTGGATTTGAACCGCATAATTATATTGTTGACCTGTTCAATCAATGGGAAAATTCCTGATGCTTCTCAAATCCGTAGCTGCCTAGACTTCAATTGGCCTCTCTCTCTCTCTTTTTCTCTCTCTCTCTCTCTCTCTCATGTTGAGACTGAGATGAGAGCAACTGGAGAATTGGAATGTGTCTCTCAAGGCCACTTGCTGCCAGCTTATGAAAGATTTCCTCTTGGTGGTTTTTGTTCTCACAGAATTTAAACCCCTTAAGGTGGAAATGGTCCTTGAGGGGAAGTGAGTTGGAAATACCCTTTACTTTATCTCATTCAACATATTTCATTTAATGTTTCCGTTAAGAAGGAATTCATGGTAGTCATTAAGAAATGGAAAGAAAAAGAAGTGAAATAACCAAAACACTTAGGATACGTGAATACATGAGGTGAGAGGGTTGTTGCTACATCTAAGGATTAACGGAGCAAGAAATAACACTGGAGAAATTGTGGTAGGCTACTAGAAAACCCATTAAGCAGGGAGGAAAGTGACCTTGTTCTTGACGTGACAGGGTGTGAAGGACCTAGGGGCAGGTTTATGAAGGAACTTGATGCCATGGGATTAGAAGAGTGTATGAGAGAGATGCAACTTCTGTGGAAATACAGCCATCCCTGTGATTAAGCGGGGTCTCTGATATACTGTACTGGAGACCATAATCATCGTCTGCACCAACTGGGCACTTCTTTGATCACCGTCCACAAGCCAAGTAAGTATTTTCTTCATTCATTTACTAGAACCGAGAAGAAAGATGCTCAAAGAGGTAATCTCTGCAATTCATTCTTTTGGCACCTCTTAAAGAATTGCAAATTTTTCCTGCACCAATGGTGTTACACCTTATCATTATTTTTCTGACAAAATGAGCCTTAGTTGGTGGCTAGAACATGCTCCCATCTAACATTTTTTCTGGAAGCATATGCAGCCAACTTTTTGAAGTTCATCTTCAGAAAAGACAATAACAACTCTCTCCTAAAAATGCCAGAATTCTATCCTATGGTAGCAATTAATCAACAAATCAGGTAGTACCCACAGTATGTTTAGCACACAATGCTGTGAGAAATAGAAAAACTTATGATTCTTTTTTAATTTAATTTTTATGGAAATTTTCAAACACACGCAAGATAGATGAAACCGTGTAATGAATCCCATATATCCATCACCCAGCTTCAACAATCATCAACTTGTGGCCAATATTTGCTCACCTATATCACCACCACTTCCCTCCTCCTGTTTTATTTTAAAGCAAAACCTCAGTAGTCATATCATTTTATCCATAACTATCTCAGTATGTATCTCTAAAAGATAAGGATTTTTAAAACATAAAGTCTTAAAAAATAGAACATAAAAATTAATTCCTTAATATCATCAGATGTGCAGTTGCTGTTCAAATTTCCATTTAAGATCTGTCATTATGAACAATAATATTTACAGAGTTCTTCGTATACGTCAGTCACTGTGCCAAACATTTTACAAACAGTAGGCAATTTAATTTTCACAGTGATCCTGAGAAGAAGCTGACATGATTGTGCTACATTTTACAGCTGAGGGCTTAGAGATGTTAAGAAATTTCCTCTGGCCCCTGCCTTCAGAGGGTGTACAGTAATAGCAAGGGAAATGACCTGTAGAAACAGAAAGCAGGAACAGTTACAATGGATTGCTGACTTATATAGGTGATAAGGGTTAAAAGGAGGGAGAAATCCATGTGTGCTGCAGCGAGCAGAAAAAAAAGTCATCCTGGTAAACGTAGGTCTGAGAACCCATAAAACAAACTATTAAGAGTTTCTGTGCTCCGGTATGAATGGGAATTGCAAAGGAAAGTCATCTCAAGACACAGTTGAGGTGTGTTGACAGAAATGTCAAAGGCTCACAAATGACCAAAATGGGTTCGGTTGTTTCTGTGGCTGCAATGTGTGTTACAACCAACAGGTGGCAGCAACATGCAAGCAATATTAAATGTCGCTAATTCTATCCTTGATCTAACCAGCAACAATCCTACCTTCAGTCTCGCTTGCTCAAACATATTTCAGCAGATCTCTCAGTACTCCCACCACTATAAATGTGATTTGGGGAAAACAGACAAAATAAAAGAAAAGAGACTATAGGACAGTGTTTCTCAAAGGATGCTCCCCTCGCTTACATTATCGTCACTTGGAAGCCTTGTTAAAACTCTGATTTTGAAAACTTAGTACAAGTGTGTAAAATACTTCATTAGTAATAGTTTATATTGATTAATGTTGAAATGATAATAGTTTGGATATACTGGATTAAATAAAATATATCATTAAATTTAATTTCTCCTGTTTCTTTTTACTTTTTATAATGTGGCTACTAGAACATTTAAAATTACATATATGGCTCACATCTGTATCTCACATTTGTGACTCCCATTATATTTTTATTGGACATCTCTGCCCCTAAGGTTAAAAATAGAACATGTGACTCTAGTCTGCCTTATCAGAGTGACACATACTGATGGCCACAGTGATTGGTTCAGGGACTTAGGGCACAATTAGAAAGGGAAACAGAATCTTGTTCCTTCTAAATGTCCATCTAAGTGGATGTAGGAACTGGAGACATTGCAACTGTCTTGCTTCCATTCACGTACCTAAGATGGAGTGAACACCAAGGACTTAGACCCAGTAAAAGGAGAGAAATGACCTCTTGGTGGTATTTTTTGAGTCCTGGATGAAGCCATGCCTGACTTAGTTCTGTCCCTGGACTCCTCACTTATGGGAGCTAATACATTCTCTTCTTTGCTTAAGCTAGTTTGGTTTAGAATTTCTATCACTTTCAGCAGAAGGATTCCTAATCATGACGCCTTTGTGTTTGACATTAATGATCTTTAAGAGAAAATTTCAGTCATAAAGTGACGAAAGCCATGATTTAAGGATTATAAAAACTGCGTGGTAAGGAAATGTAGGCAGAAAATGTAAATGCGACATTTTGTGGTAAAAAGAAAGATCAGAGTCTACTCAAAGGAGGAATGGGTGAAGAGGAATGGGTTTTCTGTTCATTGGAGTTCTGGTTTGGGGGGAACTGGAATACCCTCACTGCCTCATTTCCCTGGCTTTTGGGGTCAAGAAGAACAAAGAGGCCTCTCCCCTCACTCTCTCAGGAGAGTAGCCTTAGAGTCTGGGCTTCCCCCCGCCCGGGAAGAGAGATCTCTTGAAGTCACCCAAGCAACAAGTGATGAGTGCTTGAGGTGGAGAGAAGAGAAGAGATGAAGGAAATAGTAAGAATACACAACTAAAGCACTAAGTGGTTGACTAGAGGAAAGGGATAACAAGGAAAAAGACGGCAATGCCCCTCATTTCCTCATTTGGAACACTTGGTGGTTTATGGTGACGCCTTTTACCTACAAGGAAGCATAGGCGTGGGAGCAGATGGTGACGAGTGAGAGGAGAGGTTTAGGCGTGCTGGTTCATTTCTGTGCTCTCCAAGAAGCACAGGAAGCTGGGGTGAAGATCCCGCTAGCCTTTTTCTCCCAGCCGCACTACACCCCAGTCCCTTTTTGCCCACCCCTCCCAAAGGGCTACTCCGAAAAGCCCCCTGCCTCTGGAGAGCTCCAGACACGTATTAGACACCAGTCTCCACGACGCAGGAAATCCCTCACCTTAGGGGACACTCCTCAAGCTCTCCTAAGAACGCTCAGCTAACTCTGCCCGCAGCAGCCCCAGAGTGGACGGCATGTTTGGCCACCCCGCCAGCGTCCAGCCAGGGATCAAGACGCAGGTCTCCCCTTCTCATGGGCCCTCCAGTCTCCGTGAGTGATTCTCTTGGAAACCCACAGCCACATTGCTTGGCAGTGAGGTGCGGAAGAACCTTCGCAATAGATAGAAAGATAAACTCACTGCCATGAGGCTAAGAACTTTTAACTCCTGCTGCCTACAAATCACCTCCCCTTCCCCAGGCCTTTCCTTATTTAGAGGGTAGGTAGTGTAGGGGTGGTGGTCAATGGCAATAGGGCTGTTTAGACTGCCTCTGATCACACTTACATAAAATTACATACATATATCTCTAAGTATATGTTTATGCATTGAGAGATACCTGAAAGGTTATGTGCCAAAATGCTAACAGTGATAATACCCTAAAAAATTCCATTAGAACAAAGATTTAGATAGAGTAATGTAAAAAGTATTAGAGAAAATACAGGGGCAATATATGAAAGTATTCTTATGTCTTGTATGATAAAAAGATTAAAATCATAAGAGAATAGGTTGAATACACAAACTTTTGAAATTTCCGTATGGGATAAATGCCATCAACCAGTGAAAAGCAAATGAAAGGCTAGGAAAAGTGTTTGCAATACACATGATAAAGGTTTAATATTCATAATATTCAAAGGGCATTCAGAAAACAATTAAAAAACCAGACATGCCAATAGAGAAATTGAATAACAACGACAAAAAAGGCAATTCACAAAGCACAGAATACAAACGGTCAGAAAACACAAGCACCTCCCACCAAACTATAAACCCTATGAAACCCACCACTGACTCGAGTTATTGATTGGGACTTTTCAAGCCCATTTTAAAATTAACTCATTTAATCCTCAAAACAAGCCTATTGTTTCCTGTTATTATTTATAACTATTTATATTTATTATATTTATGATTATTTGTATTAATTGTTATTTTCCCCATTTTACAGACAAGGAAGTTGAGGCATAGAGAGGCTGACTAACTTGCCAGAGGTACACGAGTAGTAAGTGATGGAGCAAGGATTTGAATACAGACAGTCTGGTTCCAGAGTTCATCTCTGACCATCACAGTATATTTCAGTCCAAATCACCAAGCAGCATTTAGTAACACTGCCTACATCTCCATGCTCATCTCACTTCACTATCCCCCAGTTTCATGTTCTCTGGCCACACTGGCCTCCTTTCTGATCCACAAACATGCTAAGACCTTTCCTATTGTGGGAGGGATCTTTGCATTGTTGGTCCTTCTGCCTGAGGTTGCTTGCTCATTCATTCATTCACTCTTGCATTCATTCATAATATGTTTAAACTTTGTACTTGGCACTGTTCTAGGGGTTGGGGATACAACAGTAAACAAACCAGAAGAAAATCTTGGTCCTGTCTCATCCTTTAGGTCTTAGTCCAAATGTTATCTTTTAGAGAACCTTCCTTGATTGCCACTCTAAAGAGGTGCTATGGATGAGGCCATTAAATGGGGCCTTCACGATGGGATTAGTGCCCTTACAAGAAGAGACACCAGAGAGCTTGCTGTCTCTCTCTCTCTCTCTCCTTCTCTCTCGGCACCATGTGGGGACACAGAGAGAAGGTGATCATTTATAAGTCAGGAAGAGAGCTCTCACCAGAACCCAACCATGCTGGAACCTTGATCTTGGACTTCTAGCTTTTAGAATCATGAGGAAATAAATTCCTGTGGTTTAAGCCACCCGGTCTATGGTATTTTATTATGGTAGCCAGAGCCTATTAAGACAGATTTTGGTACCAAGAATGGGATGCTACTGTAACAAATACCTAAATATATGAAAGTCCCTTTAGAATTGGGCAGCAAGCAGAGGCTGGAAGGATTTTCAGATGCATGATAGAAATATGGACATTGAGGGCGATTCTTGGTGAGGTCTCAGACAAAAATGAGGAACACGCTATTGGAAACTGGAGTAAAGGTGATCCTTGTTATAAAGTGGCAAATAACTTGGCTGAAATGTGTTCCAGTGTTTTGCGGAAGGCGGAATTTGTGAGTCATGAAACCAGATATTTAGCTGAGGAAATTTCTAGCAAAGTGTGCAAGGAGCAGCTTGTTTCCTCCTGCTTATAATAGAAGGCCAAAGGAGGAGAGAAACTGAAGAAGGATGTGACTTTGTTAAATTAACATTTGTGAAGTAGAGCCCAGTGTGTCAGATGGTCAAACAAAAGACCATAGGGAAAGTGAAATAGAGAAGTTTATTACCCACAGGTCCTGGAGGGGGTACATGGCATGCCTCAAGGGGCCACACGGGAGGTCAAGGCAGGGTGCAGGTAGAGACATTGAGGCAGGACCTGGGGCACATGCCTCTATGAAGGTCCTCGCATGGAGTGCCGTGAGGTTCCCGGGCTAAGGCCAGGTTGGTCAATTCAGACCAAGAGTGGGGTTTTGGTAAGCTCTGAGGAGGAAGCTTCAGGAGTCATATCAAGACCTTACATTTACTGTGACTCTGCAGGCTGTTATCTAGGGTATGTGCTCAAGTGAGAGGCTGGTTAGTGTCAGTTCACTAGCAGTTCACCTGCAGGCCACCTGGCCACACAAAGTGGATGCTGAGCCAGAAATATTATGGAGTAGTTTAGCCAAACTCTGAACAATGAAATTGTTAAGCAAAAAGGAACCAGAACTTGAAGATTTGCAATATTCTCAGCCTATCCATTTTGAGAAAAATGAGAAAGCTTGTTTTTAAGAAAATGCTAAGGGTGTGGCTGAACAACCATTTGATAAGAAGATCTGCATAAATGTGAACCACGGATGCAATCCTCCATCTCGGCAGAAGCTAGGAATGGAGATGGGACTGGACCAAGCAGAAACTCTGCCCCCTGAGACTAAAGGAAACAGAGGAAATGGTTGGAGTGAAGGAGGGCTGCAAAACTGCGTTATCCTCCAAGAACGGGGAAGACTGAAACCAAAAATGATTCAGAGATCATCTGAGCAGCCACTCCCACCACAGGTCTAGGGAGCAAGTGTGCTTCCTCCTTCCAGAAGGTGAGGCCCTGGCAGAGGGCCCAGTAAGGAAGGTGGGAAGGGCCCTGCTGGGCTGAAGGGACGGGCTGCTCTGCAGAGCAGTGACGGTGCCACCCCAGTGGGCCTGGAGGGCAGAGTATTGAACCAGAGTCTTGTTCTCCAGTCTTAAGATCTAATGGAATTTGTCTAGCTGGGTTTTGGACTTGCTAGGGACCCATCACCTCTTCCTTCTTTCCTGTTTCTTCCTTTTGGAATGGGAATGTTTATCCTAGATCTGTCCCACCATTGTATTTTGGAAGCACATAACCTGTCTGGTTTCATAGGTTCACAGCTGGAGAGGAATTTCGCCTCAGAATGTATTGTAGCTGGAGTCTCACATATCTGATTTAGATGATATTAAGATAAGACTTTGGACTTGAGAGTTAGTGCTGGTGAACAAGTTAAGACTTTGGGGGCTGTTTGGATGGCGTGAGAATGTATTTTACATGTTAGAAGGACATGAATTTGAGGAGGCCAGGGGCAGAATACTATGTATTGAATTGTGTCTCCCTAAAATCGTATGTTAAAGCTTAAACCTCAGTGTGATGGTGTTCAAAGATGGGGCCTTTGGGAGACAATTAGGTTTAGATGAGGTCATGAGGGTGGGACCTTCATCCTGGGATTAGTACTCCTATAAGAAAAGTCACTAGAACTCACTCTCTCTCTCTGTCTGTCCCCCCACCATCTGAGGGCCCAGTGAGAAGGTGGCCAGGAAGAGCGCTGTCACTGGAACCCGACCCTGCTGGCCAGCACTCTAATCTTGGACTTCCAGCTTCCAGAACTGTGAAGAAACAAATTTCTGTTGTGTAAGCTACCCAGCCTGTGGTAGTTTGCTGTGGCAGCCCGAGATGACTAAGACGAGGGACTCCCCGCTTTCTCTTTGTCACCTCACTCCTGTTTTTCAAGTCACTTATCACTCTCCATAATTATCTTGCTGATTTGTTTTTACTTTCTCGTTATCAACTCGTTATCAGGCATGGAAGAACAGGACCTTGTCTGCTCTATCCCCAGAGCCTAGAACAGTGCCTGGCATATAATAGACACTCAATCAATATTTATTGAATAAGTAAACCGCAAGAGATAAGAGCTAAATATCTTGCATCTTTAGCTTTTCAGAAATACCTTCTTAGCTTTTTTTAGGTTGTAGACTCCCCTGAATCCTCACCACTTCCTCTCACTTTCCTCCTATCTCCTATTCCTTCCTCTTTTGTTTTCAACAAAAAAGTTTAAATCAGGTTACTTTGGAGTGGTTGCAACGGGAGGCAGGAGGAAACGGAAGTGATGTCCAGGCTCATTGTACCCTTTACATCTGTGCTTGACCTTAATTGGAAAATGATTTTTCCAGTTCTGCAGGAAGAGAACAAAAGTCAAGAGTCAGGAAAAGATCAACGATTAGAAGCTATCTAAGGTGCAGCCCAATGTATTTTATGTTTACTGTAGAGTTCATAATTTCTTAAAATAGGATCGATACACATTCATCCAAATGTGTAACTCTCCTACTGTATGTCCACATGCACAACGCTTATTACAGAAAACACAATGATGTTTTTAAAAGGAGCAGAAGTCCTGAGCTTGCTTTTCTGAGTCAATCTTGGCCAAAGAGTATTCGAAGCAAGTGAGAAATTGCTGTCATTTCTCCAGTGAAAGCTCATGAACGGGCTTAGAATACAGATGAGCAAACTGGCTGCCCGTGGCCACACTCAGCCTGTACAGTTGTTTTTCCAAAAATCCATCTTTGGAGATTCTTTTCAATGTACATTTCCAGTGGCAACAATCAGCTAGCACTAAGTAGTTACTGTCCTCGGTGGGTGATGGTTGAGCTTTAGAATCTGACCAGATCTCAGTAGCTGGTGTTTGTCTTGCCCTCAGCCTTCCCTTATTTACATCATTTGCTTGGTTCTTGTAAATTTTCAAGTTTGAAATCTCTATCTTAAAATAGAATCAAAACGTCGTAGTTTAATACCATACTAAAGTCAGGCCAGTATCTATCCAGCCAAGACACAGTGATGTGGTTGTATCTATTGCTTATACCCAATGATCACTCTTATTGGTCAGTGTGCATACTGTGCCAGTTGTTAAATATTTTGAATATAATTCTTGCCCATAATTCTTCTGGAAAAAACATTTTTAAGTTGAGAGTTGTTTGTGTTGTTATTATGGATATTCAAGTAAATGAAATTATACGTAATTTATATATAATAAAATTTATAAATAAAACTTTATTATATAATAGAGGCAAAGGAATTAGACTTCTAGGCAAAGAGTTTAAGCACTGTTAGATTTGGCCTAAAAAAAATCAAACTGTGGATGAGTAAAAACATTTATTAAATGGAAAAAAATCCAATAATATACTTACATAATTCTCTAGATTAATCCTGTTCACACTTATCAAGATAGTAAAAAACATTACCATTTAGAGTGTAACTGATAATCCAATCTTAAAATTAAACTTCATAATCTCAAAATATTCACAGCAACACACATCTTCTTTATCCAATCATCAGTCAATAGGCACTTGGGTTGCTCCCACATCTTGGCTATTGTGAACAATGCTGCAATGAACATAGGGGTGCATAGATCTCTTTGAATTGTTGATTTCAAGTTCTTTGGATAAATACCCAGTTGTGGGATAGCTGGATCGTATGGTATTTCTATTTTAAAGCTTTTGAGGAGTCTGCATACTGTTTTCCATAGTGGCTGCACCAGTTTGCATTCCCACCAGTAGTGTATAAGGGTTCCCTTTTCTTCACATCCTCTCCAACACTTGTTATTTTTTGTCTTGGTAATTACAGCCATTGTGACAGGTGTAAGGTGATATCTCATTGTAGTTTTGATTTGCATTTCCCTGATAATTAATGATGTTGAATATCTTTTCATTTGCCTGTTGGCCATCTGTATATCTTCTTTGGAAAAATGTCTGTTTATATCCTCTGCCCATGTTTTGATTGGGTTCTTTGTTTTTTTGTTGTTGAGTTGTATGAGTTCTTTATATATTTTGGAGATCAACTCCTTGTTGGATATATGATTTACAAATATTTTCTCCCAATAGGTGGGTTGTCTTTTCATTTTGTTCATGGTTTCCTTTGCTTTGCAGAAGTTTTTTAGTCTGATGTAGTGCCATTTGTTTATTATTTCTTTTCTTTCCCTTGCCTGAGTGGATATGGCATTCGAAAAGATGCTGCTAAGACCGATATCAAAGAGTGGACTGCCTATATTTTCTTCTAGGAGTTTTATGGCTTCAGGTCTTACATTCAAGTTTTAATCCATTTTGAGTTAAATTTTGTGTATGGTATAAGATAATGGTCTACTTTCATTCTTTTGCAAGTGACTGTCCAGTTTTTCCAACACCATTTATTGAAGAGACTTTCCTTTCTTCATTGTATGTTCTTGGTACCTTTGTCAAAGATTAGCTGTCCATAGATGTGTGGTTTTATTTCTGGGCTTTCAGTTCTGTTCTATTAATCTGTGTGTCTGTTTTTGTGCCAGTACCATGCTGTTTTGTTTACTGTAGCTTTGTAGTATATTTTGAAGTCAGGGATTGTGATGCCTCCAGCTTTGTTATTTTTTCTCAGGATTGCTTTGGCTGTTGGGGGTCTTTTGTTGTTCCGTATAAATTTTAGGGCCCTTTGTTCTATTTCCATGAAGAATGTTGATGGGATTCTGATTGGGATTGCATTGGATCTGTAGATTGCTTTAGGTAGTATGGACATTTTAACTATGTTTATTCTTCCAAGCCATGTGCATGGAATATCTTTCCATTTCTTTATGTCTTCTTAGATTTCTTTCAATAATGTCTTATAGTTTTTGTTATATAAGTCTTTCACCTCCTTGGTTAAATTTATTCCTAGATATTTTATTCTTTTTGTTACGATTGTAAATGGGATTGTATTCTTGAGTTCTCTTTCTGTTAGTTTGTCATTAGTGTATAGGAATGCAACCGATTTTTGTAAGTTGGTTTTTGTACACTGCAACTTTGTTGTAGTTGTTAATTATTTCTAACAGTTTTCTGGTCAATTCTTTAGGGTTTTCTATGTATAGGATCATGTCGTCTGCAAACAGCAAGAGTGTCACTTCTTCCTTTCCAATTTAGATACCTTTTATGTCTCTTTCTTGCCTAATTCCTCTGGCCAAAACCTCCAGTACTATGTTGAATAGGAGTGGTGAGAGTGGGCACCCTTGTCTTGTTCCTGTTCTCAGAGGGATGGCTTTCAGTTTTTTGCCTTTGATTATGGTGTTGGCTGTGGATTTGTCTATGGCCTTTATTATGTTGAAGTAATTTCCTTCTATACCCATTTTATTGAGAGTTTTTATCATCAATGGATGTTGGATCTTGTCAAATGCTTTCTCTGCATCTATTGAGATAATCATGTGATTTTTATTCTTCATTTTGTTAATGTGGTGTATCACATTGATTGATTTGTGGATGTCGAACTATCCCTGTGTCCCTGGTATGAATCCCACTTGATCACGGTGTATGATCCTTTTAATTTATTGCTGCATTTGGTTTGCCAATATTTTGCTGAGGATTTTTGCATCTATGTTCGTCAGGCAATATTGGCCTGTAATTTTCCTTCTTTGCATTGTCCATGTCTAGTTTTGGTATCAGGATAATATTGGCCTCATAGAATGAGTTAGGAAGCATTCTGTCTTCTTCAATTTTTTGGAATAGTTTGAGAAGGATAGGTATTACATTTTCTTTGACTGTTTGGTAGAATTCTCCAGAGAAGCCATCTGATCCTGGACTTTTGTTTTGGGGGAGGTTTTTGATTACTGTCTCAATCTCTTTATTTGAAATTGGTCTACTCAGATTCTCTATTTCTTCTTGATTCCATTTTGGGAGGTTGTAAGAGTCTAAGAATTTATCCATTTCTTCTAGATTGTCCAGTTTGTTGGCATATAGTTTTTCATAATAGTCTCATAAATTTTTGTATTTCTGTGGTATCCATTGTGATTTCTCCTCTTTCATTTCTAATTTTATTTATTTGAGCCTTCTCTCTTTTTTGCTTAAGCGAGTCTGGCTAAGGGTTTGTCAATTTTGTTCATCTTCTCAAAGAACCAGCTCTTGGTTTCATTGATCCTTTCTACTGGTTTTTTTAGCCTCTATTTCATTTATTTCTGCTCTAATTTTCATTATTTCCCTCCTTCTGCTGACTTTCGGCTTTGTTTGTCTTTTTTTTCTAGTTCCGTTAGGTATAGTTTAAGATTACTTATCTGAGATTTTTCTTGTTTGTTGAGGTGGGCCTGTATTGCTATAAATTTCCCTCTTAGAACGACTTTTCTGTATCCCATAAGAGTTGGTATATTGTGTTTTCATTTTCATTTGTCTTCAGGTATTTTTTAATTTCTCCTTTGATTTCTTCTTTTATCCAATGGTTGTTCAGCAGCATGTTAAGAACTTATCTCTATCATTTCTGATAAGTATACTGGCAGCATTGTTATCTCGAATTGTGGAATCAATGTAAGGAAATTTTATAATGGTAAATATTCTGTGTTTCAGAAAAGCTCCATATCTCACTCTAAGATTCCATAGTCCATTAGTCACTGTCCTACTAAGTAACTTGAAGACACTTTTTTTGTCATACGATTCTCATTCATACCGTGCTCAGTTTTAATGTTGAGAGTTGAGTTTTGGGGGAGATTTAGAAGAAATTTTGACATATGTACAATGTGACATGCATAGTGTGATATGAGGACGAAAATAGGGGACTGGTGGTTGGCTGTGGTCAGTATGAACTATGCAGAGGGGCAGCTGACAAAGGAAACTCCTTGTTCCCCTCTCCTGAATTCTTCATGTGTCTGGCTTCATCTGTTATCTAGAATTCTTGCTCTGTCCTCTCCTTCAAGCTCCAGACTCAGATCCTTTATCACCTGCTGGACATTTCTACTTGCACAATCACATGAAAAAACCAAAGTTCTTGGCAGTTCTCAAACCACATCTACCACCCCCAAAACACGTCCTACAGAACTCACACTCCTACCCCTGCCGACCCGCACCTCCATCTTGGCCCTGCAGTTCCTCCTGTAAATCTCATTGGTCTCAGTGAATGGCAATACTAACCCTCCACTTGCTTGAGCCCCAAACCTAGGAGATAGTCTGGATCTGGTATTTCGCCTCCACCTTCAGTCCTTCAGAAAGCCTTGATAAATCTAGCTCCAACTATAACTCAAATCGACCCACCAGCCAGCCTACGCCATTCCGCCTTACCCTTTACCTGGACTACCACAATAAAAGACTCCTAAATGTTCTCTCTGCTTCCATTCTTGAGCCCTCTCCAATTCAGTCACAAACTAGCACCAAGAGAGACTTTCTTCAAACACAAATTAGATCAGGTTATTCCCCTATATGAAAATCTTTCCCTGATTTCCCATTGTACTTAGAAAAAAGTCCGTGTCAAACTATTTTCTATGGCCTGGAATGATGTTACTACTGACTCCCCAAACTTAATTCATGCCTCTCTTCCATTCACTCACCACTCCCCAGCTCTTTGGTCTCCTTTCATTCCTCAACATGCCAAGCTCATTCTGGCTCAGGACCTTTGCACAGGCTGTGACCTTTGCCTGGAACTCTCTTTCCCTCCACTATTCCCTTGGCTGACTCCTTCTCATCTTCAAGTCTTGGCTTGAATGACACTTTCCCAGAGGACCCTTCCCTGACCACCCTTTTTAAAGTACGATCCACTATTGCACTCTATCTCAGCACCCTGTTTTCTTTGTAGAATCTGTGACAATTTGTAACAATTCTATTTGTGGATTTCCTTGTTTTCTCTCCATCTTACTCACTAAACTGTAAATGCCAAGAAGTCTGAGACCTTGACCATCTTGCTCATCTTCTTATCTCTATCTCCTAGCGCAGGGCCTGGCCCATAGCAAACACTCGTTAAGTGCGTATTGAATGGATGAAAAAATGAAAGCCTGTTTACTTCTCTGCATCCCCTCCCTGCCCAGGAAGATTGTAAATTCTATGAGAGTGGTAACTCTATGTTGTTATCAACACTCCTATCCCCAGAGCCTAGTACAGGGTCTGGGACACTGTGAATATCCAATAGATTTTTGCTGAATTAAAATAAAACATAAGAGACCTGTTAGGAGACTATGGGAAGAATCCGTGCTGGAGGCCGTGGAGAATGAATTAGAAAGGTGGAAGGGGGAGTGGAAAGTGGAGGGTGTAGGCCATCAATTATTCCTGGGAGCACTCCCCTTGTATTGGTTTTGCCTTTCCTGGGCACTGTTAGGTACTACGTTATAAGTACCCCCAGATCCACACAAAATTAGCAGAGTGACTGAACTCAGGGGCGGGGCTACATGGACATTTATTGCAGGAAGTTTATTTTAGAAGAATTTTTTTACAACAGGTCTCAGTGAAAGGATTATCCTGTAGAGCTAAAACTAGTGCTGATTCTAGAACACAGACGCCTACAGCACCACATCAAATATAAAAATTGTGGAAGCACCAATTTCTCTTGGTACCTGTGACACTTATTTCTTTCCACTTTAATGCCCTTTGATGTGAGCTTTGTATTTTGTAGACCTGGGAACTCGGCCTAGGCAGGACCAGTTACGACCTCCCACTCCCACAGCCTCCCACTCTCCTCACATCCCCCCTCCCATGCAAGTAATCACTTTAGGTTGGGAAAGGTCCCTGGTTATCTTCAGCCATTTTAACTCTTTAAATATGCAATTCAATATATTTGCACAAGTGCACAAAGATACATGTTTGAAGATATTCTCTGCAGCCTTGCATATAACAGCAACCTTCTGAACATCCACAGCGGGGGCTGATGCATCTATACCAGGCGATGCTAAACCAACGTGGTAAATCTTTGTTGAAGACATCTGCTGTTTTGAAGGCTGCCAAGATATGCCTAGTAAGTGAAAACAGCAAGGCAAAGAACAGGGTTTGTTCTTATTTCTATAGAAATAGTTTATTCCTATTTCTATAATTTAACATATATGTCCATATGTGTATATGTATAGACAATTTCAAGATACTCAGTTTCAATCATTGTTAATGATTGCCTCTAGGGAAGAACCCAGGGACTGGAGATGGAAGGGAGACCTACATTTTAATAGACATTTTTATATTATTTAAGGTGTTGCCTGCCATCTGCCATGTATTTCTTTATTTCAGCAAAAAATGCTAGTCAATTTTTTAAACTGATAGATGTTCTCTTATGAATTGTAAAGCTAGAGTAATTAACTCATCAGGTATTATTCTCTCATGATAATTAAAACAATAACAATGTTAGTGTAGTACTTTTCAATTTCCAAAACGCTTTCACGGACATTATCTCCTAACAACACACTGAAGGATACATTAGCAGTAGTTGTGTTAACCACATTTCACAAATGAAAATCACATTCAAGGTAAGCAATAAGTTGTGGATTCAGGGCTTGAGTGAGATGTTTGAACATCCAATGCTGTTTCTTTCGTTTAAACCCAATTCCTCCTCTGTTCACCAAATTGTTTCCAAAAGGACAGTTTTCTACCTTAACTTCAGAGGTGTTGGCTATCTCTTTAAAACTCTATTAATAAATTTCAGGTTTCTCGTTATCCATCAAACAGCCTGAATAAGAATTATTTTATTGTTGATTGATGTTATTCTCTGACTTATGGGAGAAAATATAGGAGTAATTGAAGACTTCTCCCCCGTCTATTACGTATCCATCTATTATGAACATTTTATTGCAAAGGCAGACACTAAGGGCTATAGTGCATGTTCCTGATGTTGACCCCAGACAACTGCTACTTCTTATGAGCCTTTGTCATAGCCCTGCCAGGATCAGAGTAGTGTGAAAGATGACATGCGCGGAGCCGTATTTTTAAATAGAGCCAGAGCAGCCATTTCGGAGGAATTGCCCTGCACCTCTGGTTTTCTTTATCTTCCAAACCACCAAAATCAAACCACCAACATTCCAAGAACTCAGTAAGGATACAAATATCCTGTTTGTAAGGACGGATGATATTGGACTTTGCTGATGATCCAATTGCTAACCAATCAATGAAGTAGAAGTCTAGCCTTTTCCCTGATGACGGAATCTCAGCCAATCTATGAAGAACGGTCCTAGCCTAGCTTCATCCAGCACCAATGAACTCTTCTTTAATGCAATCACCTCTTCTTCCTCCCTTTTCCCGTAAAAACTGGAGCCCCTCTCCTGTAAACAGGACACTATTTGGGTTTCTACGTAAATCTATGCTCCCTGAATGGCAATTCTTTGATCCCAAATAAAGGCTATGCTTCTTAAACGGGTTTCTGTTTTTGCAGGTTGACAGTAGTGAGGATGGACACTTAGATAGAATTCCAATCCTAATGATATAAAATAGGAGAGAAGGTGCCCAGGATCCCCCTCTTCCATGTTAATCTAAGTAACTTAGAGTTTTTTGATGAACCAACTAGACGGCCCTCTGCAACAATAAATAGGAAAGGAGCCTCTCCTTTCTGTCTCCATCAAGGATTCCCGGTCCTGTTTGCACACTGGAATCATCTAGAGAGCTTTAAAAACATCCTGGCGCCTGGGTCCAGTACCTAGACATTTATGCGTCAATCAGTCTGAGCCAGCACCCGGTCAGACATTTTTTTCAGTCTCTGCAGGTGATGCAATGTTAGTAAGTTCAAATTGTCTGGGGCTGCATTTAGCAACTGAGTCCTCCTGGGTCTCTATCGAGATGCAGTTTTTCCCTGAAGCACACATTCCCCCCAGCCTTATCAAGGTCCTTCAATGTCCCCCAGTGGTCTTGGCCAGCACCATCTCTCCCACGCTCAGTGATGCTGAACTCTGGGCCTCCAGCTGAGAACTTGCTCAGGTGTTTGAGCAGATTCCAGGTGGCCTCTTCATGAAACCCTAGCGCTGCCTATGTCTCCCTATTGTGCCTCTGTACGATGAGAGAAGGCTCCAGATCCAGGCAAGAATTCAAGTCTTTTTATTTTTCACAACAAGGTATAAACTTTACCCCCAGCCTGCCTGGAGTTTAAGCCAGATGGGGCTATTTTCAATCAATAGCAGAATTTCTGCACTTCAGGACCTGCTAAGGAATACGTCCTGGAACTGTCCGCTCTCCAGTGCCCGAGTAAAAGTCAGACTGAGATCTTAATCAAAGTTCAAGGTCCGTGCACATCACCCTCTCATCCAGATTCTATACTTCCCATCCCTGCATGCAGCTAACCAGATAGCGCCACACCTGCTCTCCATTACTTTAGATTTCTATACAAATATCACTACAATGGTAATATTTAATATTATGGCCTGGGATTTTCATGGTGAGTTAATAAAAGGAATAGCCTTGGGAATACCAGTCCTCTGATTTTAAGTAAAACTACATTTGAAGACAATAGCCTCTATTTTGCTCATTGGACAAAATATCAACTCTTTTGTTCATTTTAATCAATGAGAAAACATTTATTAAGCACCTCTTTTGGATAGATAGGGACTGGCCACACGTAGATAAATCAGATAGGTGGCTACATTTTCAAGAATTCACAGACTAGTGTAGAAAACATAACAAGTAATTACAGCACAATGAGCCAGGTGCAATGAAAGGGGTGTACAAGATGTACAGAGGGGACCCAGTTCCAGCTTGGGCTGGGCAGTCTGAGAAGGAGGCCTGAAGAAGTGAAAGGGATCAAGCAGTTGGACACAGTTTCTCTAAGCAGAAGATTCTTGTTGTGTTTAAATTTTAGAAAGATAATTCTGGGGGGCCAGCCTTGTGGCGTAGTGGTTAAGTTTGCCATGCTCCTCTACTTTGGTGATGTGGGTTGCCAGGTTCAGATTGCAGGCATGGACCTACACCACTCATCAGCCATGCTTTGGTGACATCCCACATACAAAATAGAGGAAGACTGGAACAGATGTTAGCTCAGGGCTAATCTTCCTCAAGCAAAAAAGAGGAAGATTGAAAATGGATGTTAGCTCAGAGCAAATCTTCCTCAGCAAAAAAAAAAAAAAGCTAATTCTGGAAGCAGCAAGGAAGTAGACTGATTTAACAAGACATTTGTATAGCACTCACCATGACTCAAGCACTGTTTGAAGTGCTTACATAGAATACCTCATTTAGCTTACACAGAGTAACTCATTTAGTCCCATAGCAATTCTTTGAAGAAAGAACTATTACCATCCCCAATTTGAACATGAGGAAACAGACATACAGAGATTATGCAATTTGATTGAGGCTGTATGGTTATTAAGGAACAAAGCCAAATTTTAGACCCAGATGGTTTGGCTCCAGAGTCCAGGCATTTTACCATTATGCTACCCAGCCTCAGGGAGAGACAGAGAGGGCCAGGGAGACAGGCGGACTGGTTATAAAGCTGATGTCATAGTCTAGGGGAAATGGATAGCTTGGATTTAAGGGTTGAAAACAGCAGAAAAATAGACTGAAGCTCATGGCCTGGTTTCTAGCTTGGGAAACTAGGTAAATTACTAAGCTTTTAAGTGAGTTTAGGAATGCTAGAGGTCCAAGTTTCAGATGTATAGGCCAAAAGGAAGAGGAAAAGGGAAATAACATTTATAAAACAACATTTATGTTCTAGGCACTCTAAATATTCATCGGGCTAGTTATCAAGTTTAATTCTTATAACTCTAAGAGGTAGGTATTGAGTACAAGGAAACTGAGATTCAGAGGGGTTAAGTAAGGTCACACAATCTGTTGGACATTTGTTGCTTTGGGCTGCCTGGAACCCTAAGATCACCCTGGTTTTCTCTGGGAGAATCACGTCCCTCCCATTGCGTGTAGTCTTGGTGGGAGCATAATTTCCAGGACCTGCCTCCCAACAAGAGTTGAGAAGCTGTAGCATTCCTTTTCCTGGCTGTTGGTGTAGTCGGGCAGAAAGGCTGGCCAGAGCTGGTTTTGGTTGCTTGCAACTAAGAAATTCCAACAGAAACACACAGTAAGTGGCAAAGCCAAAACTCAAACCCTGGCTCATCTAATGCTGAGTACACACTTTTCCACTATGCCCTTCTGTTCCCAAAGCCCCTGAAAGCAGGATACAGATACATGTGATTGTTCACCAAAGGTTCAATATAAGAGCCTTTCTACAAACCATTAGATGCCTGTTCCAGGGTAAGTGAAGAATTTTGTCAGGCACTTAAATAAAAATCAAGTTTATTGAGGTGTAATTTGCATACAAAAAATTCATCCTGTTTAGGAAACAGGTCTATGATTTTAACAAATACATATAGTCGCATAACCACCATCAAAATCAAGAGATAGAGTTATTTTGTGCCTCTTTATTGTCAACTCCTCTTTACACTCCACCCCAACCCCTGGTAACCACCGATATATTTTTCTTTTTTGATCCCTATGGTTTTCCTTTTTCCAGAATGCTATGTAAGTTTTTACATACGTAGCCTTTTGAGTCTGGCGTCTTTCACTCAGCATAGTGCTTTTGAGAGTCATCCACGCTGTTCAGTGATTATGCTTATCAGATCATTTTTACTGAATGTTAAATTTGTTATCAGACAGTTAATAAATATCTGTTCAGCTAGGCTCTGTTCCAGATGCGGGGAACAGCAGTGACTCAAAGGATCTGCGTCCCTGCCTTTAATGAGCGACTACTATTGGGTAGGGAGGCAGACAAGCAGTAAACACATGAACAGAACTTTTTAAATAATTTAATTTCAAGTACTTCTAAGTGCTACAGTAGGGTAGGGGATAGAGTGGCAGAGGTGGGAGGGAGTGCTTATTTATATATGTTCATTGCAGTATCATTTACAACAGCCAAGATACGGAAACAACTTAAGTGTTCATCAATGGATGAATGGATAAAGAAAATGTAGTATGAATACTCAATGGAATATTATGCAGCCATAAAAAGAATGAAATCTTGCCATTTGCAACAGCATGGATGGACTTGAGGGAATTACACTAAGTGAAATAAGTCAAGCAGAGAAAGACAAATACCATATGATCTCACTTATATGTGGAATCTAAAAAAACAAAAAAACACAAAAAATATGACCACAGGGCTCACAGATACAGAGAATAGGTTGGTGGTTGCCAGAGGTGTGGCGGGGGGGGGGGGGGGGGGGGGGGGGGGGGGGGGATGGAGGCTGAGCAAAATGGGTAAAAGGAATCAAAATGTACAAACTTTCAGTTATAAAATATATAAATTGTTGATACGTGATGTACTGCATGGTGACTATAGTTAGTAATACTTAGTGCGTATTTGAAAGTTGCTAAGAGAGTAAATCTTAAAGTTATCACAAGAAAAACAATTCTGTGGCTATGTCTGGTGACAGATGCTAACTGGACTTGTTGTGGTGATCATTTCATAATATTTACAAATAGCAAATCACTATGTTATACATTTGAAACTAATATAATGTTGCATGCCAATTATACCTCATAAAAAAATCTGTAAAACACTCTACATAACATAAAATAGGTTAGTGATTAATCTGTGCAATGCAGGTAAACCAATCTTGATAATAAATCCTAAATTGTCGGTAAGTCAATATATCCTAAATTGGGGGAATTCATTTATATTCACTGGCCGAATCGAGCCATAGGTCACCTGCACTCTGTTTTGTGTTGCAAGAAGAGCGAGCAGTGAGCTCACAAGTGCCCTAGTCTATGTGTAGCCACATGACCCGCACATTCGAAGGGCTGTATATGTGAGTTGGATTCCAAAGGGAAAAGAGTAGGAAGACACTCTTCGCTGAGGCTGCACCTGGTCAAAGTCCCACCACAGCCACACTTCTGATTCAGGGCTTGAGTGAGATCTTTGAACATCCAATGCTGTTTCTGTCCTTTAAACCCAATTCCTCCTCTGTTCACCAAGTCATTTCCAATATGACAGTTTTCTACCTTAACTTCAGAGGTGTTGGCTATCTCTTTAAAACTCTATTAATAAATTTCAGGTTTCTCGTTATCCATCAAACAGCCTGAATAAGAATTATTTTATTGTTGATTGATATTATTCTCTGACTTATGGGAGAAAATATAGGAGTAATTGAAGACTTCTCCCCCGTCTATTACGTATCCATCTATTATGAACATTTTATTGCAAAGGCAGACACTAAGGGCTATAGTGCATGTTCCTAATGTTGACCCCAGATAATTGCTACTTCTTATGAGCCTTTGTCATAGCCCTGCCAGGATCAGAGTAGCGTGAAAGATGACATGGGTGGAGCCGTATTAAATAGAACCAGAGCAGCCATTTCGGAGGAATTGCCCTGCACCTCTGGTTTTCTTTATCTTCCAAACCACCAAAATCAAACCACCAACATTCCAAGAACTCAGTAAGGATACAAATATCCTGTTTGTAAGGACGGATGATATTGGACTTTGCTGATGATCGAATTGCTAACCAATCAATGAAGTAGATCTCTCTAAGAGATGTGAGTTGAGACCCACATGACGATGAGGGTAGCCATGCAAGGATCTGGGGAAAGACCAAATAGGAGAGACAACAGCTAGTACAAAGGCCCAAAGAGTGACCAAGCTTGGTTGGTTCAAGGGCAGAAAGAAGGCTGAAGGAACTGGAGCGCTGAGGACCAGGGAGGGAGTGTGGATTGTGGACTGTGGCTTAGCTGGGAAAGCCAGGTGGGAGCCCGATCAGGTAGGTTTGGAAGGCCAAGGCGGGCGTATGGGTTGTGTTCTAGTTGTGAAGGGGAGCTTTGGGAGAGTTTTAAACCAGAGAGCGATGTAACTTGATTTACGCCTTTTAAAGATACCTCTCACTGCTGTGCCGTGGATGGGCTGTGCCGGAGAGGGTACAGGGAAGAGGAGAGGTGGGGAGATGTGTGTGGAAATTCCTCAGTGTTTGAAAGACAGCTGGCAGCAACTTGAACCGGGATTGGAGCAGTGCAGATGGTGAGAAGTACTGGAATTTTCTACGTTTGTGGCATGGCAGGAAAAAAGAAAGAAAAATAGTCCCCAAAGCTGTTAAATTTTAATATTTATTTTTAAAGCTTTGGCCTTAAAAATCTCATTAGTGCAAATCTGGAGAAATATACACTCTATATAAATAGACGCAGAAAAAACGCTCAACATAATTCAACGTCCATTTATGATAGAAACTCTCGGGACCAGCCCCGTGGCACAGGGGTTAAGTGCGCGCGTTCTGCTTCTCCGCGGCCCGGGGTTCGCTAGTTTGAATCCGGCGTGCAGACATGGCATCGCTTGGCAAAAGCCATGCTGTGGTGGGCGTCCCACATATAAAGTAGAGGAAGATGGGCACAGATGTTAGCTCCGGGCTAGTCTTCCTCAGCAAAAAGAGGAAGACTGGCACTAGTTAGCTCAGGGCTAATCTTCCTCAAAAGAAAATTTTTAAAAAAAACCTCCCAACAAAGTGGGTATAGAGGGAACGTACCTCAACATAACAAAGGCCATAAATGACAAATCCACAACTAACAACATACTCAGTGGTGAAAAGCTGAAAACACTTCCTCTATCATCATGAATAGGACAAGGACGCCCACTCTCACCACTTTTATTCAACATGGTGTTGGAAGTCCCAGCCAGGGCAAGTAGGCAAGAAAAAAAATAAAAGGCGTCCAAATAGGAAAAGAGGTAAAACTGTCACTATATGCAGAAGACATGATACTATATACAGAAAACCCTAAAGACGCCACCAAAAAACGCTTAGAAATAATAAATTAATTCAGTAAAGTTGCAGGATACAAAAATCAATACACAGAAATTTATTGCATATTTACACACTAATGACAAACTATCAGAAAGAGAAATGAAGAAAACAATCCCATTTACAACTACATAAAAAAGAACAAAATACCTAGGAACAAATTGAACCAAGAAAGCGAAAGATCTTCACACTGAAAACTATAATACACTGATGATAGAAATTGAAGACGACGCAAATAAATGGAAAGATATTCCACGCTCATGGATTGGAAGAATTAATATTGTTAAAATAGCCATACTATCCAAAGCAATCTACAGATTCAATGCAATTCCTATCACAATTCCAATGGCATTTTTCACAGAATAGAACAAACAATTCTAAAATTTGTATGGAACCACGAAAGATCCTGAAAAGCCAAAGCAATCTTGAGAAAGAAGAATAAAGCTGGAGGCATCATGCTCCCTGATTTAAAACTATATTACAAAGCTATAGTAATCAAAACAGTATGGTATTGGCATAAAAATGGACGCATAGACCAATGGAACAGAATAGAGAGCCCAGAAATAAACCCACACATATATGGTCAATTATTTTATGACAAAGGAGACCAGAATATACAATGAGGAAAGGACAGACCCTTTCATAAATGGTGCTGAGAAAACTGGACAGCCACATGCAAAAGAATGAAACTGGACCACTAACTTACACAAAAAAAGTAACCACACACAAAAATTAACACAAAATGGATGAAAGACTTGAATATAAGACCTGAAACCATAAAACTCCTAGAAGAAAACAGAGGCGGTAAGCTCTTTCACATTGGTCTTGGTGATGATTTTTTGGATTTGACACCAAAAGCAAAGGCAAGTGAAGCAAAAATAAACAAATGGGTCTATACCAGACTAAAAAGCTTCTGCACAGCAGAGGAAACCATCAGCAAAATGAAAAATCAACCCACAGAATGGGAGAAAATATTTGCAAATCGTATATCGGATAAGAGGTTAATATCAAAATATATAAAGAACTCAGACAATTCAAAAGCAGAAAAATAAGCAATCCAATTAAAAAATTGGCAGACATATGAAGAGACATTTTTCCAAGGAAGACATACAGATGGCCAACAGATATGTGAAAAAGATGCTCAATATCACTAATCATCAGGGAAACGCAAATCAAAACCACAATGAGATATCACCTCACACCTCTTAGAATGGCTGTTATCAAAAAGATAAGAAATAACAAGTATGGGGCCGGCCTGGTTGCACAGCAGTTAAGTTCACAAGCTCCGCTTCGGCGGCCCTGGGTTTGCTGGTTTGGATCCCGGGTCTGGACTTACACACCACTTGTCAAGCCATGCTATGGCAGGCATCCCACATATAAAGTAGAGGAAGATGGGCACAACTGTTAACTCAGGGCCAGTCTTCCTCAGCAAAAAGAGGAGGATTGGCAGCAGATGTTAGCTCAGGGCTAATCTTCTTCAAAACAAAAAAAGGTTTAAAAAATAATAAAAAAGAAATAAGTGTTAGCAAGGATGTAGAGAATAGGGAACCCTTGTATACTGTTGGTGGGAATGTAAATTGGCGCAGCCGCTATGGAAAATGTATGGAGGTTTCCCAAAAAACTGAAAATAGAACTACCATACGATCCAGCAATTATACTTCTGAATATTTATCCACAGAAAATGAAAAAACTAACTTGAAAAGGTATATGCACCATGTTCATTGCAGCATCATTTACAACAGCCAAGATATGGAAACAACTTAAGTGTTCATCAATGGATGAATGGATAAAGAAAATGTAGTATAAATACACAATGGAATATTATGCAGCCATAAAAAGAATGAAATCTTGCCATTTGCAACAGCATGGATGGACTTGAGGGAATTACACTAAGTGAAATAAGTCAAGCAGAGAAAGACAAATACCATATGATCTCGCTTATATGTGGAATCTAAAAAGACCACAAAAAATATGACCACAGAGCTCATAGATACAGAAAATAGGTTGGTGGTTGCCAGAGGCGGGGGTGCGGGGTTGGAGGGTGAGCAAAATGGGTAAAAGGAATCAAAATGTACAAACTCTCAGTTATAAAATATATAAATTGTTGATACGTGATGTACTGCATGGTGACTATAGTTAGTAATACTTAGTGCGTATTTGAAAGTTGCTAAGAGAGTAAATCTTAAAGTTATCACAAGAAAAACAACTCTGTGGCTATGTCTGGTGACAGATGCTGACTGGACTTGTTGTGGTGATCATTTCACAATATTTACAAATAGCAAATCACTATGTTATACATTTGAAACTAATATAATGTCGCATGCCAATTATACCTCATAAAAAAATCTGTAAAACACTCTACGTAACATAAAATAGGTTAGTGATTAATCTGTGCAATGCAGGTAAACCAATCTTGATAATATATCCTAAATTGTCAGTAAGTCAATATATCCTAAATTGAGGGAATTCCTTTATATCACTGACCAAATCGAGCCGTAGGTCACCTGCACTCTGTTTTGTATTGCAAGAGGAGCGAGCAATGAGCTCACAAGTACCGTAGTCTATGTGTAGCCACATGACCCGCACATTCAAAGAGCTGTATATGTGAATTGGATTCCAAAGGGAAAAGAGTAGGAAGACACTCTTCGCTGAGGCTGCACTTGGTCAAAGTCCCACCACAGCCACACTTCTGAACCTTTCAGCTTAGAGATGGGAAACATTATAAAGTTGAGTCAGAAACACGATGAGCTTCGAACCACAGTAAACTATTTTAAAACGTCATGTTTCCATACAGCCTTCCGTTTTTTCTCCCCTCTACCCTCCATTCTATCAGGACGTTAAGGCCCATGCAAAAGACACTTGGCGCCGCGTTATCTGAGATTAGCATTTTGGGGGTTATTTTGATCTTCATCTGACCACCATTTTTCCAGCCAAGACCAGCCTCCCTTATAAACAAAGATCTTCAGAGGAAATGAAGGAATATGACTTAATGGAGTGTTCTGTTCCTTTAGCTGTTCAAAGGATTTGAGGACCTTGTTTGTTTTGAAACAAGTAACCAGCCTCTTCCAACCACATGTTCCCAACCTCTCAGGACAGCCTGCAGGAGGTCAAAGCTGGAGAAGGGTGGGAGACCAGGGTGACTCTCTGTTGTTGTTCTGCTCCATCCTTGCCCAACTTTCTTTTTGCTTGTTTGGTTTTGTTTTTAAGACAAGTTTATACCTGACAGGAGGGCCCTCTGTTCACCCTCAGACTTTCCATTAGGGTCAAATATACTGCAAGTGTTGGACAGAGAAGCCATCCAGAACAGCGTCTGCAGTCCTTCAGAGATGTGTGTCAATTCCATCTTCACTCAGCCAGGAGGCAGGAAAGTGGCGGACGGGAATAGAAAAGTAGACAGGATCTCTACCAGTTCCTTTCCTCCTTTCACCAGGAGCCTGCTCCAGGGGAGGTGGCTTGGCTAAGGCCCTGGAAAATTCTCTGTGAGGCTTAGAAAGACCCAAGAAGAGGACTTCTCTGAGAAGAAGAGAGTAAATGGGGGGAGACTGGGACCAGCTTCCCCCGCTCCTTGACACGCCTGTACCCAGGTGTTCTCTGCGTCTCCCCAGCTCCTGTCCCCACGCCACAGGAACAAGCCTGGTCTGCAGTAAGCCACTCCACAGTGAAGACTTCATTCCTTCTGAAACCATTTCGCACATTAAGAAGCTTCTTTTGAAAGGCAAGGGTACTTGCAGCTAACATTGTAATCACTGCTAATCATCTTTCCAGGTGTTAAATAACATCTAGTTGAGGACAAGAGTGGCACACAAAAGATAGATCCAGTGGAAGAAAAAAGAGAGAGAAGAGGGGTGTCAGTGGATGAAGTGGGACGGTATCAATGTTTGCTCAGGGTTGCCTGAGCCACACTGCTCAAAAATGTCTTGTGAGCAATTCTTTTCATTCATTCATTCACTACATAACCATCTCTTTTGCACCTGACAAGATAATGTAGCCCTTGGCACATAGTAGGCGCTCAATAAATGTCAGTTATAAGTGTTGTTATTATTCCTATTACTAGTATCAGTACCGCCGCCACTATTATTGCAGGTCATGTGAGACACTGTGTTGGGCTCTAGGGACAAAGAGGATCAAAACCCAGTCTCTGTCCTCAGGAACTTGCAGTCTAGAAGAGGGGCAGGCGGGGGAGTGGCGGGTCACGACACAGTGTCACCAGTGCTGAGCTGGGATGGACCAGACTTCTATGGGAGTAAGCACTGGCTAGGGGTGGGGCAGGGGTAGGTGCTTCTTCTGGAAAAAGTATCTGAGAGGGGTCTTGAAAGACGAATTGAAGCTGATCAGGTAGAACAGAGTCTTCCTTGCAAGTAACAGAAACGGACTCTGGCCAGAATCTACGGAGAGGACATGAGCTGGCCACACAGTTTCTGGGAAGGCTCCAGAACAATCTGGAAAAGTGGTGCCAATGTGATGTGGATGCTGGTGGTAGTGTGGCATCACAGATGGTCCTGGGAAACTGCAAGCCGCTGCCACTGCCATGGCGGGGAGGGAGTCTTCCCCGTTCTGCTTCTTGGTAGCATTACTTCCAGATTCCACATTCCAGACAGGTGCAGCTGACGAGCCAAGACTGGGCTGCCTGCCCATGACATCTTAGGTGCCAGGGTAGCTGGCAAATTGAATAGTGGGTCTTTTCAACTTCTGTAAAGGAAGACAGGTGCTATTTCCCAAGAGGATTCATAAGGTGGGGAATATCCTCTCACATAAGCAGAGGGTTCAGAGGCTGTGAGTGAAAATGTGCTAAATGTTTTCCGCACCAAGTGAAGGAGGGAGGAAAGGGCACTGGGGCAGAGGGGCCAGCATAGGCAAAGGCCTGCCCTGGGGCTGAGAGACAGCACGGAGCATGTGGAGGACTGCGGTACTGCAGTTTGCCTGGAGCATAGGGTGGGAGAGGGAGATATCTAAAGACGCAGCTGGAAAGGTAGACAGAGCCTAGACCAAGGGAAAGCCTGTTATGTTTTACACCTGCTAAGGAGTTTGTTCTTTATTTTGAGAATGAAGGTGTGATAAGGTTTTACGTTTGGGGGTGGGAGGGCAGGATAATAGAGGTAGGACAGAGACTGCCAGGGAAGATCAGATCTTCGAAGTTTGAACTGTGTACTCAAGAATCTTATCGGAGAATATCTTCTTTATAGCATTAGATCAGGGATGTTTACCTGGCTTTTGTGGTCATCTTGCCAAGCACAGCTTTCCACTCTGCCTTTCTGTGTCATAAGTTAGATCCACCTTTCCCGGATTGCAACTATCAGAGAGGTCATTCCTAGCCTGTAAGTTCTTCTTACATTTGAGGGAAATGTGGACACAGGCAGGTAGAAACTGAGCAGAATTCCAAGAATTGTTTCTGTTTTGATGCAGCACAAACTCTCAACTACAGCTAATTTTCCCAATGGTATAAACACTGTGCTGGACCACAGAGATAAATCGCTAAAAACGGACGTCCTTTTGGTCTCCTAACCCATAGGAGATGTTGTCTGCAGATTCCGCAGAGTAAACTGGAGTAAAAATGGAGGTGTGGTGACAATCTGGTTAGTTTGGGGCTGATGCTCTGATGGAATGTGTAGGCTAGGCTGAGATTTAGGAGTAAGAAAGGAATTTCTAGGTGCCTGGAGTGTCGCAGCTCTGGTTCTCCAGCCAGGAGAAACCATGAGAACGAATAATGTCCAGGGGATCGATGCTCCAGCTGAGGCACTAGGAGTTTCCGCAGCCACAGATATTGGGAAAAGGCAAAGGGGACACCCATTCTGTCCTTATAGGGGGAAAACCAAAGAAATAGTAATTGAGATTTAGTTCAACTTGCCCTTCCAGTTGACCCCCTCTCTCCTGTATTCCTTCCCACAGTTGCAAACAGAACAAACCAAGGCAGCAATCTCTGCCAGATCATCACCGGCCCCTGGCTCAGGACGAAGTGCTGTCCTGGGGTATGTGGTTGTTGAACCCAATGACACCTTTTCAGTGAGCCCTCACCTTCAACTAGCAGGTCCTTCCCCGCTGAGGGCAGCCACATTTGTTAATATCTGGAATTCCTCGGTAGTGTAAATAATAGGATCACAATAAGTGACTCCTACACAGTGCTTGATAGTAAAGGATGCCATGGGTATAGTGATTTTAAATCTAGAAAACCCTGTGATACAATTGTGAGGGCTCACCAAAGCTTGCAGTGGAAACACTTTGGATAGCTACGTGGCTCCATCTTTCTGTACGACTTAGAGTTTATGAACTTTAAAGGAATTTTTTAAACTTAATCCAGGATTTTAAAATAGTGAGGAGAGTCTTCCCTGGATGAATGTCTTCAGCTCTGACTGAATTATCCAGTTAACTAACAAATCCAGTAAGATTTCAAGTGTATTTTGGGGGAAGTAGGGGGTGAGTCACTCGGCTCCTTATTAAGCCAAATTCACTAGAGAAATGTCAGATGTGCGCTTAAATTTGTTTTTTGAGGAGCACCAAGAAAACCACCACCCATGTATAGTGAAAATGGGCGTCATATTGATCACTCCTCACCATTGTGAGTAGAGCGGGGCTTAGGGAAATTTCAGTCCCACTGTCAAAACACATTATAACGACCTCGAGGGAAACACGGCTAATGGCATGTTCACTCAGTCACAGCTTTGTGGACACAGGCACAGCCAGATGAACAGAGCTGTTGCCGTTTTTGTTCCATTAGAGTAAGAGGCATCCTTTCCTCCAGAGCGCTCCGTCTGAGCCTCGGAGCACTGTAGAGACCAAGTCATCTCTGGGTGCTTTTTCACATTCTACAATTTTTTGAAAATATGTTATTGTTTATTATATGCTTTACATTGAGCACTTCAAGTAAAAGAAATAATTACAGTGACTTCCAAATGCAATCCCTGGACTCGATAGATATCCTCTATAATTATACTCAATTGATGTCTAGAACTGTGTATAAACACTGTCAATTAATGAATAAAAATAAATAAAAAACTATGTCAACTATAAATCTTAGGGATGGGGGACAGTCAGTTAAGGCACTTTGCCACCATGGTGGGTTTTTTTAAAAGATGATTCACATGTGTTTCAATCACACGTACATCCATTGCAAGGGTTAAATTAGACCACTGATGCCAACAACTTAAAACTGAGTCTCCACACCAATGTCCACAGCAGCATTATTCACAATAGCCAAAAGCTAGAAACAACCCAAACATCCGCCAACAGATGAACGGGCAAACAAAATGTAGTGTATCCACTCAAAGAAATATTATTCAGCCTGAAAAAGAAAATTCAGACACATGCTACAACATGGATGAACCTAGAAAATGTTATGCTAAGTGAAATAAGCCAGACACTAAAGGAAAAATTTGAATGATTCCACTTGTATGAGGTACTTAGAGAAGTCAAATGCATAGAGACAGAAAGTAGAATGGTGATTGCCACTGGCTGGGGAGTTAAGGGAATGGGGAGTTATTGTTAAATGGGTAGTTTCTGTCTGGGATGATAAAAGAGTTCTAGAGGGCCCGGCCCGGTGGCACAGAGGTTAAGTGCGCACGTTCCGCTTCAGCGGCCCAGGGTTCGCCGGTTCGGATCCCGGGTGCAGACATGGCACCGCTTGGCAAGCCATGCTGTGGTAGGCGTCCCACATATGAAAAAAAAATAGAAGAAGATGGGCACAGATGTTAGCTCAGGGCCAGTCTGCCTCAGCAAAAAGAGGAGGATTGGCAGCAGATGTTAGCTCAGGGCTAATCTTTCTCCAAAAAAAAAAAGAGTTCTAGAGATGGGTAGTGATGGCCACACAATGATGAGAATGTACTTAATGCCATGGAATTGTATACGTAAAAAATGGTTAAAATGGTAAATCTTGTTATGTATATTTTACGACAATTAAACAAAAGAAAACTGAGTCTCAGGAGAAAAGATTCCCAGCCCACTGGCCCTTTTTCTGTTGCTCAAGACCACCTGGTTTTTTCTTAGTCCGGGGTCTTTGTACTCACTCTCCACTCTTGCTGGAATGTTCTTTACTAGCACTTCACATAACTACTTCCTTCTTGATATCAGATGTCACTTAGATTTCTCTTTCTCCAATCTGTATCACTTTATCCTATTTGTTTACTTACTTATTATCTGTCTGTCTCCCCTCACTAGAAATTAAGCCTCTGGGAAAATTCCCTTTGTTTTGTTCCCTAGTACTGAGAACAGAGTCTGCCCCTAAATCAGTGCTCCATAAATACTTGTTTGACTGAAAGACTGAATCAACGACTCTGGCATTTAAAGCATCAGTGTATGTTCTCTACAAACTGAGCTTATTCGAAGTCAAGTGCAGAGACTCAGGGCTCTGCTTCTATCTTCTGGAATATGCAGCTTTATACTCTCTTTTCCTTCCCATCCTCTCCTCCCAATTTTCCAAGCCCTAATTCCAGTTTAGTATCACTTAAGTGAGTAATACTGAGCCTCTGGACACCAACCTCACCCATGTTAAAGTCCATTGGTCCACACCCGCCATTCTGCCCTGCCCATACTGGAGAGGCTGGGGCTTTGGAGGGGAGAAGTGATTTGAAAGGTGGCAAAGTCAAGCATCACAGTACATGGGGCCTTGTAGGATGACCTGGAGTTAAATGAAGAAACAGAAAGCCTTCCTCCCATCATCACATTTTATTACAGTCATTAGCAGGTGCAAGGCTCACTTCCAGCTGTGATAGGCCGAGGAAGCTATGAGGTAGGAAAACCCAGAAACCAGCTAAAGTGGTCTCTATTCTATCCTCTGTTCTCACATGATGATGACATGCTACACTGACATGCTTACAGCATAGAGGATTCAAAGAATTCTGTGTTATTGGAAATATTTTTGTCAAGTGAGCTTAACCCTTCAAGTTTTACTGGCAGAGTTGAATTTATCTACTGCAGCTATTAATTCTAGCGATCCCAATGCCAAGGTTCCTGTGTAAGGTCAAAGACACAGATCTGAGCTGCCGTCAGTGATAAGTGGTAGTGCGTGAGAAATAACATTTATTTCTGACAGTAGACCTTTCTGTGACCTAGGAGTTTTACTTGATCTCGTTTAATTTACCCGTGATCATCACTTAGTTCTTTAACCACAGACGACAAATCATCTCGAGGCAGCCGGGATGCAAATACAATTCTTTGTCACATAGAGTATTGGGGAAAATATGAACTCAAATACCTCACTGTCAAAAAAACTATTTAAGGTACAGATTGGAGGAAGGAGTGGACCGTAACATCCATATATTTTTATCAGAATAGTAAAAGAATGGTATATGAGGAAAATACATGTTTTTGGATGATTTTCCCATAAGGTGTGGAATTACTTAATGAATTTACTCACATGTTCCTCTTCCCATAACCACCTCGTCACCTCCCTGCCTTTTTGTTTTCTCTGTGAAACAGATTGCTGTGACTATCAAAAGAAGTAGGAACTCCTGTGGTTTTGCTAAAGCAATTGAAGAAAGGGAAAAGCAATCTAATATGCTGAAAATAAAAGCAAGCTCATACCCCCTCCACTACTCCAACTGACTCTTCTCCACTCCTGTCAGCAGGGGGATTACGTTTCCCGACTGTGGTCGACCAAGACCCCTCAAGTGCGACCCCAAGGGGAACAGCTCACTACTCCCTTCTCTGTTTAAAAAAAATAGCACAAACTATTTTTCAAGGGGAGCGTGTGTGCAGAAATTATACAAGTGAGTACTTACGTCTACACGTATATCATGATGGGATATCACACGGTGAGTGTTTCCACCTTCCTCTGGGGAGACAGGCAGAAAACAAGACAACACATCTTTGAGTTTCATATAATTTGACTTGAGTGGCCAATGAGTTTGCCTTTCAAATATTATTTCAAGTGGATCAAATTTATCCACATCTAATTCAAGTGGATAAATTTTAAGTATTTCCTTGTTTCTTTTTTTAACAGGAGAAAATTAAACAAAGCTTTATAACCTATATACATGGGAGAGACTCAGGCAAACTGAGAAACTCACCAAAATGGCGGAAGCTCTCACCTTAAATATCATCTTCAGCTAAAGACAGAGGAGGATGTTGTGGGTGAGGGGACTCAATTATGGGAGATTACCAGAAAAGTACATTGCACAAGAGTAAGGTTATTACTCAGATTTAAGTCCTTGCCTTCTACATTGATAAGAATTTCTCAAGATAAGGTCATCCCTCCTTCTTCCTGGTACAGAGAGGGAGACACCTTTACAGATGGAGATTAATTTTAAGTATTTCAATGATGGAGTTATTTAAATGGGAAGTATAATCAAATTACTCTCATTTGAAATTTCTCTAATAAAAGTTGCTGAGTTAAAGAGATCAGTTAGTTATGGATACTTGGGTACTATTCTCATTTGGCGATTAACATATATAGTCTATAGATATAAATCTTTATGGATGTATCTCCTCTCTTCTCATATTTAGTTTTCATTTGAACATATTCTGAGTTCCCTGGTGTGGCAGGGAGAAGAATGGCCCACCTAAAGATGTCCACATCTTGCTCCCCAGAACTGGTGAATATGTTACCTTACACGGTAGAAGGATTTTGCAGACTCGTGATTAACGTTGAGGAGCTTGAGAGGAGATGATGCTGGATTATCCAAGTGGGCCCAATTTAATTGGATGAGTTCTTAATAGTGGAAGAAGAAGGCAGAAAAGTGGGTCAGAGAGATGTGATATGAGAAGGACCCAACCCGCCACTGCTGGCTTTGAAGATGGAGGAAGGGGCCATGAGTCAAGGGATGTAGGCAGCCCTGAGAAGGTGGAAAAGGCGAGAAAATGGATTCTCCTTTAGAACCTCTAGAAAGGAACAAAGTCCTGTCAACACCTTGATTTTTGCCCAGTGAGACCCATAGATACCCATTTTGACCTACAAAACTGTAAGATAACGAATTTGTGTCATTTTAAGCTACTAAGTTTGTGGTCACTTGCACAGCATAAATTGAAAACTAATATAGCTGGCCATTTCAGTAATGGCATTCCAGACATCTTCAGCTGTCAAATTGAAAGAACAAGTAGAAAATATGGAAGTTTTAATGATACAAGTGAAATCCTCTGCATTGCCAAATAGTACAAAAAAAATCTTCTGAATCAGCCAGTTTGAAAGTTTATATTCCCTTCTCCCTATAGCTACAGAAGAAAGAAAATAATCATAATAATCACTATCATTAACTGAGATCTTACATGTATCCTGCGCTGTACCGAGCACTGCAGATATTATCTCATTTAATGCTCACATTAACTCCCATGAAGACACTGAGGCTTTAGAAGCTTGGGGAATTTAACTAATATCACACTAGTAGAGTGGGCAGAACCAAGACTGGGACCCAAGTACCTCTGCCTCCAAGGCCTGCAGAGTGAACACGTGACTGTAACTCTGGAAATTTGTCCATGTCCTCTGGCCCCATCACTGTTATGAAGGGAGCAGGACAAGCGGCTCGAGACCCGGCCTGGAGGGCAAGCATACGTTTGGATTTCCTAGGACCATCCTGCTAGTTTTACATACTCCGTCTCCTTGTCCTCAAAAGTCACCAAAATGGCTCAGAAATTCCAATATTCCTTCAAATAGTGAATCAATATTGTAATAAAATGCACAGAAGTCCCCCAAAATCATCTGTTGAATCGTATTTTCTTATTTGTGATTCAAAAAATATGGCCCAGGTATCCCTGGGTCACTTAGTGCCTTAAACAAGTTATGGCGATTTGATGTTTATCGGATCGGTTCAGTTCCACCCTGCCCGAGTAAGCTGGTTTATGCAGCACTAAGTGAAGGGGAGGTTGGGCCATAATACTGATCATTTCATCAGTAGGGCACCTCAAACTGGATGGCAACTCCAGATACACAATTTAGGAGGTAGAGAAGGACATTCCAAGGCGCAGACATCCAAGATGTGTGTCCAAAACCACATGATTGTCATTCTGCAGACTCCCGAGCAGCATGGCTGAGTTCTGAAGCTGCCAAGATCTGCTCCGCAATCCCGGGGACTATGCAGGGTTCATGCCGTCAAATTCCAGCCTCCAGGGGCTGTGCCACTCATCTGAGTTGGTCTGACCCTGAGCCCTGCAGCTGGAGGAGTCAAAGGTGTCATCTGCCAGCCTGCCACCCAGACCTATATAAACCAGGCCAGGACCGGAGAATGACCCACGGCAGAAGCAGGGGACCGTCAGCTCCTATCATTTGCTGTCAGTTTGTGATCCAGTTATAATTTCTTCTACTGTTATTCACAAACCACGTGACATTCTCCATCCATATCCAAACAACATAGAATGCAATCTAGAAGTGACCACCGCAAAATTTAGCAAGAGAGATGGGAAGGAAGGGAATCTAAATGACCTTTAAAACAAAAATGATTTGTGCTAACTGGATTTGTTCCAGGGCTAACTGGAACTTTCATACATTGATGGTGGGAACGCAAAATGATACAGCCACTATAGAAAACAGTCTTAAAAAGTTAAACGAATACTACTATATGACCCAGCAATTCCACTCCTAAGTATTTGCCCAGAAAAATAAAAACATATCTTCACACACACACAAGAAAAACTGGATGACCGTATTGATAGTGGCTTTACTCATCATTGACAAAAACCAGAAACAACCCAGCGGCCTTCAGTTGGGGAATGGTACAAACTGTGGTACATCCACACTAAGGAAGGTTACTCAACAGTAAAAAGGAGCTATCCACTGATGCAATAGCATGGGTGAATCCCAAACGCATTATGCTAAGTGAAGCAGCCAGACTTCAAAAGCGTTATGTGATGTATGATTTCATTTAGGCAAACACTACAGAGATAAAAAACCAATCAGTGGTTGCCAGGAGCTGGGGTGGAGGAGGGAATAACTACAAAGGGAATTTTCTGGATGATGGAGCCATTCTGCATCGTGATTGTGCTGGCAGCTAGATAACTGTGTTTGTCAACACTCATAAAAATGTACACTGAGAAACATGAATTTTATTGTATATAAGTTACATCCCAATTAACTTGACTTAAAAAAATAAGCGATGTCACCTCTTCACAAGATAACGACAAACCCCATTCTCAGCTCCTACTGAGATAATCTTGGATCTGTGTGATCCACATCACCGAAGGAACACTGCTGCTTTGGGTTTTTATGAAACAGTTGATTGGCAGCGAGTCACGTCATCCACGCAGGCGCACTGCACTGGGGTCACACTGGCCTCTTGCAATCCCTCTGCGCACGCGCTCCCCTCCACTGGGGGGACTCTCCCCCAGCTGCTCCCATGAGCTGCTCATTCTGATGCTGCAGGTCCCGTGTTAAACGTCACCTCCTCAGAAAGGCCCGCCTTGATTCTCTTGAGCTAGACTAAGTGCCCTCTGTTATTCTCTGTCATCATACACATTGGTTTGCTTCACTAGTCACGATCTTCCACTTTTTGTAGTTGTTTGTTGATAGTCTTGTTTATCGCCTATATTTCCCTGGAGATGGAAGCCCTGTGAAAGCAGGCACCATTTTTGACTTATATCCCCCACACTTCGCACAGTTCCTAGCACAAAGTAGGCTCTACAGACCGAATGCTATGACCCTCTCAATTCATGTGTTGAAAACTAACCCCCAGTGTGATGGTATTTGGAGGTGGGGCCTTTGGGAAGTGATTACGTCATGAGCGTGGAGCTCTCATGAATGAGAACGCTGGCTCTCTAAAAGGGACCTCAGAGAGCTCCCTCATCTCCTCAGCTATGTGAGGACACAGGGAGAAAACGGTGGTCTATGAACCAGGAAGTGGGTCCTCAGACCCCCAATCTGCAGGAGCCTTGATCTCGGACATCTCGACCTTCAGAACTGTGAGAAATAAATCTCTGTTGTGTATGAGCCATCCTGTCTCTCCTAGTTTGTTATAGCTGTCGGAACGGACTAAGTCAGTGGTGTTTAATAAATGTTTGTGGAACCGAGGAGACCGGAGGCCCCGTCTAGAGCGAGCAGACCAAATCAGCAGTCACTGAAGTTGACCTAGTATCGTGATTCTCTTTAAAGCCAACAGCTGTTGTTATCTCCTCGTCTCAGAGACATGATGGTGTCTGTACCACGTGGAACTGCGCTGAAGCCCAAGCTGCGCGAAACAGTATTCACAAGTACACTTATTTCTTCTCTGTGTTGAAAGATGCCTGGGGTGAGTTCCATGGAGTTTGGGTGGAATCGAATTGTGTCTGTTGTGCACTGGAACATAATGGTGATCCACGTGTGCTCATCATAACTTTGCTCTGTGCAATTCCACAGAGTGAACTCAAACACCTGTAAAATATGAAAGAATCGGGTTTGGTTGATATATTATGCAAGACCTTCTCACAGCCAGTAAATTATTAATTAATAAATTAAAGCTTTTCCTAATGAAAAAGTGATTTAAAAAGATAATTTCCTACGTAAACCATAGTCCAAGATTCGAATATTGATTTCTTCTCTGGTAATTATAGGCCAAATATTTAAATTGGAGGCTTATCTATTAACTTAGTGTTTATCCCCCTTAATCAAAAACTGTGTCTGCAGGAACCACTAAGTCACGTTTCTTACTCAGGATTTTCTTCACCATATGCCATGAATTTGTTGTAGCAGAGTCTTTGTACCCGCTGTTCCCTCTGCCTGGGTCACCCCTCCCGTAACTTCTCATGGCTTCCTTCTTCACCTCCCTGGAGACTTGGCTAAAAGTTCACCATGTCAGTAGCCTCGTCCTGGACTCCCAAATTTAAAATTGCACCCATCATCCTCCCTACCCCGGCGCTGCACTCCCCTTTTCTCCATAGCTCCTATCTCCACCTTCCATACTGTAAATGTTCACATTTGTTTTGTTTATTGTAATTCTAATAATTCTAATTCTCCTCACTAGAATATAAGCTCAATGAGAGCAGAGATTTTTTTACTCTTTCATTTACTATTCTACCCCCAGGGCCTAGAACAGTGCCTGGCACATAGTAGGTGGTCAGTAAATATGTGTTGGATGACTATTAGATAGATTGATGTAATTTATGACATCCGCCACTTCCCATTTCCTCTCTAGACAGGCTACGTGTGTTGTCTCAGTTGGCAGCTATTGGCACATGGGAGTTGGTGGTAGCTCAGGAGCTGGAGAGAACAACAGGGAGCTCACGTTTCCTGAGTACTTGCAGCCCCTGAGCTGTGGTACCTACCGGACATCTCTGAAATTCTGAGCACAAACCAAGCAAGTCTCAGGTGGATGCAACATGGTGGAAAGACCATTGTTCTGGGCCCCGGGACTCCCTGAGGAATATCGCTCCTGTCCTCACCTACCTGCAGATATGCTGGTTAAAATTTACTCACTAGCTTCTACATTCCTGGCCTTTGTGTCCTGTCACCATGCCCCCTTCCTTCTGGCTGTTTTCCTCCTTCACCTGTGTTGGGAATCTAGGTTGGTGGTTGATTCATGCTGGGAGGGGTGGGGTGGGCATGGCGGTAGAGGGGGCATGTAAAGTCATTATACATTGCCTCCCTGTGCGTCTGTTAAAATCTCACAGAATCTTGGTGTGGCGTAGGGTTCAGGGTTGGGCTTCTCGAATTCTTGGCCGGTTCAGTTTGTGCTTCATAAGGAATGTACCTGATGTAGGTCTGCGATATGTATCTTTGCCCTTTATTAATCCTCCACAGAATAGTTACAGCCAAATCTTCCAAGACTTCTCCTGAGGAGGGTAAAATGCATTCTCTCTTCCCTGGGCTTCTAAGACTTTGCTTACGGGAGAAAAAAAAAATTTCTTGCTGCTAAACCTCACTCTCTGTGCCGACTTTCTGGCTGGCACACATTCAAAAAATGTAATCTTAATATACAGAGCCTCAAACCCCAAGCTCTTTCATTCATTCAACAAAAATTAATTGCGGTCTTCCTATGCACCTGCAGATAAGAGCGAATAAACAGAATGAAGCCCAGGGAGCTGGGGCAGGTGGGGAGAGCCGTGCCGGAGAGGGCAGAGCAGAGTCAGGCGAGGCCTGTAGGCAGGCTCTCCAAATTACCCACCCCCCACCCGCAAGCTACCGTCACAACTGACTTCCTTCCAGGGCCTTTAGGCAATGGCAAGTGTGGTGGGACACAGAGGTGTCCCCAGCCCCACTCTGTTACGACAACATTGATCTCTTCCTTGCAATTCAAGTTCCCACGCTGACTCATTTCTTTGGTGAGGACAAAGAAGGACAGGGCACAGAAATATGGGAGACGTGCAAGACCCATTTTTGAGGTATTAGGCCGAATCATCAGTTCAATTCCAACCTAACCCCGTTTACACCAAAACCACACGGCTGGCTCCAGCAAAGCAGTGATCTGCTTCTGGTGCCACTCCCTATCACCTAAATTTCTCCTTTTCTGCTCCCCCAGGCTCTTTCCACACCTGCAACAAATATCTTTTTCTTTTATTTCCCCTCTGACTATATCTTATTTGTAAATGTGGTGTTGGGAGTACATGAAGAAGTTGGTGTGCCTTGCTAAGGTCAAACTTCTAAATACATGACAATCCTTGTTCCCCACTCCCCCAGGTGACCTTGGGAAACCACCAGGAGAGAAGCAGAAGCCATAACAGAAAGGAGACGCTCCCCTGGCTGAAGACTTCACTAGATGAGCCGGGTGGCAGAAATGTAAGAGAATGCGTAACACCCCGCCATCCCCCATGCTCTCCCTTGGACTTGGCAAGTGTTAGCAAGTCTCCTCCCCGGAGATTATCTCCAGAGGATGTTCCTCAGGATCCCTCACACCCCTTTGGGCGTCTCAGGCTTCCACATATAAGGTGGAAGAGGCTGATATTTAGCGATAATGTTTAATCAGTAATTCCAAGCCAACTGACATGTGATGACCTTGACAGTCATTCAAGGTTATGACAGCAATGAAGGATAACCCAGCAGACAGCAAACACTTGAAAAAGATAGCCATATCCTGATAAAGTCAACGTGGTTCCTACACTGCTGTCTTTATGACAAACTCGATTTCCCCTGCACACTGGGAAAGTGTTCATCTGTTCCATGGTGGGCAAAAGATGTTCTCAACAGTTGGCCTGGTGTTTGACCTTAACCTTGAGCTGTTGAAAACAAGAGCAACTATGTGCTGACCGCTAAGAATGAGCCAGAGCCTGGGTTAACCATTTTGTCTCATTTAATTATCTTGTGTCATCCCCGCAGCAACCCTAGGCGGTAGGTTCTATCCCCACCTTTATTTTAGTGTTGAGAAAAATGAGGCAAGAAGAAGGTACGAAATTTGTGCAGTTTATACCCCTAATAAGTGGTGAACGTAGGAATTAAATTCAGGTCGTTTGATGCCAGATCCATGTATTCATCCCCCTTTAAACTATTTAGTGTCATCTCCATTTGCTGGCACCAGAGAGGATCCATCCTGGTTTCCTAAGGTCCCCTGAGCAGGGCAGTAGAGAGTAAATGGGAAATCAGAGGAGGAGTATTGGAGGCTGGGAGAAGTGGAGGGAGGGGCCTCCTGTGCTCCCCTCATCGCAGAAGGGAAATCGCCATGCAGAGCTCTCCACATCTGTTCATGGATGTTTCCCCATCCGGGATTTATGCTGCCTGATTTTTTACTTGTGGGTCATGAGAATTGTGCTAAATATGGAAAGGATGGCTTTCTTTGTTTTAACTATAAGGTTTGCTTTCATGCAGCTAAAGAATTTGTGAAAAGGAAGTTTATGGGTGTGTGTTGCATAGACCTCCATTTGTTAGGAAAGTGCAAAAATACTTGCCTTGCTCTTTTACTCCATTGTATACACTCAAATCACACACAAAAGGATGAATGCCGTAGTGACTTTCCAGTTATTGAGCGTCACCAGTCACCAGTATTGATTTTAATTTCTGTCGTCTTAGATGTCTCTTCTGGGTTATTGTTTTAATCGACATGCCGCACAAATGCCAAGTCCACTGTTCCAAAAGTGCTGAGGGTTGGAAGCTGTTGCACAGTTAACTATGGAATTATTAGACCGTTTGTAACTACCGCTAAGATTGCTTTGGACAAAAAGCAACCTTTTAAAACCCTCCCCCTATGCGGGGCTCCATCTGTTTGGCCCAGAGCCAATGAGACCAGGCTATGGATGAAGGGTGAGAAGAGCCTGCTCCAAGTGGGCTTGGATGTGCCCTGATGGAGAACGAGGAGTTAAGGAACAGTCATCCCCCTATCACCAGCTCCATCTGGGACATCTGAGGAGTTGAGACAAGACAAGGTGATTCACAGTTTACGAATGACGCATGGTATGTGTCAGAATCAGGATGCAAACCCATTTCAGAAACATAATTCTTCATGTCTGCACCATAGTACCTCCGAGGATGAGGGAAATGAAGCTCAAGGTCGCACAACTAGAATGGCAGTGCCAGGGCTCAGAGCCCAGGTCTTTCCGGCATCAGAATGTCTGCTTCCTGCAATACCTCACTGCTACCTTGATCTTGTGATGGCTGGGAACACTTCCTCCTACCCTTTAGGAACAAATTCGGGCAAACCGCTTCCTTTTCTGTTTCTCTGCTCTTCTCTCTCCTTCAAGTCCTCTCTCCGTTCTTTCCTCTCCCCCTTTCTCTTCCTCTCCTGTCTTCCTTCCTTTCCATGTTTTCCCTCCTTCTCCTCTCCCCCTGCCAACCTTGTTCATGACTCAAATCTGCCAGGAGCCCTCAGAAAGGGCAGTGAGGGCACAAAAGCTTACCCAGCCCCAACCTCATTAATTTAAGCACGACTCACACAGCTTAAGAGTCATTGCCAGTCTGACCAGAAGCCTGATAATAACTGAATAATTAAATGCTACATGATGAATTGTTTCAACTGTTGTGACAAAGGGTCGTTTTGATTTTCATTATGGTGGGTCTATTGACCAATTAGACCAGATCATTAAGTGCTCACTGGTTTAATTGTTTCATGATTTGATCAAGGGTTTAGTTACTGATGTATGTGTTCAGGTTAACCAAATTACGCAGGCTTATCTTTAGGCCAGATCCTAGGAAGCCAGCAGGCTCAGAAGTATAGGCTGCCAACCAAGTTCCCAGTTTGTTGGCCTGGGGACAACTTCAGTTTCTAAGACACCCAAAAGTCTTTCAAATAAAGGCATTTACAGAAGTTGTCAACATCTCAAAGACTCCAGAATACTCATTCATGTCTACAACCCTTGCGATACATCAGTTTGTATTCTTCTCCTCTTCAAGGATTAGAACTGTTCAGCCCTCTGACCTTGATCCTCTTCTCTTATCTCTCTGCCTGCAGATTTCCTTTCAGGCCTTCAAGTCCCATTTCTAGCTGCTGATTCCCCACATCTGTGTCTCTATACTCTCACCTGCTATTTCTAACCGTCTCCCGAAGTTCTACTTGGCTATCCCTTAGGCATCTTAAATTCAAACCAAAACTAAATTCCTGAACCTTTCCCCATACATTTCTGTTAATGATGGTTCTCTACCGCACAAGCTAAAATCCTTGATTTATCCTGGACTCCCCCTCTCCTACACTCCATATTCAGTAGGTCTCCAAGTTCTGTTAGTCTATACACCAAGGGGATGTCTTCCAAATACCTCCATCTCTCTACCTCCCCTGCTATGGCCTCAGTCTATCATCTCTCCCAGGATTATTGCCACAGCTTTTAACAAGTGTCTGGGACAGAGTATGTATTCGCTTCCCTGATTGTTTACCTTGATAGCCTCTAAGCTACTTAAGAGCAAGAACTATGTCTTATTCATCTTTAGATACAGTTCGTAGCAGAACTGAGCTGGTCTCATCTCTCTTTAGTCCACTATTCGTGTTGTTGCAGAACTTCATTTTCCACAAATCAGTCATCCCTATATTTCCATTGTTTCCTATCACTTACAGAATAAATCTTAAGTACATGCCAGGCCCTTCTGGTCACAATTTAATCTTCTAGCTCCTTATTCCCCACCATTCCTCTCCATCTACCTGACACTCCAACTGAACACAGATGTTCTGTGTCCCTGACATGCCATGCTCTGTGTGCCCCTTTGTATACACTGCTGCTTCTGCCAAGCATGGCCTCCCCATGCAACGGCCCCAGCACTGCCAGGAAAATGATTGCTTGTCTTTTAAAATCCAACTCAGTGTCTCCTCCTCTGGGACACCTTCCCAGATACCTCCTAAGAGCTCTTTCCTCTGCAAACACACACCACTTTGATTCTTATCTCCATGTATGATTTTGCTTTACAAGGATTTATTTACTTGTATCACTGTATTCGTTTCCTGTGGCTGCTATAACAAATTATCACAGACTGAGTGGCTGAAAACAGCAGAAATTTATCCTCTCACAGTTCTGGGGGCCGCGTCCAAAGTCAGAAAGTGAAGTCAGTATCAGTGGGCTAAAATCAAGGTGTCAGCAGGGCCACATTCCCTCCAGAGGTTCTCTGCGAGAATTTGTTTCTTGCCTCTCCCAGCTTCTGGTGGCTGCTGGCATTCCTTGGCTTGCAGCCACATCACTCCATTCTCTGCCTCCATCTTCACATCACCTTCTCCTCTGTGTGTGTTTTGCAGTCTCCCTCTGTCTCCCTCTTATAAGGATACGTGTAATGGCATTTGGGGCCCACCCGGAAAATTCAAGATAATCTCCCCATCTCAAGATCCTTAATCATATCTGCAAAGGCCTTTTTTCCAAATAAGGTAACATTGACAGGTTCCGGGGATTTGGATCTGATATTTGGGGGGCCAACATTCAGCCCGCCACACTGGCCCCATAGACCAGGACCTCCGAAAGGGCAGGGCATGTGTTTTATTCATTTTTTTTTTAATTCTCAGAACTTAGCACTAGTAGGTATTCAACAAACGTTTAATGGATGGTTAGGAAATAAATTGAATTAAACGCTCTCACGTTGCAGATATTGGCTGTTTTATCATTCAACAAAGCTTTTTATTGACCATTATTGTGTACCAAATACCGCACCAGGCACAGGAAGCACAAAACACAACACAGTAACAACACAGAACAAAGGCGACTCTGACTTCATGGAGTTTACATTCATTCTAGTGAGGAAATCAGGCTTTAAAAAAATGCAAATATAAATAAACGCATAATTACGCAGTATGATCAGGGTTAGGAAAGAAAAGAGCCAGGATCAACGAGAAAGAGTAAAAGGGTGAAGATCAGCAAAGACCTCTTTGTGGAAGTGACATTGTAAGCTGAGATCTGAAGGACGAATAACTGGTAAGTGAAGCATTGGGGAACGATAATTCAAGGCAGAGGGAAAAACATATGCACAAGCCTTAAGGCAGTAAAGAGCTCGATGAGTTCAAGAAACAGAAAGAAGTCCAGAGAGGCTGGAGTGTAATGATCCAGACAGGAGTAGGGGAAGGTATTGGCAGGGCAAATCACATAGACTTTGGGACCCTGCTAAAGAGTTTGAATTTTATCCTTGAAACAATAGGAATGTAAGGCCAGCGATGACATGACCAGATCTTAATGTTAGAAAATGTCTCCGGCTGCTGATCTGAAGACTGATTGGCTTGGTCGAGAGAGAAAAGGGAAGACTTTTTGGGAAGCCTCTGCAGGACTCCAGCCTAGAGTCCATGCAGCTTGGGCTAAAGTGGTAGCAGGCAATATGGAGAGGAGTGCACAGACTTGAGATCTATTTCAGGAGTAGAATAATAGGCTTCACATGCTAAATCAGAAATGCTGTTTTTTGAAGGTTAAGTTCACATGTCCATCTGGTCTCATCTGGGTGGAAAAAGTCTAAGACTCAATGGAGTGTACATCTAAGGTCAGTTGATTTTTGGAAGGGTTTCAAGGCCTTCCAATGGGAAAGAACAGTCTCTTCAACAAATAGTGCTGGGACAACAGGATATCTATAGGCAAGAGAATGAAGTTGGACCTCTACCTTACACCGTATAAAAAAATTTACACAAAATGGATCAAAGATCTAAAGGTAAGAGCTCAAACTATAGAACTCTTAGAATAAAACTTAGGAGTAGATCTTTAAAACCATGGATTTGGCAATGGACTCTTAGATATGACATCAAAGGCATAAACATTAAAAGAAAAAAGTAGATAAGTTGGACTTTATCAAAATTAAAAGCTTTTGTGCAAATCAATCAATGTGATACACCATATCAACAAAATTAAGAATAAAAATCACATGATCATCTCAATAAATGCAGAGAAAGCATTTGACAAGATACAGCATCCATTTATGATTAAAAACTCTAAATAAAATGGGTATAGAAGGAAAATACCTCAACATCATAGAGGTCGTATATGACAAACCCACAGCTAATAGCACACTCAATGGAGAAAAACTGAAAGGTATCCCTCTAAGAACAGGAACCAGACAACAATGCCCACTTTCACCACTCTTATTTAACATAGTATTGGAAGCGTTAGCCAGAGCAATCAGGCAAGAAAAAGAAATAAAAGGGATCTAAATTGGAAAGGAAGAAGTGAAGCTGTCACTATTTGCAGATGACATGATTTTATATATAGAAAACCCTCAAGTACCCACTAAAAAAATGTAACAAATGAATACAGTCAAGTTGCAGGATACAAAATCAACATACAAAAATAGTTTGTGTTTCTGTACACTAACAATGAAGTAACAGAAAGATAAATTAAGAATACAATCCCATTTACAGTTGCAACAAAAAGAATAAAATGCCTAGGAATAAACTTATCCAAAAAGGTGAAAACCTGTACACTGAAAACTATAAAACGTTGAAAGAAACCAAAGAAGACACAAGGAAACGGAAAGATATCCTGTGCTCTTAGATTGGAAGAATTAACATAGTTAAAATGTCCATACTTCCTAAAGCAATTTACAGATTCAATGAAATCCCTATCAACATTCCAACAACATTTTTCACAGAAATAGAACAAAAAAATCCTAAAATTTATATGGAACAACAAAAGACCCTGAATATCCAAAGCAATCCTGAGAAAAAACAACAAAGCTGGAGCTATCACAATCCCTGATTTCAAAACATACTACAAAGCTGTAGTAACTAAAATGGCATGGTACTGGCAAAAAAAAACCCAGGCACACACATTAATGGAACAGAATCAAGAGCCAGAAATAAACCCACACATCTATGAACAGCTAATTTGCGACAAGGGAGCCGAGAAGATACAATGGAGAACGGAAAGTCTTCAATAAATGGTGTTGGGGAAACTGGACAGCCACACGCAAAAGAATGAAAGTAGACCATTATCTTACACCATACACAAAAACTAACTCAAAATGGATTAAAGACTAGAATATAAGATCTGAAACCATTAAACTTCCAGAAGAAAACATAGGCAATAAGCTCTTTGACATTAGTCTTAGCAGCATATTTTCAAATACCATGTCTGATCAGGCAAGGGAAATAATAAATAAATGGGACTACATCAAACTAAAATCTTCTGCACAGCAAAGGAAACCATGAACAAAGATATTTTCAAACCATATATCAGATAAGGGGTTAATATCCAAAATATACAAAGAACTCATATGTCTCAACAACAAAAAAACCAACAACCCAATTAAAAAATGGGCAAAAGATCTGAACAGAGATTTCTCCAAAGAAGATATACAGATGGCCAACAGGCACATGAAAAGATGTGCAACATCATTAACTATCAGGGAAATGCAAATCAAAACTACAACGAGATAGTACCTCAGTCCCATCAGAATGGCTATAATTAACAAGACAGGAAACGATAAGTGTTAGAAAGGATGTGGAGAGAAGGGAACCCTCATACACTGCTGGTGGGAGTGCAAACTGGTGCAGCCACTATGGAAAACAATATGGAGATTCCTCAAAAAAATAAGAATAGATCTACCATATGATCCAGCTACTCCACTGCTGGGTATTTATCCAAAGAACTTAAAAACAGAAATGCATAAAGATACATGCACCCTTATATTCATCACAGCATTATTCACAATAGCCAAGACTTGGAAACAACCTAGGTGCCCATCAAGGGATGAATGGATAAAGATGTGGTATATATACATAATGGAATACTACTCAGCAATAAGAAATGATGAAATCTGGCCATTTGTGACAACATGGATGGACCTTGAGGGAATTATGCTAAGTGAAGTAAGTCAGAGGGAGAAAGTCAAATACCGTATGATCTCACTTATAAGTAGAAGATAAAAACAACGACAAAGAAATTCATAGCAACAGAGATTAGATTGGTGGTTACCAGAGGGGAAGGGGAGGGAGGAGGGCGAAAGGGGTGACTAGGCTCATGTGCCTGGTGATGGATGGTAATTAGTCTTTGGGTGGTGAACACGGTGTAATCTACACAGAATTCAAAATATATTATGACGTACACCTGAAATGTATATAATGTTATAAACCAATGTTACTGCAATAAAAAAAAAAGACAAAAACAAAAAAAGAAAAACTTTTGTGCATCAAAGAAAATACCATCAAGAAAATTAAAAGGTAACCTGAAAAATGGGGAAAAACACATATCCGCTAAGGGCCTATTATCCAGGATGTATAAAGAACTGTTACAACTCAACAACAAAATGACAAACAACTCAATTAAAAATGGGCAAAGGACTTGAATAGATCTCTCTCCAAAGAAGATATACAAATGGCCAAAAAGCACACGAAAAGAAAAGATGCTCAACATCATTAGTCATTAGGGAAATACAAACCAAAATCACAATGAGACAGCACTTCACACACACTAGGATGGCTATAAAAACAAACAAACAAACAAAACCAGAAAATAACAAGTGTTGATGAGAACGTGGAGAAATCGGAAACTTTGACATTGCTGATGGAAATGTAAAATGGTGCATCTGCTGCATAAAATAGTTTGACAGTTCCTCAAAAATTTAAACATAGACTCGCCAAATAACCCAGCCATTCCACATCTAGGAAATATCCAGAAGAATTAAAAACAGGTATTCAAACAAATGCATGCACATGAATGCTCATAGCAGCACTATTCACAACGACCAAAAGGTAGAAACAACTCAAATGTCCATCAACAGATGAACGGATAAACAAATTGTGGTGTATCCACACAATGGAATGTATTTCAGCCATAAAAAGGAACGAAGTACTGAAACATGCTACAAAATGGATGAGCCTTAAAAATATTATGCTGAGTGAAAGAGGACAAACATAAAAGGTCATATATTATATGATTCCAGTCATGTGAAATATCCAGAATAGGCAAATCCATAGAGACATAAAGGAGATTAGTGGCTGTCAGGGGCTTGAGGAATGGGAAGTGTCTGCTTAATGGGTATGGGGTCTCCTTTGGGATTGATTAAAATGTTTTGGAACCAGATAGCAGTGATGGTTGCACAACATTGTGAAAGCACTAAGTGTTATTGAATTAGTACACTTTAAAATGATTTTATAGGGCAGACCTGGTGGGACAGCGGTTGGGTTCGCACGTTCCACTTCGGCAGCCCAGGGTTCACCAGTTCGGATCCCGGGCACGGACCTCTGTACCGCTTAGCGAGCCATGCTGTGGCAAGTGTCCCACACATCAAGTGGAGGAAGATGGGCACAGATGTTAGCTCAGGGCCAATCTTCCTCAGCAAAAAGAGGAGGATTGGCAGTGGATGTTAGCTCAGGGCTAATCTTCCTCAAAAAAATAAACAAATAAAAATTTTAAAATAACATAATTTTATGTTATGTGAATTTCACCTTAATAAACAGAAGTCAATTGAGTAGACTTTTGGGTAGAGTGAGATCAAAGAGACAGTCCTGCCAGCTTCTTCCTTTACATTTCATAAAGAAAATATAAGCTATATCCTCTGGGCATTTAAGATGTGGGATGGAGCACAAGGAAAAGCTGTATTTGACAGTTAGCAAAGGACTTTTGTGAAAGATTCTGTTTTGGGACCTCAGATTTCTAGTTGTGCTGAGAAAAAAATGACATCATAAAATGACACGTGAGTGAGCTTAGAAGAGAATAAAAGGGTTGAATATACAGGCTGGTACAGATAAATATTTGTTGACAAGACAAAGGAATGAGACTGTGATATTCCCAGTTGACAGAGGGTGTATAGAGGGAGACGAGCAGTACGTCTGGTTCTGTTAGCAAATATGCCAAAGTTTTATTGCTGCAGGGGTTGAGGGACACAGGGAAGGGCGATTGCTATCGAGGAGGCTTGGGCACTGAAGATACATGCTTGCTTGTTTCTAATTCTATAATTTTCTCAACTGCTCAGAGTCAGGTCCACTTCAGCAAAATTTTAAGAATAATACTTAGGACAAATGCTCAGTTTGGGATTTACTGAGTACGTAAAGGAAGGCAGCAGAGCACAAGGAGGATGTGAGACCAATCTAAGATGTGACTTCCAGTAATCCCCTAATTCACCATTTCTGGGTCAGTTACAACCAACGGGATTAATCAAGCCTTCAGCTATTTATTCTTAGTAGTGAAAACTAACGATGACTGAGCACTTAGTAAGTTCTCAGGCACTACCCTAAACTTTCTACATACCATTTCTTGTTTTACCTTCTCAGATGTCCTTTTAGGTAGATATTGCTTACAAGCTCATTTCACAGGCGAGGAAAGTAGTGCAGAGAGGTAAATACCTTGCCCAAGGTCACAGAGCACAGCTGGATTGGAAGCTGGGCCGTGTGATTCCAGAGCCTTGCTCTTAAAACCACTTCCTTAGACTGTCTACTCCTTGCTTTTCAGAGATTTAAATTTTACCTTGGCTCCTTTAAAGAAAATTAAGATACGTAATAATAAATGAGAAATATCAAAGCATCTTCTTTCTCAAAGATTCATTCAAATCCTCCATTTCAAAACTGTAATAGAAAATCTTTTTAAATAATTAGTATATAACTCAAAGAATAAAATAAAAGCATTGAGTCCATACTGATATAAAAAAACACTTGGATAGATAAATAAATGAATAAATGGAGGAGAAGGAGCCGCTCTCCCCTACAGAAGATTCCAACTAATAATTGTAGAAGCAATGAGGGAAATAGAAAATCACCATCAGAACACCAGAGTAATAAATGCTGTAGGCAAGGTCCATGAAGGGATACAAAAACGAGTGTGTGAAAGTTTAAGAAGAAACAAGATATTTGCATAGTCTTAAATTGTCTCCTTCCCAGCAAAACAAAGAAACAAACAAAAGCTATTAACCACAAAGGGAAAAATGTAACTATACAGCGGAGAAACCTGGCAGATACCACCTTAACCAAGCGACCAAGGTTAACATCATCAGTAATAAGGTATGTCCACATCATGTACCCTGATATGATACCCTAGGAAGACACATCACTTCGGTGGCATTCTTCCCAATAATGCGTGACCTCAATCTAAGTCTAACGTCACACAAATATCAGAAAATATCAGACAAACCAAACTGAGGGATGTTCTACAGAATAACTGACCGGAACTCTTCAAAATTCTCAAGGTCCTGAAAGACAGGGAAAGACTGAGCAACTGTCCCAGACCGAAATGAAGGCGACATGGCCATTAAATGTGTGCCCTCCTGATTGGATCCTGGAACAGTAGAAGAACAGTAGTAGAAAAACTGATGAAATCCAAATAAAGTGTGTGGTTTAGTTAATAGTATTACACTTATGTCAATTTCTTAGTTTGGGGGTTTGTTCTGCGGTCACGTAAGATGCTAACTTTAGAGGACGCTGGGCGATGGGTCCGTAGGAATGCGTGTGCTTTTTTTTAAAGATTGGTACCTGTGCTAACATCTGCTGCCAAGCTTTTTTTCTTCTCCTTCTTCTCCCCAAAGCCCCCCAGTACATACTTGTAGCTTCTAGTGGTGAGTGCCTCTGGTTGTGCTATGTGGGATGCTGCCTCAGCATGGCTTGATGAGCGGTGCCATGTTCACGCCCAGGATCCAAACCAGCAAGACCCTGGGCCACTGAAGCGGAGTGCACAAACTTAACCACTCGGCCCCGGCGCCTGCCCCGCCTGTGCTATTTTTGCAACTCTTTATAATGCTAATATTATCTTTTAAAAAATAATAATAATACTCAGGAGGTCAAATTGAACATTCCAGCAAATACAAATCATGAGCCATAGCAAGACTATATTGTCTAATACAGAGCCCGGGCCAAGATAGTATTTCTAAGGAATCTATTTCCAAACAACCCAGCCACAGTCACCCCTTAGTCCATTGACCAGTAAAACATAGTCCATCAAAAATACATAACCCCACTCTCATCGTGAAAAAAGTCAGTCAAATCCCAATTGAGGAACATTCTACGAAATTCTGACCAACACTCCTGAGAACTGTTAAGGTCATTGTGATGCTTAGTTCTATGTGTCAATTTACCCAGTTATTTAGTCAAGCACTACTATAGGCATTGCTGCGAAGGTGCTTTGTAGATGTGGTTAACATCCACCATCAGTTGACTCTTCTTAAATAAAGAACATTACCTTTATAATAAAGGAGATTATAATGTGGGTGGGCCTCATCCAATCAATTGAAGACCTTAGGAGCAAAAACTGAGATTTTCCAGAAAAGAAGAAATTCTGGCTCAAGACTGCAACACCAACTCCTACCTGAGTTTTCACCTGCCCGCGTGCCCTACAGATTTAAGACTTGACCGTTCCACCACCACATCAGCCAATTCCTTTCTGTGTGTGTGTGTGTACACATACACACATATACATTGTATACATATATGGTATATATGTGCTATTGGTTCTGTTTCTCTAGAGAACTCTGACTCATACAGTCATCAAAAACAAGGAAAGTCTGAGAAGCCATCACACCCACGGGAGCCTGACGAGACATGACCACTAAATGTAATGTGGCGTCCTGGATGGGACCCTAGAACAGAAAAAGGACATTAGGCAAAAACTAAAGAAATCTGAAGAGAGTGTGGACTTTAATTAACAACAATGTATCAATACTATTTATTAATTGAAACAAACGTACCATCCTAATTTACTATGTTAATAGTAAGGGGAAACTGCGTGTCAGGTTTATGGGAACTCTCTGTGCTATCTTTGCAATTTTTCTGTAATCTCAAACTATTCAAAAATAAAAAATTTATTTTGAAAAATATATGTGAAATCTACCCTTCCCAAGGAACCAAAACAAAGTTTGAATTCAGACATACCTTCCATGGGACTACAGCTGTATGTATTCACCAAAAATGAATAGATATTAAAATGTATAATATATGGATAAACATTAATATAATAAATGGAAATCTTGGGTTATGGTAATATTTAGACCTATTTAGGAGACCACTGACTCAAAGTGACAAGAAAAATCATTTTGGGGTTTGGGACCCAAAGAATCACTTCATTAAGTGTGTCTGCATTCTGTCCCTAGAGAAGGACATTGCCTCTTTGTGTCTATTTCTTTAAAGACTCATAATTCTGGCTTTTGCTTGACAGGGTGGGTGATCAAATGCGTCCGAAGAATCTTGTAATTTTGGACCAGGTGACAGAAAGGCAGAGAAGATTGCAAGCCAGTGGTAGTGGTGAGATCAGGAACTCACTGGAAGCTATTTCTGGATAAAGCTCTGAACAGCAAAGCTGGAACTGACCTGTAAGTCAGGTCTCTGCCCCTTCCAGGAGCCAGAAGAAAGGGTGAAATTACAGAGTATGGGCAGGTCAAGCTTCAGAGAGCCACAGGCAAACTTATTAGTGACACTGACACTTTAACTATCATACGGCATTTTCTTACCTTTTCTTTGTAATGGTAAATGATAAATTTTATAACTAGTTCATAGTTTTATCTTTAAAGCTTTTGGAAATAAGTATAGAAAGAATGTTAGCTCTCCATTATCTTATATAATGATAATAATAGTTACAAAAGAGAAATGTTAATACCGTTAGCCTGGAATAATAATTTTTTGTATCTAGATGAGGCCTTGTGATCACCTAGTTCCATGCTCAGATTTTGAAGATTAAAATAGATGATATAGGGGCCAGCCCCGTGGCCTTGTGGTTAAGTTTGGTGCACTCTGCTTCAGCGACCCAGGTTTGGATCCTGAGTGCAGATCTACACCACTTGTGGACGGCCATGTTGTGGCGGCGACCCGTGAACGAAATAGAGGAAGATTGGCACAGATCTTAGTTCAGGGCAAATCTTCCTCAAGCAAAAAAAAGAAAAAAAGGTGATTTACCCAACATCACAAATAAGAGACAGAAGTAAGAGTAAAACACAGGCCTCTAACATCTTGTCCAGCACTTTTTCATAACACTCTGCTACCTGTCAGCTCAAAGTCTAGTTCAGTGCTGTAATACAATGCAACAATGCAACAGAAATACAATGCAAACCACACGTGCAATTTTTAATTTTCTAAAAGCCATATTTTAAAAAGTAAAAAGAAGCAGGTGAAATTGCTTTTAATAATGTATTTTCTTTGATCCAATGTACCTAAAATTGTATCATTTTAACATAAAATCTATATTTTAAAATTATTAGTGAGATAAAAAAATTATTAGTGAGATAGTTTACATTTTTTTATATTGTCTTTAAAATCCGGTGTGTATTGTATACTTAATAGCATTTATTGATTCAGACGAGCCACATTTCAAGCTCAAGAGCCTCACGTGGCTACTGGCTGATTAGTGGCTGCAGCGCGAGGCTGGTTAAATAACACCTGAGTGAGCGCGTTAGAGACTCAGGTCTGAGGGCAAGCCCTCCATCTGAGCAGTTTTCTTAAAAGGAGTTTTCTTCTTTTATCAAAATACAATGTCCATGGGGGTGAAGGTCAGTTGGGAAGTGAGAGTTGGAAGTTCCCAGCTAACGTGTCTTTAGACTGGCTTCCTGATGGAAGTTGATACTTGTAGCCTAGATTTTCTCTTCAAATGGTATTACTAACGTTGCCTTTGGATCAAGTACGGAAGCGTTTGCTAGGTCAAATTTTAAACAAGAGGAGCTTGTCGTTCACACCATCAAAAGGTCCACTAATCCACAGTCCTATAGCTTCTCTTTCCTCCTGAGAAGACTTAGAGTGCTCCTATTTTCTCCTCGTCAAAATCCACTAAGAACCAGAAGATTATTAAAATGCAACTATGAAGGCTGATAACAACTGGAAGTGTTGCCTGCCCAAAGAAAATTTGTATCTTCTTTAAAAAAACACACAGGGACAGCCCTGTGGTGCAGCGGTTAAATGCTGCTTCGGCGGCCTGGGGTTCACCAGTTCGGATCCCGGGTGCAGACATGGCACCGCTTGGCACGTCATGCTGTGGCAGGCGTCCCACATATAAAGTAGAGGAAGATGGGCATGGATGTTAGCTCAGCGACAGTCTTCCTCAGCAAAAAGAGGAGGATTGGCAGCAGATGTTAGCTCAGGGCTAATCTTCCTCAAAAAAAAAAAAAGAAGAAAAGAAAAGAAAAACACACAAAATCCTAAGTTTAGGACTCAAATATTCACTGCACAATTAGAGTTTTTTGGCAGAAGTAAGTAGAAAGACCCCTCAGTGTTTCTGAAATTACATTGCATAGATCAGGGGTCAGCAAACTACAGCTCCAAGGCCTAAATCTGGCCCACTGCCTTTTTGTTCAGCTGACATTTTTAAATCATTGCAAAAAAAAAAATCAGAGAAGTATAACATTTCATGACAAGTGAAAATTATATGAAATTCAAATGTTAGCATTCATAAATAGTTTTATTGGAACACAGCCATGCTCGCTCGTTTGCATATTATCTACGGCTGCTTTCAGCTACAACAGCAGAGTTCAGCCTTTGCAATAGAGACTATACGGCTCACAAAATGTAAAATATTTGCTATCTGTCCCTTTACTGAAAAAGTGTGCTGAACCCCGTGCCCACATCACCTCCTTGACGTATACATTTGTGCATCAAAAACACTTTTCTCAGAGCTACAAAACAGGTCTGTGTTAGTCACAGAATCATAATTTCATGCCTGTTTTGTAGGAGTTTAAAAAATCTGTTAATTGAATAAATTATGTAAAAATATGAATTGTCCATTAAAAACTCCTGCAATAACCAGACTGCCTTCACTTTATGTGTAGAAAGAGGTTTCTACATTAGAATGACAGCGGCCTTTCTATTTGTCAGACAAGCTAGTATCAAAGGTTATAACGCATAGATGATGCTGCCTGGGTCTCCTTCCTTTCCTTCCTCCTTCTCTCTGTCCTTGTCTCCTTTCTTCACTCCTTCCTTTTCTCCCTTCCTCCTTTCTTTCCAATCTAGCTTCTCCACAGCTCAAAGAGGGGAATGACCACCCCTGCCTGATAAAGATGCCCCTGAAGTTTCAAAGGTCTTGCTTTGCACAGTCTCTAAGAATTGGAAAGAACTGATAGGGAGCAAAATGCTGATGAATTGGTTTAACAAGTCACGGGATAATATTTTCTTGCAGTATCGACCTAGTTCAACTTAATCCTGAGCACGGACTAAATGGCCAATTCAAGAACAATACATGTAGCGTCACCAGCACACATGTTCACAGGGCAAGTGTTACACAGGTGAGTATGGAAATGGCATTGGCAGGCACATAATAAACATATGTTAACAATATAATAATTAACATTTATGGAACACTTACTATGTGGCAGGAACTCTGCTAAGTGCTGTATGTCATTACCTCATTGTACCCTCACAACAAAGCTATAAGGCGGATTTTATTGTTTTCTCTGTGTAGCAGATGAACAAGCCAAAACTTAGAGATATTAACCTGCCCACAGGCACACAACTAATGGGCCACAGAGCCAGTATTCTAAGCCAGGATTGTCCATGTCATGGGGTAACCTTGTTAAGCATATGAATGTGCCCTTTTTTCCCCACATATGTCTTTTCACGTTGTATACTTTTCTCTCAGATGTGTACAACCTTCTTCCTAGAGCGCCTAAGGCATACCAGGGACTTGAATGAGGCAGGGAGCATTTGGGAGTGTGAGTTTGGGGTTGGTCTAACAGGAATGAAAAAGAGAGAGAGAGTTAATATTTAGCTTCTAACATCCAAAACCAGATTTCAATTCCTTAGCAAGACAATAGGCTTAAAGGTCAGGCTTTGTCAATAGAGAAAAGGATTTGTCCGGATTCTCTTGTCTCCTCCTTTACTGTATCAAGAACCATGTCTGGAAGACTTGGTCACAGACTTTCACAGAGGCGAGGCCTACATATCCTGAAAAGCCTCCTCTTTCTGCTCTCAATGGCCTGTGGAGAGAAGAGCAGTGTTAGAATCAGGGAGAGAGATGTGTCCCAATCTCCCTTCCCTGTGCCAATAATCTCGAGAGAAGAGTAGTAGTAGATAGGTGAAGGGAAAGCCTAAATTTGAGAGGTTTCTGTGGAGGACTCTGGGAAGGAACCACCTGATGAACTGCCCTGCGCCAGCATGGAGGCGGCCATGTTGAAGTAAATTCAGAATGCAGCATGGCTAGGCAGGGGGACGGCCTCACTTCAGTTCCCCTAAGGAGATCAGTTCCCACATGGGATATTTGGGGTTGAGGGGAAGGGGTGTGTGCTATGGACATGAGTTTAGAGTCTGGCTGAGGAATTTGCCGAAAGTGTTCATGTCCAAAGTATCCTCAAGGCCCAGGGAAGACCAAGGCAGGGTCGAGGTGTTAGCTAACAGAGGGGTGACCCAACCAAGCCAAGAGAGGAGACCACTCTCGCCCTTCAGCTGCAGACACATGCAGAAGACCCTGGCCATGGTCTAGCCACAGGTGGTCATCAGTCCAGGATGTGGCTCTGAGGATCGCACAGTCCTCCAGCACAGGCCCTCACATCACACTCCTCCCTAACCAGTCCCTTAAAACACTTAGCACCGTCTGGAAGAGGGGGGCCCGAAATCCCACAGACTGAGCATTTTTTCCAAAGAAACAGAATATTTAAATCTAAAGAGACTATTTAAATTGTTGAGTTGAATTAAACTATTTAATTAAACTAAAGTATAATTTTCCCCCACTAAGAAATACCATGGGGGATTATAAAGGATGTCATATGGGTTATAGAAACAAAACAAAAACCACACCATTTTTCTCAGTCAAAATCTGAGCATGGTGCTCTAAACCTTGCATTCTACTGCTAGTGTATGTAAATGGAAAAGCTATGGGCAAAATCTTAGGAAAGTCAAACATTTTCACATTCTTCCAGCATATTTCTGAGCTGCAGGGGGGGTAAGAGGGTATATCACATGTTATAGTAAATAATAATAATACCTTTCTCATTAAGTGGTTACAAGAATTGAGTACTTAGAACAGAGCCTGGCAAGAAGTGCTGTGTCGTCTGTATTACTCTTTTCTATGGTAACCAGAGTGGATACTGTTGGCTGACTCCCTGGCATCCGTATGTCACTTTCGTCCACTGGGTAGCAGCCACATAGTAGGTGGGACTGAGCCCACTCCCAGCTCCAGGCGTGGGCCCTGATCACTGAATCCATCAGAGAAATCCAGGCTCTTGTCCGTGATCGGTCCGAGGGTGGGCAGAAATCCTAAATCAGTTCAACCAGCGTGAAGGCTGGCGCTTCTATTTGATGTTGGGGCGGAAGCTCTCTCTTTCCTTTATATGGCATCAGTGAGCGAATTTGTGATCTGAAATCACAGCAGCCAATTTTGGCACTATATTAGCTCGGATGTATTAGTGGTTCTCAGAATTTCTGGTCTGAGGATCATTTTGCACCCTTAAAAATTATGGATGATCACAATGAGAGCTCTTATTTATGTGGGTTATATCTATCAATACTTACCGTATTAGAAATTAAAACTAAGAATTTTAAAACTATTAATTCATTTGAAATAACAATAAAAAGACCTCTTACAGGTTAATATAAATAACATAGTTTCAAATGAAAAAAAAACCTAAATTTTCCAAAACAACAACAAAAAAATAGAAGAGTGGCATTGGTTCTATATTTTTGCAAACCTCTTTAATATCTAGTTTAATAAAAGACAGCTGGATTCTCACATCTGACACAATCAATCTGTTGTGATAATGTACCCTCCAACCTGTGGAAAACTCCACTGTGTGCTTGGGAGACAGCGAGCGTGAAAAAGGCAAATAATATCTAAGTATTTGTATTAGTTTCCCATTGTTGTGGTAACAAATTGACACAAACTTAGTGGCTTAACACAACACAAATTTTTTCTTACACTTCTCAGGTCAGAAGTTCAAAATCAGTCTCAATGGCTAAAATCAAGGCGTCCGCAAGGATGCTTTCTTCTCGACACTCTAATGGAGAATCCATTTCCTCGCCTTTGCCGGCTTGTAGAGACAGCCCACGTTCCTTGGCTTGTGGCCTCCTCCTCCATTTTCAAAGCAATATAGTGTCATCAACCACTTCTCTGACTCTGCTCTCCTGTTTTCCTCTTATAAGGAACCTGTATTACAATGGGCCCAGCCAGAAATCCAAAGTAATCTTCTCATCTCAAGATCCTTAGCTTAATCACATTTGCAAAGTTCCTTTTGCCAAATACGGTAACATATTCACTGATTCCAAGAATTAGAACGTGGACATCTTTAGGGAACCATTATTCAGCATACAACTGTATTATGAAATTGGACTTGACCTCAGGGATCCACTGAAAGAGTCTTAGGGACCTTAGGGGGTCCTAGTTAACAACTCGATAGAGATGCAAAATAATAGGGTTTAAACAAAGTGGGAGTATTTCTTTCCCGTATTACATTTAGGGCACAAGCAGTTTAAGGCTCTCAAGGTCCACAGTGTGAGGGACTCAGAATCCTTTCCTCTCCTTGTGTCTTATCCGTATAATTCAAGATGGTTTTGTCTTCAAAAGTGTTGCCTTCATCTGTGTGATTCAAAGTGACTCATTTCCATGTCCAAAATCTATCCAAAGAGGAGAAGAAAAGGATGAAAGGAGGCACTCCTGCCCTCTCTAAGAGGAAGACTCAGAAGTTGCTCACCTCCCTTCTGCATATCTCCCGTCCCATCCAGATCACGGCCGGTTCTGATCGTGTGGCCACAGTCAGCTGCAGGAGGACTTGGGAAGGTGGCCTTTAGCTGGACCATCATGGATCTAGCTAAAAATCCTACTGGAATTGAGCAGTCTCTACTCAGTTCTCACGAGGAAAATCTAACCTGATGATGGAGATTACTGAGGCCAGCAGAGCCGAGAAATTCTCAAAGAAATGAAGTCAGACCAAATCTTACCTGAAGCCTACCTCTAAACTTTTCAATTGCATGCGCTGTTACTTTTTCTTTACGTTAAAACCTATTTCTTTTGGGGTTTCAGTTACTTGCAGCCAAAAGCTATCTACTTCAGTAACTATATAGTATTTTTCCAACCGAAAACTGGGAATACAGGGTGTTACAAGTTCACATGGACTATAAGGACAATGAGAGAGATGATTTAAAATTGGAACCATTGGGCCAGCACTGTGGCCTGGTAATTAAGTTTGCATGCTCCGTTTCAGCGGCCCAGGGTTTCACCGGTTCAGATCCTGGGCGTGGACCTAAAACCACTCATCAGTCCAAGCTGAGGTGGCGTCCCACGTGGCAGAACTAGAAGGACCTACAACTTGAATAGACAACTATGTACTGGGGGGCTTTGGGGAGAAGAAGAAAAAATAAAATTAGAGCCATGGCAAAAAATTGAGGGGAAAATGGTCACTAGTTTTAATAGTAATTCTAGTTGTAACACAGGCTCCTTATTCGCTAAAAATCCAACCATAACATTTTTTCTGAGAGACCTTGAGCACTATGGATTAATGAGTATAACTTCTTCACCTGGAAGGCTGTAAGACTATAACAGAAGATGGTATCATTCAACACAAAACTAAGGATGTCTTACTGGGGCTGGTACAGGGTCTTCATGGTATCAGGAACATTGGCTCCTTCTATCATAGTCTTCTTCCCTAGAGTGGTCTCCTGTGTCCACATGATCCAAAATAACTCACCACCACATCTGAACTCTCCTCGGCAGGAAAAGGAAAGGAAAATCATTCTCCAGCCCTCTAAGGGGCATGAATTTTTGTTGAGGAAAATCATCTATCACTAATCTTTTAGATTTTCCAAAAAGAAAATAACATAAATAAGGGTAATCGTGTACATAATTAATTTTCCACTTTAAAACTATGTTTTATTCTCAAAGGTGAAAAAAAACCCAAAGCATTGAATTATCATAGGATTTTGGGAAATGTCGAGGTGAAGGCACATTTTAGACAGTCAATCAGCATTGGATGGATGGATGATAAGAGACAAATCACAGCAAACTTGTTAGAAAATTGCATCAAAAGAGTGAGATGCTGGGGCTGGCCCCATGGCCAAGTGGTTAAGTTCGCATGCTCAGCTTCGGCAGCCCAGGGTTTTGCTGGTTCAGATGCTGGGTGCGGACATGGCACCACTCGTCAGGCCACACTGAGGTGGCGTCCCACATGCCACAACTAGAAGGACCCACAACTAAAAATATACAACTATGTACTGGGGGATTTGGGGGAAAAAAGCAGAAAAAAAAAAGACTGGCAACAGTTGTTAGCTCAGGTGCCAATCTTTAAAAAAAAAAGAGTGAGATGTTGATTTTTGTTGTATGAACCAGGTATCTTGCAATTGGTACTCCTGACATTCACAATAGATTTGGGAATGTCCAATTTACATTCTTGGATGTCAAACTTTTCCCTTTATAGACACAGAGAAAAAAATGTCTAAGAACTTGAATATGAGGAAATGAGTTTTCTCAAATTAACAGGAAAGAAAGGATAAGGACAAAAATGAATATTTGCAGGCAGGAAAGGGTTAACAAAGGGGGTCTTAGCCTTCATTGCTAAGCCTGGTCTCACCTAGCATCTCAATGGCATGCTCTGGAAGAGGACGAAACTTTATTTCTGACATTGTTTTGGAGAGCAAAAAGACAAGCCAATGGGACCAAAGACAATTGGGAGATTTTTCCAGGCTCTATAAATGTTCAAAGAAGAAGATGACATTTGGGATTGAAAGCTCATTTAAATTAAATGTAAGGATATTCTAGCTAACAATTGTGTCTCTGAGGTATGTAGAATTCACAATAGCCTCTGATCCTGGCTGCCTTTCTTTGCTGGCTGAGCTTGGATCAGAAAGGTGTCAAAGTAAATATTTTTCAATGTTGCTGGAACAAAAGAGAAAAGCCCTGTGGGAATCATATTTCTTACTTTTTAAGATAGAATAATGCAGCACTAACTGCAAATACCTAGAAGTCAATTATTGATTAGCATTAGTGAATTTTGTTGGAAAATATCTCCTCCCTTTTCAATAAAGGGAGTCATTTTTCCTTCACTTTTGTATCCAACTGCCCATGATTTATGTGTTCTTGCCCTCGCTGTTTCTAAAATTTTGATTACACAGTAAAGAATACATTAAAGTTGGCAGTACTTGCCTATTCAATCTCTCCATAATGAATTCAACAAACACCCAACGATGATAAATAGTAATAACACTAGGACAAGTCGTTCTTAAACTTACAATGGGTTGCATTACTTAGAAAGGTATAATGAATCAAAAGATTGTGAGTCAAATCTGATTTTCTCGTAGGAACAATGCTGCAATAGCTCAGTGAGTTTGGAATCAGATGCCTGATGCTATACTTTTTTTTTTTAAAGTGACCACAGCATCACATCTAATCAATTCTAAATTATATACCTATGCACTATACAATAATACACTTTTTAATGTGTACATAAGTTAATTGCCAATGCAGTCCAATAACCAAAGTACAAGAATTGTACATATTTAAGAGGGCCTTTGGAGAGTTTTGGCAAGATGAGCAGTGAGGTTCTGAGGGAGCAGTGGAGCACACCCAGAAATGATTGTGTCTGGGGCTCAGGTGACAGAGCGGTTCCTGGGACATGATCTATGTCAAAGCCCTTCATTCAGCCTCACACACTAGAATGGGGAGGGCCTGAGGGTGGGCCACGAGGAAAGGAGAGAGACTCTGAGATCTTAAATATTTAGTTGTACCAGATGGTATCTCCTTTTACCCAAGCTTTGGTTGGTTCTGGGAACCTGCTTATACAGGGTTTATCTACTTGGTTCATTTTAGCTACTGTTTGCGTCTGGTTCCTCTGTTGGGCAACAGGAATAGCAATGACTGCCTGTCCTATGAGCACATCCAGAGGAGAAATGGAATTTTTGCCTTGCTCCCACCAAATCCTTTAAAAATCTTCAAAGGTCAGTGTTATTTGAACAGACAGAAAAGGTAAAAGATTATCATAGTTTCTCTTCTTAGCTAAATCTATTGACAAACCAAAAATTCTATCTTAAAGATCTCTTGATTAGCTTTGTTGGGTTGACAAGTAAATTTTGGGGTAGTAGAGGGGGATTTTCATTTTTATTTTATATATTTCCATAAAATGTAAAACTTTTTTTTCTTACAATGAGCGTATGTAACTTTTGTGCCAAAAGAAGTAAACATAGAAAATGAACCTGGTAAGGACAGTATAGAAATGGATTGACTTGGGTCAAATTAAGGGAAGGTAGAAAAGAAAATGAAATAGATATGATAGTTCAAGATCTTGAGTATTGAGTAGAGAATTGAGGGCTTTATCTACTTTCCCTTTGGTTTCCACTCAAATTAGATCCATGAGAATTTACAGAAAAGTCTCAAGGGTGGGAAGGAAAGGGGTTTGGAAAAATTTTGCTCTAGGAGGAGCCCCAACTCTGCTCATATGGACCCACAGTGACAGTAATAGCAACACTCTTCCTTCTGGAAGAAATTCTCCAAGAGCCTCAACAGCTCATCAGCTGTAATGATGCTGACCACTTGTGGTTCCAATCTGTGGTTCCAGGGTAAGGTCATAGCACAAAAGGAAGTTAACACAGGGATTCAATGATGAAAACAGTATTTTCAGAAAGTTAACTTGGTAGCTGCATATAATATGAATTAGAGGCTACAGTAGTAATAGGGAAAATCTCAGGAGAAAAGGTGGAAAATAGCATTTATTGAGCACATACTATGTGCCAAAAACTTAAATTTCTTACTTAATTTAATCCTAAAACATCCCCTCCCCTCCAGGATAGGAGTTATTATTCCTGTTTTACATAGAAGGAAATAAAGAAGGATTAAGTGATTCTCACAGGAAATAAGCGATGAAGAATCAGAACCAGGGCTGAGGTAGCCTAACAGGAGAGGGAAGGATGAAGCCAGGAGACACTGAGGAGGAGAAAGGGGATTTGGTGACTCTATAAGAAAGTCAAAAATGAAAGAGGAATCAAGGCTCGTTCCAAACCCTCAAGGCAGGTTTGATAGGAGAGTGATGTGGACAAAGTTGGGGAAACCAGGAGATGAATTTGTAAGAAAGTCCATTTTCTTTTTAATGTTATCAATACAACTGTAAGGATTTTCACATATCAAGCAATACAGTGTGGTACACATCCTCCTCCTCCTTTTCCCAATCCCACTCTCAAAACCTAGTCACTGTTAACTGCTTCTTGTGTATTCTTTCTCAAAAGCTTCTTCTGCACAAATATGTTCATCCTCTACCAACTCTTATTTACATTGCCTTTAATAGTATATTTTTAAGATAGAGCTTTCCAGATATGCCTTACTCTTTTAAAACTATTTAGTGTTTCATTGTATGGATGCACTGAATTTAACCAGTCTGTCCTGATAAGTATTGTGGCTGAGTTGAATGGGGTTGTTTTTGTAGTGTGTTGTTGCTCTTATTACTGTTTGCAATTACAAAACATTGCTGTAACGCAAATTCTTGTGCGCCATTTTTTTTACATATTTCTGAACATATAGCTCTAAGATAAATTCTTAGAAGTGGAAGAGTTGGGTCAAATAATATGTAATTTTACATTTTAATAAATGTCTTTCAAATGTTGATAAATATTGTCAAGTAAATAGCGTGTACTAATAAACACGTGTACTCACAGAACACAAGAGGCCCTGGTTCTCCACGTTCTCCTTAGAATGAAAATTTTCGAACTTTTCTGTCTTGCCAGAATGACACCTGAAAATGTGACTGCATTATAGTTTTAAGTTCCTGCGCGAAATTTTAGACTTTCTGAGTTTGAGGAGGTCCAAGGGCGCTCAAAGGGAGCATTCATGTAGGCAGCTAGGGCAGGATTCACATTTGAATGAGTAGGGAGGAGTACAGATGCTGAGAAAAAAGTTCTCTGGAGGACTGAAAGTAGAGTTAGAAAAGCAGGGGAAGAAAACTAAGCCCTGGGGACCAGAGGTGATGGCCAATGGAAGAAGAATCAGCCGTAAGGAGACTGCTAAGAGACGAGAGGATCAAGAGAACTTAACATTATACACACAGCAGAGGAGAGTTCCAGAAAGGAAGTGAAAAGTGTAATATGTTGCATCAAGAACTTGGAAAAATGGCCAAAAAGGAGCCCTTTGATTTGGCAGATAAATGAAAACAGATTAATTCAATCTTACAATTCGGATGTTGGGACTCTTGTGGACAACATCCATGTTAGAAACCTTTACTGTTTACTGGAAAATTCTACCATGATGAGGCTGGTGCAAAACCCTGCCAGCTCTTTCAACTCCCCCAAAGATGAAGTTGGCTCACTTCCAAAACGTTAAGTAACATTGGCAATAAAGTGAAAGGTAGTGTCAAAATGACCAGGCTGGCCATCCTATCCCAGTGTACTCTGCACACCCATTATTTTACTGGGAGTCCCACCTCTAAGATGAAACTTGCAATGGGAGGGAGGCCTGGAATGATGAGGACAAAAGGTTATATTGAGGGAGAAGTCTTATCCTGCTACATAATAAAACGAGTTGAAATAACGATACGCAATAAAGGAAATGTGGCCTATGTTTGGAAAGAGAGTCATGAACCCCAGGTCACTATTTTCACATTTGTACAAAGTGTACTTCCTGCAGTGTTTCATTATCACCTCCCACTCCCTTCTTCAACCATCCCCGACACCCCCATATCCATCTGAGGATGACTCGACTCCCCTAAGTGGCTCTAATCCAAACTATTCCAGAAAGAGTTGCTACTGGATTGTAGTCTACAGAATTGTTTCTTCTTTTCCCTTTGCACTCTTTTCTAAATCAAGACTCAACTTTGACCAAAATAAAAGGCACTAGAAAGTTTAATTTGCTTCTGCTTGGTGATTACTGATTTGCTTTACTCTTTTCTCTCCATTCTGAAATTTGAGTGTCTGTCTGGTGTCTGGTCTCATCGTGACACTAAGGCGGATTAAGAGAAATTCATATTAAACTGGGAATTATTTTCTTTGATGGATTGGAATCCTTTTTGGGTCAGTCTTTATGAAGCGCAAAAGAATAATTGTCTCATTTCCTAACTCCTCAAGGAGACAGAAAAAATGCTCTGTATGGGAAAATCGGACTTTTGAAAACGCAGTCTGGGGTCTACTAGAGAAATCGGTATAGTCTGAAATCTAGACATAACAGTAAATCTAGGGTAGGCAAAGTTTTGTTGTTCTCTCCACGACCGAGAAATTTGCCTCCTGATGTAATTTCTGCCCGTTTTGTCAATGATGTCTAGAGATGCATTATACCAGGAAATTTGTTTTGATCAATTCAGCCAAACACTCGAATGGTCAACTCAGAAGAAGAAAAATCAAATTAATTATTTAAATGAGTCCACTAATTGTTATACACAGATTGACATAACTAACAAGTCAATGTAGCTACAATATAAAGCCTGCCAAATCTGCTTTATAATTTTTCATATTTCCTGGCTTTTGAGAATTTGATGAAAACAACGGACCATATACTCTGAAAAATTCACACTTGCAGGCTCACACACATCCATTTTCGCAGAGCTTTAACAGAGGCCCTGAATACTAAGCACAGATCCCTGGGGATACCCAGATACACACTTCTGTTATTTTTAAATTGAGTTTGACTCACAACAATTTTATCCAGAGGCTCTTATTTACAGTAGAATTCAGTACAGTTGGGAGGCCATGCCTTTTAGTGTTGTAGAATAGGGCGATCCCAGGCTACTAAAACTAAAAACACCCATCTCAAAAGTGTTATGAGTCACAACACACTTGAGTTATGACCTTGCCTCTGAAACAAGCTTGTGGATGGAAAACTTGGTTGTTTAGAAGAACATGGACATCAAAAATCCCTGACTTTTCTTTTTTTACAAATGCTAACTTTCTTCTTAAATTAAGCAAATTTCTTCCACCATAAATGAAGAATAGAACAAAAAAGGATTTTATCTCAAGCCAAATTTGTAACTGGGGTCAGGTTAAGATTTCAGCACAAATTTGAAACTGTGATTTTCTTTTTTTTTAGGAAGATTAGCCCTGAGCTAATATCTGCTGCCAATCCTCCTCTTTTTTTGCTGAGGAAGACAGGCCCTGAGCTAATGTCGTGCCCATCTTCCTTTACTTTATATGTGGGACACCTGCCACAGCATGGCTTGACAAGCGGTGCGTAGGTCCGCATCCGGGGTCCAAACCAGCGAACCTCAGGCTGTCAAAAACGGAACATGCAAACTTAACCACTGCACCACCAGGCCGGCCCCAAAACTGTGATTTTCTATTAAAAGAGAGAGAGGTAATTCTAGTCTTTCATATTCATGCCTTAAATCAATGTGTTTATGTATTTGTTTATTTACCCCACAGCCTTCTTGAGCACTGGCTACATTCCCAGCACTGTGGTAGGCACGATGGGAGAAAGAGAGATACAAATCATGCATCACATAATGACAATTGGTCAACAACAGATCCCGTACCCAATGGTGGGCCCATAAGATTAGTAGCATACAGCCTAGGTATGTAGTAGGCTATACCATCTAGGTTTGTGTAAGTACACGCTATGATGTTCGAACAACGAAGAAACTGCCTAACGACGCATTTCTCAGAACGTGTCCCTGTTGTTTAGCAGTCTGTAACTGTGAATAAACACGGCTATCTTCAGGAAGTGGGAGAACATTGAAAAACCAAGAGAAGTATTTAATTCAAGCCATCATGTCAATTATAAGGATACAATTTGACAGGTGAGGGGGCCACCCCGTGGCCTAGCAGTTAAGTTCGCATCCTTCGCATCCTCCGCTTCCGCGGCCCAGGATTCCCTGGTTCAAATCCTGGGCATGGACCTACATACTCCTCATCAAGCCACACTGTGGTGGCATCCCACAAACAAAATAGAGGAAGATTAGTACAGATGTTAGCTCAGGGACAATCTTTATCACTAAAAAAAAAATTGACAGGAGAGAAAAAGATTGATTTTCTAGCATTTGTGTGTCAATCAATAAATTTGTTATATTAAGGCTCAACTGTTATTGATATTTCTAAGAGTGCTAGGGCCAACCTGGTGGTGTAGTGGTTAAGTTCGCGTGCTCTGCTTTGGCGGCCTGGGGTTCACAGGCCCGGTCCAGGGCACGGACCTAGCACTGCTCACCAAGCCATGCTGTGGCAGCATCCCACATTAAAATAGAAGAAGGTTGGCACAGATGTTAGCTCAGTGACAATCTTCCTCAAGCAAAAAGAGAAAGATTGGCGACAGATGTTAGCTCAGGGCCAAACTTACTCACAAAAAAAAGACAAAGAAGGAAAAAAATAGTTTGCTAATGTGTACCAGCAAAGCTTTACTCCATGAGACTTGAGCTAACCTTTTGAAGAATCTTCCTTATCTTGTTATTTGAGGAAAAACTTTTTGCTTTTTTTTTTTTAATAAAACAAATATTCACCTGATGGCTAACACTGAAAAGATCAGTAACACCAAATGCGGGTAAAGACGAGGAGTAAGTGGAATTCTCATACATCGATAGTGGGAATTTAAATTGGTAAAACCAATTCTGGCAAACAATTTGGTGGTTTCATATAAAGTTAAACATATTTCTATCCCATGACACAGCCATTCTCCTAGGATTTTACCCAATAGAAATTAAAACATGTGTCCAAAAAAGACTTGGACAAAAAAGTTTATAATCACTCCAGACTGGAAACAATGCAAATGTTCATCCAAAAGAAAATGTACAAATTTTGGTATATTCATACAATGGAATACTATTCAACAATAAAAAAGAACAGCAACTGACACACATTAACACAGATGAAACTCCAAAATATTATGTAGTGGGACAGAAGCTACACACAAAAGAGAGCACACCGTATGTCCCATTTATATGAAGTTCTAGAACAGGCCAAACTAATTGAAGATGATAAAATCAGAACAGAGGTTGCCTCTGGGGGTTGGCTGGGATTGACCGAGAAGAGGGCACGAAGGAATTTTCTAGAGGACTAGAAGTATTCTATACTTTGATGGGATGGGTGCTACATGGGGTGTTGGGTAGACTACTGTCCCCCAAAGACATCTGTGTTCTAATGCTCCAAACCTGTGACTATGTTATTTTATACGGCAAAAAGGACGTTGCAGATCCGATTAAGAATAAGGGCCTTGAGATGGGGAGAGTATCTGGGTGGGCCCAATCTAATCATACGGGCCCTTAAAAGCAGGGAACTCTCCCCGGCTGTGGTCAGAGAGTGAGACTGACAAGAGAAGAAAGGGCAGAGAGATGTAACATCGCTGGCTTTGAAGATGAAGGAAGGGGTTATGAGCCAAGGAATGTGGTGGTCTTCAGAAGTTAGAAAAGCTAAGGAAATAGCTTCTCCTCTAAAGCTCCCAGAAAGGAACACAGCCCAATTAACACCTTCATTTTAGTCCAGTGAAACCCGTCTCAGACTTCTGACCTATAGAAGGATAAGATAATAAATTCATGTCGTTTTAAGCCACTAAGTTTGCAGTAATTTGTTCCAGGATCAAAAGAAAACTAATACAAATGGGTATATGCATTTGACAAAACTCATCAAAATATACATTTAAGATCTGTTTATTTTCACTGCATGTAAATTACTCCATGTTGTGGATTGAGTTGTGTCCCCCCCCCCCCCCCCCCCCGCCAAACGATACATTAAAGTCCTAATTCCCAGTACTTCAGAATGACCTTATTTGGAAATAGGGTCATTGAAGATTTCATTAGTTAAGATGAGGTCAACTGAAGGAGGATGGGCCCTTAATCCAAAATGACTAGCATCCTTATGAAAAGAGGGGATGTCAGACACACAGTGACAGCACCATATGGTAACAGAGGCAGGGGTTGGAGCGACAGAGCTGCAAGACAAAGAATGTCAAGGATTGACAGCCACCACCAGAAGCTGGAAGAGGCAAGGAAGGATTCTCCCCAATGTCTCAAAGGGAGCACAGGCCTGGGACACCTTGATTTTGGACTTTCGGCCTCCAGAACTGTGGGAGAATAAATTTCTGTTGCTTGAAGCCACCTAGATTGTGTCACTTTATTAAGACAGCCCTTGGAAACTAATGCATACCCCAAATAAAAAAAGAAAGAAAAAAAATCTGCAGGAAGAAGAAGAAATCAAATATTACAGATACAGCTGAAGTCCTTTTCATAGTCCTCCCCAGTAAATTTCCTTCCTCTCCCGCAGAGGTTAACTACTCTCCTTAATTTCTTGTTTATCATTCCGTTGCTTGTTTTTATACATTTGCTATATATCTGTGAATCATAATCATTTTTACATACTTTTAAACTTTATATAAACAGAATCATATTGTATTTATTCTTTCACAGTTTTTTTTCTCTTGATTTGTGCTTATCAGATGAGTTCGTGTTGTTATGTGCAACTCTAAGAAGTTAATTTTTATCATTGTATGGAATTCCACTTTAGGAACAAAGCGTAACTTCTTTACCCATTGTCTTATAAATGGTCATTTAGGATATTCTCTTTTCTTTCCCCACTATTACATACAAACATTGCTGCTATGAACATTTTTAAAATCCCGTCAACGTTTCTTAAGGATATATAATTAAGATTAGAATGGCTGAGGCTTAGAATATGTGACAAGAAGATGTGACAACTTGACAGACAGTGCCAAGCTTCCCTCTGAAGTGATTGCCCCAATTTATACTCACAATGGTAGTGTAAGAGTTCCTATTTCTCCACATCCTCTGTGACTGTTGGCATTTTCAGGCATTTCAGGGCAAAAGAGATTTACCTTGAAAGAAATGAAGCTTAGGTTTCAGGACCCTTCATTTGCTCGGTCCCCTTCAAAAGCCCCATAGCTAATTTTGTATGTGTAATTTTGGATTCTTTTTCTTAAAATGAGCACCATAAATTGCCTAGGCTTCAGGCTTCACCAAATCTAGTTCCACTCCTCTTGATGATAGCGTGAAATGTATCTCGTGGTTTTAATTTACTTTTCCCTAATTACCAGTGAAATTGAACGTTTTTTCATATGTTAATTGGCGCTTCAAGTTTTCTGTAAATTGACAGTTCGTATTGAGTTTTCCCCTTTCGTCTTATTGATTTGTAGGAGTTCTTTATATATTCTGGACATCAATCCTTTTTAAGACTTAATTGGGGCAAATATCTCGTCAAGTCTGGAGTTTGTCTTCACTTTTGCTATAGTGTCTTTCATGTTTTAATTTTAATAAGCTAGGATTTATCAATATTTTCTTTTACGATGTGCATATTTTTGTGACTTGTTTAAGAAATACTGTTATCCCAGGGTTATAATGGTATTCTTCTTTCTTCTAAAAGTTCAAAAATTTTGCTTTTTACGTTTAGATCTTTAGTCAACTTGAAAACTTTTTTGTATGTATAGTGTGAAATTGGGTTCTAAATTTTATTTGTTCCATGTGGATAGCCAGTTGTCTTAGCACCGTTTATCGAGTAGCCCATTCTTTCTCTACTATGGCACAATCAAATCATATGTCAAGTTTCAATATATGTTTCCAGGCCTTCTGTTCTGTCCATTGGTATATTTGTCTCCCATAGCACAAATAGGCACATAATTACTAAAGCTTTGTAATATGTCTTTATATCTGGGAGTCTCCTTACTCTTTCTTCTTCAAAATTGTCTTGACTTTCTTGGTCCTTTCTGCTTCTGTTCGAGCTCTAGGACAAGTTTATCCAGATCTATGAAAAAAAGTTTAGATTTTTATAGCAATAGCATTTAATGTAATAGATTAATTTGGGGAAAACTTCTTTATGATAATGAGCCTTCACGTCTATGAAGGTGTATGACTGTATATGTTTCTCAGGGTTCTTTTTCATCCCTTAATGATGTTTTGCACTTTCCTCCATAAAGTTCTTACATATCTTTGGATAAGATTTGTCCCAACTTAGCTTTGAAGATTTTGTCGCTATTATCAGTTGTATCTTTCTTCCCATTAAATTTTCCATTTGGTTATTGGTAGTATATAGAAATGTTTTTTATTTGTCTTTGTTCAGCTTGTATCCTATCAACATGGCAAAATTCTCATATTTAGCCTAAAATTAATCATTGTTAATGTGATCCATGGTTCTGAGATTCTATCTTTACATACATTATTCTCCAGTTCTTTCAGCGACCAAACCTAAAAACACAATTTCATCAATACACAGGAGTTCTGAATAGATGCCATACATTTATTAAAACAATAAAAAGCAGTATTATATGCTTTAAATGATGCTACAGCTAATTCAGTTACACGGTTAGTACGTGTTTAAGCCAAATTAAAAATACAAGTTAGAACACTAATTTAATTTAGAACGTTAGTTTAGAACAAACTCTAATGACTTGTATAAATTCTTTTGGCATTGTGTTGTGTCAAATAAAATTCATTCATTTAACTGTCATTCAACCAGTTCTGTGATAGATTCATTCTAGGTCCTGGGACTACGTAAGTGAATAAGACAGTCAAGATTCCCGTGTTTCTGCAGCTTTCATTCTAATGAGGGAGCCAACTGTTAAACAAGTAGTCGCAAAAATCATTGTTTACTTTAAAATTAAGATGTTATGTTAGAAAAGTACAGGATGCTATGAGAGAATACCACAAGAGGAGCTAATTTAGACTGGAGAATCAAAGGGATTCTCTCTAAGGAAGCGACGTTGAAGCTAAGCAACAAGAGGGAGGACGAGAGCACTGAAGCAAAGGAAACAACGCCTGACAGGAGCTGGCAAATTCAGAGGACTAAAATATGTCACTGTGGCTGGAGTGGAGAAAACAATGGTGAGAGAGGGGCCAGATGAGGTCCAAGAGCTTGGCAGGGGGGTTTCATGCAAGACTTTGGAGGCCTTTTATCCTAAATATAATCCTTATCTCCATGAAGAGGACTAGCATGAAAAGATCGTTCTGACTACAGGGTGGTGAAGAGACCAGGAGGGCTAAGAGAGGAAGCGAGCAGTGCAACAAAAGACTCTTGTGCGAGATGGTGGTGGCTTAGCCGAGGGAGACAAGAGTGCAGATGAGAAACAATGGCTTGGTGATATATTTTGGAGGAAGATTCAACAAGACATGGTGATGATTTAAGTCACCAAGTCCCTTGGTGATGGATGGGTGGGCTGAGGTTGGGGAGAGTGTTTGCCAGAGGAAGTGGCACGGATGATTCTCAGGTTTCTGACATGAGTAGAGGCGGATGTTTCTTTACTGGAATAAGGAAGACTGGAGATGAAGCAGATTTGGGAGGAAAGATCAAGAGTTCAGATTTGAATGTGTCACGTTTGAGATGCCTGTGGGGCATCCAAGCAGAGATGTGGGGTAGGCGGTTAAATACATGGATGTAGAGGGCTGGAAATAGAAACCTAAAAGTCACTGTGAGCCATGGGACTCTTATTTAGGGCAGGCGGGTAGAGAGAGAAAAGAGAAGGGAGTCCAGGACAGAACCATGGGGAATGCCAAAGAAAGAGTTGAATAGAGGAGGGGTTGGTGAAGAAGTATGAGATGAAACATAAAGAGAAGTGTGGTAAAAAAAAAAAATTTAACTATTTTAAAAAGAGGGGATTTCCAGGAAGGGTGGTCAGCGGGTCAAATGCTAAGAGGTTAAGTAAGATGAGGATTTAAAGTATTCATTGGCTTTAGCAACATAGGGTTTACCGCTCTTAGCAGGAATCACGGTGGGGGCAGAAATTAGAGTGCAAACAGAGGCCTGTGGCCTGGAGTTGGGAGAGCTTCCTAACCAGGGCCTTTATCATACCATGAGATAACGTAGACACCACTCTCCTGCAGTTCCGGAGAGTTCCATGTGTCACTCAGCCAAGAAGCAACACCTCCCAACCTCCATGTAAGCTGGTACACAAAATGTCAGGGAGATAACCCTTGCTGAGATATTTTTTCTTTTGCTTCCATGTACACATCTGCTGTACAAATCTCTTCAAACCAATGAAATCCACGTACATACACAAGTACAATGACTGGTATAATCTCACAAGGAACTTGAGGAAGCTGTTTTCATCATCCCTTCTGCCGGTCGGAGTCTCAAAGGTCAAGACCACATTGGAGTCTTTCCATTGTTGTAAAAGTTAATGAAAGTTAATTATTAAAGTTGAAAGAGCGGTAATTTCTTCACTGACTTACGTAAGCTGTATATATACATCTCTATACATATGGATGCATTCAGAGCCTATAGACCTAAATGGATGGAGACTGTCTCTTAGAACTGGACTCCTTTATTTCAGAAATGTTTCACTGTTGCTGAGATGTCTCACTGAGTGTGTATCAGGTAGGAACCAAATTTATGATCTTTTTACTCAAACTGGCTTTCTGTTTCTTAAAAATGGTATATTTTCTGACCAAAACCTATTTAGAAGTTAGTGTTGTGTTCTTGAGTTCATTCCATGTGCAGGAATATTTTGAATGATTCCACTAACAATAGGCTAAAAATGTATGTCTGGAGCTCCAGCGACGTGAAGTAAATATTTAAGTAGACTTTGATTTGACCTAGTAAATGGTTATATGTATTAAGGCTTAAATAGCCTTTTTAAAGCTAGCAGAGGTTTTTACCTTAATTATCCACATAATTCCTTTAATTCTGCACCTAAATCTGACTTTATAAGTAGACCATCTGTTCTGAAGTTTGGCAAACAAGGCAAGATTTTAGGAAAGATTCTTCCAGGAGATAGAATCATCTGTTGGAAGGTGTTGAGAAAGGCCTTTTGGTCCAGAAGTAAGGGAGTTATCTTGGACCCAGAAAGTCCAAGAAAGGAAAAGAGAGGAAGAGAAAGGGGAATAAAAGCAAGTAGGATAGACACTGAAAAAGGAAGAGAGTTAGAGAAAAATTGTCATCGGGAAGTCACAGGGGGCCATGTGCCACGAGTAATATTAAACCATGCGGGGTATTTATCTCATAGATTACCAAACCTAACAAGATAGAATTTGTTTCATTCTTTAAATGTCAAGAAAAGATCATGTAACATTCTTTAAACGTGTGAGTAAGAAACAACTTTTTAAATCGTTGGACTAAATAATTCTCTTTTCCAAAGTAAATTTGTCATTCAGAGAAACAGTGTAATGAAAGTTGGCCACATAAAGATCATTCCTACCCAGAAATTAGGAGGAAACTACTTGATTTCAGAAACAAGTAGTTTACAGTGGGTTAATGCATATCTTGCCTCCTCCATGTGGATAAACTAATAAGTAAATATATAAATAAATGAACAAATGTGTCAATATCTACTAAATAGCTCATATTCAACTTAGAAACAAAACACCTTGCAAAATGAGAATGATTTTTTTTTAATTGCTAGAATAACTAAGTAATAACTTAGGCCTGCTTCTCTTCATAACGAAGGTCTTTGCTTCTCCAAACAAAGAGAACAGAAGAGCCTCCTCTAGCCTCCGTTTCACTGTGTTGGGAAACAAAGGGGGAGAATAAACAAGTTCATTTCAAGGAAATTGAGCTCCAATCTACCCAGACTCACGTTTTGTGTAGGTGATGTTGACAGTAAGGGCATGAAGGGAGGGACTCTTATGCTCAAGGGCAAGGGAGCACTGATGGTGCCTCACCTGAAGCCCTGTTCTCTTGCTTTGTCTCTCTTGGGGATCAGGGCTAATGGGCCCCCCAACATCAACATGGCAGAGAAGAGTGTATATTAGAGAGGATCACTCATAAGACCCGGTCTGTCACTTGCTAGTTGTGAGAGTTGGGAAAGTCATTTATCTTCTCTGATCTCAATTTCTTCACCTGTAAGTTGATGATAATAATGCCTACCTTCTCTCTACTTCACAGGATAATGCTGAAGGGGAAAAAATGGAAGTGCTTAGAAAACCTCAAAGCCTTATAGAAAGTCCAGGGCTTCTCTTTTTTCTTGCGTGAGCCTACTGGATCTGAAACTCCTTGCTATGGTGTATCTTAATGTTTCTCTAAAGGTTTAACCTTTTGACCAACAAAGTCTTCTGTTCCACTTTTTGGATCACTATCCCTTGAACATGATTTGCTCATTCCCCACTGCTTTCTCATCACCTCTCCCAAATTTATCTGTTCTTTAGGGTCTAACTCGAGACCCACAGTTCCTTCACGAAAGCTTCCTCAACACCAACCCACATTCATGTCCCTTCTTCCAATTTATTGTCTGTACCAATCATTTTGGACGTCACTCCCACATATGTAAACTTTGGGTTTTAGGACCATATCATTTATCATTTATATATCATTTGTTTGTAGTTCAGTTTATTTCAACAAACCTTTCTGAGCAATTACCATTTTAGAGGTACTACTCAAATGGGGAAAAAAACGATTACGATTTGGGCCTTGCCCTTGGGGGACTGAGTCTTACTGGGGAGAAGAACTTGTAAACAAATAACGACGATATAATCTGTACACGATAAGAACATATACAAGGTTTTTACAAGAAGGAAATTATTAACTTTTTCTGGGGGATTCCAGGACAGCTTTCTAGCATCTTCTTATCTTACACAATTATGTGAGGAGCAGAGTTCCTGACAAACAATAGGCCGATTAATGCTTGGTGAAGGAACAAATCAACGATCAGGGACAGCTGAGTATTTTTAAGGATGAATTGGAATCTACCAGGTGTTGGAGGAGAAGAAGCCAGATAATGAAAACAATGCGTGCAAAGACATAGAGATGGTAAATACCATGATGTGTTAGGCAGCTGCTATAATTGTGAAGGAGGAGTGGAGAAGCTTACGACATAAGCTGGAGCCCAAATATGAAGGACCTTGTATGCCATGCAAAGAAGCTGAGATAGGTAGATGCTTTAAAATTATGTTAAAATAAAGGGGTAAGAATGGAAAATCGCTAATTCTGCTAAGCTCAGACTAAACATGAAGTCACAGAAAAGATGGCAGCGCTAAGATTTTCAGACAGGTTCCAGCTGACTTAATAAGAGCCCTACAAGGAAGGTAACAGCATCCCCTTTTACCATTAGATAAAGTAGGGCTTGAAGCACTTGCCCAGAGCAATACAATGTCAAAGCAAGGGTGTGAAGCCAAGTCTATTTAGCTGCCAAATTCTCCCTCTTTTCTGCTGCACGTTCTAACTAAATTAAGTTTGACTTAGCTTTTCAGCCGTATGGCTTATAATAATTGCCAAGAAAGAGTTGTCAATAATCATAATAAATTTAGTGTCTGAACTAAGATTAAGATAGAACTGAGCTAAGTTCCTGGAAGATGTCGTAAGACCACTATAAATTAAATAAGTCACATAGACTTCTTGAACAAGCAGTGTAAGACATATGTGATGTTCTTGCCTCTATGGACACTAAACTAGAGCTGTGTGAATTAACTAAATTATTTTGGCAAAAAGAAAAAAATCCAAAACCTTTTCCTTTAGCCAGCCTTCGTTGGGACTGCCTGGAGGAACTGCCCCCACACCCTCAGACCCTCGCCCCACTCTCATCACCTTGAATCACCTTCTACGTCAGCTTCTCCCCTCTTTCCGGGGAAAGATGCTCGCTTCAAAAACAGTGTGGGTTTGTGAGAGGCTGATAGCCTTAAAGGATCATCACTAAAGGATAGGGAAAAACAGGAGTGTTTTTCCCATTCTAAATGATAATGAACCCATTTATTTCTCTCAAAGAAAGAGCTATTAGGTTCAGGGGCACCTTGACAATGTAGTTTAATTAATTAATTACCCTGCTGTGTTTCGGAAGTGACGGAAGCACACAGGAATCACGGCATTTAACTAGAAAGTGTTGCCTGCCCCAGCCTCTGATTCCTTCTGACCTCTCTTCATCAATATCTGTGCTGGTCTCCTTCCCACTTCCCCGTGCCACCCCCGCCCAGTTGTCCCTGATCACCACTCTGGCCCTCCGCGATTCAGAGGCCATCATCTCCCTGCTTCCAGTGAGCTTGACACCAACCAGAATGTGGGATTTACATGCCCCTGACTTCTGGTCCCTCTTGGGCTACTGGGTGAGGTTTCTCTCAAGGTGCTCACTGGAGCAATTATTCTGCTGGTTCCCCCATCTCTCGCCCAAGTATAGCTATCAAGACACGGCTCTATTTCCTATTGTCCAAGGACCAATTCATGAAATAGGGCTGGCTTACCTCCAGTTTTCCAGAATGCCACAGGGGTATTTTGAGGTCCTACTGAGGGGTGGGGTCATCGAGAGCCCACCTTGTGCAAGAGTGGTGGAGCTATCGACTGTGACTGGGGAGGGGCCGAGACACGCTCGGCACACCTACTTGCCTCCTGTTTCAAATTACCACTAATTAAAGAAAAATACTAGCGTTGCTTCTGAGCATCTTGGTTCATATTAGTTGTTTCCCAGCAGAAAGGGCAGACGGCTGAAATACTAGAACACTGAATAGATAAATGCTGAATCGGATCCATAAGACACTTCTCGGTGGAATGGGGCAGGCAGAGTGGAGGTACTCAGGCAACCGGAAGCCAGGCACTGACACCCAGGGCTTGGCTGCAGGTTGAAGATGGATAAAACTAGTGGGGGAGTAGGGGGAGGGGTATGCAATGACCAACCTTAATCACTAGAAATATCAAAAATTTATTAATAAGCCAAGATAGTTAAATTGAAAAAACTGAACTTCAGAAAATAATCCCAGGATTAAATTTCTGCTCAGAAAAAAAAAAAAAAAAGCAGAGAAAGACAAATGTGTATGACTAAGCCCCAGGACCGAGATGTGTAGGTATATGTATGTATATGTATTTACGTATGTCTATGTATGTAATAAATATCTCATAAGTCCAAAAAATTCAAAAGAACACATCCTATAAAGGAAATAAAAGTGGAAATGCATATAAACAAGTCAGAGTTCTAAAATTATTAGGAGGAAAGGTCCCTGAGAATGAATTTCAGTCGCCCAAAAGCCACTGATACCCCAAGGAACCCAGAGAGAAATTTAAGGCATGAAGATAGAACAGGAAAAGGCATATGTTAATATGGGTGTAATATTTGAAACTGGAATTGCGATTCTAGGAACCCAGAAAAATTTTTCCAAGAATTTCTGGGGAAAAGGTAACTTGTTCAGGTTTTTTTTAAAAGTTAAGAAAAATCACTTTTGAATTCCTAACTAAACTAAGTCATTCTCAAGAATCCCAGAAATGATAAGATGGAGAATGACACGAATTTACGACTATCTGGAGGTTTTCTCAGCAGGGGCACCACTGGGTGGTTGATTCGGTGGCTCAGATTATTGGTTACACATGGAATATGAGGCAGCATTTTGGGATCAGGAGTGGCAGCAAGGGGGAAAACCCCCCACAACGGAAATGTGGCCCCGAGATCTCTTGCTCTAAATTCTGGAAAGATTTCTGAAGCTTCCCTAACTCCTGCCCTTGTGCTTGGGTTTGAGGAGGAAGCATTTTCCAGGCTGTGGCAGGAGGGCCAGAGCTCAGGCCTTTGATCCAGCTGGAGGTATGATGGAGCCCTCTAAAGAGCCAGTCATGGTCACCCTCAGGGAAGGAAGCTTAATAGAAGTGAAGTTATTTCTGCCATCATTGGCACTGGCAAATAAATGAGACCACGACTTCACAGGAGAAAACACACAGCAGCAAAAGGAAGAAGAGAAGTACTTTCAGGATCTTTCTTAAGGAAGAGGACTGATGAGATTACGTGAACAACTTGGTGAAAATAGGAGTAAAGCAACAAAATAGTGGAATCTTTTTTTCTGTCTGCAGTAGCATCTGATAGAAATAAAATGCACATTAGTTGAGTCTTCTTCCTCCTAAGGTTAGCTACTTACTGGATTAAAGCTGTTCTTGAAAGATACTCCAGACAGCCTTTGCAAGAGATCTAAGGTGTCGAGAGTCATTGACGTGGATTAGATCTTAAGTATTAATGCCCCAACCATATTGCTGGTAGTTGGCAAATAAGGACAAAAATCTGAGGTATGTACAGCGATGAGTAAGCCAACTCCACTTTGTATACAAGTTCTTCTGACAATGGGGAGTACTGTATGAGATATGACACTATTAGTGACATATGACACCTGGAACTGGGGGTAGAAGGATAGGAGAGGGAAATAAAGATGAGAAGCACAGAGGGCAAGCAGCTTGGGGTGGGAGGAGCCTCAGAAAGAATAGCAAAGGGGCTTTAATAGGCATAACAAAGCTTGAAGGGACTCCGAATCTGCAGGTCAAGCCACAGCAGTGGACAGAAGCACTATGTCGTGTCAGAGAAGGTCAGTAGAGAGGACTTCAGAGGAGGCTGGGGAATGGGGTGGGAGAGAGAAGGGAGTGGTCAAAGAGAGGTCAGATGGGACCAGAAGCGGATGCCAGCATCTTATTCCTCGTTATAACTTGAGCTCTGCAAACTTGCTGGAAATCCCTCGAGTATGAGAGAGCACCATGCAAGGTACAGTGTAGCCCGAGATGATTCCGTCAATAATTGTGATTGAAGTAGAGATCAAAACTCTGGGTGGTATGGGTAATAATACAGAACCGTGATTAGAGGGAAAAATGCTAACAGTGAGCTGGAACGTTCTTCAATTCTGTTCACACTGGACAATAGAGAAGCTGCATGTTGTAGAAGAGAGAGCAAAGAAGTCTGAAAACAGAAGTCGCATTTTTGACACGCTACCAGCTGTTTCTTAAAGAATTGTGAGGGCTGAATAGGTAACGTGCATAATAAGGTTTTGCAAAATTTATCTTTTTAGTAGAAACAGGATTGAGAGAAAAACAAAAAATGTAAACATCTTGTGCAGAAAATGCAAATAGTTAGAATAATAAATACCATTTAGTGGATGCCTATAGTGTGCTACGCACGCTGCTAGGTGCTTTGAAAACACTCTGATTTAATCTTCACAATCACCTTGAAACTTGAGCGCTATGATCCTCATTATACGGATGAGATTCAGAGAGATTAAATAAATTGCCCAAGATCTTTCCTTAAAAAGGTCTCATCACTAGTGAACTAAGTAACCAAGTAATAGTTACTTTTTTGCCATAGTTTCCTCAACTAGAAATTGTAAAACTCTATTTAACTCCCAGAAACAAGGGGAAATTACTTAAATGAGCAATGTCTTTGAATTTCACGAGTTAAAAGCATTTTACAAGGTATCACAAAAATTCTGATGAGTAAAATGCAACAGCCTTGACTGGAGTTAGGGGCAATGAACAGACTTTAAATCTGACCTGCCCAGTACTTCAACACCTTAACTTTGGAAATGTTTCTAGGAAAAAATTTTAAAGTAAATTCCTGTTCTTGATGAGACCTCACCTTACAAGTAAAAAATGCACTCACCGATTAATAAACTGAGTCCGTTTCTCTTGCTTTTTGGCCATCTTTTAGAAATAGATAAAAGCCCTTGTTTGCTTACCCAAAGGAGTCGTGTCCAGCTCATTGGAATAAAAAGTGATATCGCTGTCGCAAAACGCAATCTAGGTCCCTTAATCCTGCCTCTTTTGATCTCAAAAGGTGGTAACATTCAGTTCGGAGCTCACTCATCTGTAAATTGCATCACATTATCTCTGAGTTATTTAAGAAGCCAGCTCTGTTTGGTTTCAGGCATTTTAACCTGCTAAAGACAAGAAGAAGGGTTTGCCACATAGTTCCAAAGGTCTTCCACTTGCCACAGCCGTCAGAGGAAGCAAAATGATCGAGCCCTTTGGGAATCAGTATGTTGTGGCCAGGCGAGTGTATTCTGCAAATGCTTTTGGGGAAGAACATAAGAAGAAAGAAAGACGTCATAAGACACCTCTGGATCATCTCAAACAGTGTTGTAGGTAAGATATTTTTTAAGGTACTGCCATTAGGAGTAAATGAAGCAAATTTATTTTTATTCCTTTCTCCTAAACTGTCAAGCTTTCAAGCTCTCCTTTCTGGCTCTAGCCCATAGCCTTTCGTGTCTCTTTATCTTTGGTTTCCAAACCTCCTACTCCCTGCCAAAGCTGGAAAGGTAGCCTCTACAAATCTTTCTATCACAGAGGACTAACAGATGAGGAGAGAGGAAAATTCGCAGTTGAAATGTTGTACAATTCAAGCTGAGGATGATAAATAAGATCTATTAAGGCTAAAGAAAAGCAGCATTTTTCGTTTAAAAAAATCCTTTGATGGTGGCAGGGGGCAGTTGATATGGGTAAGGAGGTGAGTGTTGGTGGGAAAGTTAGTGAAAGTACTAGTTTATTCTTTAATAGATTATCATCTATGTCAATTTTTCACCCACAGTTAGGTACTAAGCTTAAATTGTTATATTAATTAACTGACCTGCGGCTTTTAATGTTTTCAGCTGTTCCACTAAAAAGGCCAAGAGAATTGCCCTCTCTTTGTTCCCCATAGCATCTTGGTTGCCAGCATATCAGATAAAGGAATGGCTACTCAGTGACATTGTTTCTGGAATCAGCACTGGGCTGGTGGCCGTACTGCAAGGTAACTTTTTTTTCAAGATGCAGTTCATATCTCATAAAATTCGTCATTTTAATGTGTACAATTCAGAGTTTTTTGGTATGTTCACAAGGTTGTGCAACCATCATCACTATCTAATTCCAAAACGTTTTCACCACCACTACCCCCAAAATTTCCTGCCCACTGGCAGTCGCTTTCCATTCTCCCCTCCATCCATCCCCCTGGCAACAACTTTCTATCTCTATGGATTTGCTTATTCTGAACATTTCATATAAAGAGAATTACAGAATCTGTGGCCTTTGTGTATGGTTTCTTTCACTTAACATAATGTTTTCAAGGTTCATCCATGTTGTAGCATGTCTGGGTACCTTATTCCTTTTCATGGATGAATAATATTCTATTGTGTGGATATACCACATTTGTCTATCCTTGCGTCAGTTGATGGACATGTGGATTGTTTCCACTCTGTGGCTATTATGAATAATTCTATTATGAACACTTGTGTACAAGTTTTTGTGAAAACGTGTTTGAATTCTCTTGGGTACATACCTAGGAGAGTAATTGCTGCCTCACATGGTAACACACTAGCAATGTATGAAGGTGCAGATTTCTTCACATCCTCCTGGAGATGTGGTATTGTCTGCCTTTTTTAGATTAGCTATCCTAGTGAGTATGAAATGGTATCTCATTATGATTTCCATTTATATTTCCCTAATGACTAATGATGTTGAGCGTCTTTTCATGTGCTTACTGGCCATTTGTATATCTTTGGAGAAATATCTATTTAAATCTTTTGCACATTTTAAAATTAGGTTATTTGTCTTTTTATTGTTGAGTTACAAGCGTCTTTTCTGTATTCTAAATACTAGACCCTTATCCAAGATACGATTTGTAAATTATTCCTCCCATTCTGTGGGTTGTCATTTCACTTTTTTGACAATATCCTTTGAAGAACATATTTTTTCATTTTGATGGAGCCCAATTTGCCTGCTTTTAATTTGGTTGCTTCTGCTGTAGGTGTCATTTCTAAGAAACCACTGCCTAATCCAAGGTCATGAAGATTGACACCCATGTTTTCTCTTAAGAGTTTTGTAGTTTCAGCTCTTATATTTACATCTTTGATACATTTCAGTTAATAAAGTAATTTATTTTTAAGGTGCCATCTTAATTACTTGAAACTAATGAGAATTTCTGCTTCCCCTTGTACGAAATAAGGACCCTGATTCTTGTGTATTTACAGGTTTAGCATTTGCTCTGCTCGTCAACGTGCCCCCAAGCTATGGGTTGTATGCAGCCTTTTTCCCAGTCATAATCTACTTTTTCTTGGGCACTTCTAGACACATATCTGTGGGTAAGTGAATTATTGGGCTTATTAATACTCACATTGCTTTTTCTTTATTAATTCTATTTGTCACACAATGTATCAATTCCAAATTGTGCAGAATCCAGGAGAGGAGTCATAGTTTCTTGTAAGAATTAGGACTGGGACTTGGGAAAGGAGACCAGAGCTACAGACGGTAGTCTTTTTATATGCTATGTTATGGTTGAAAGACAATTGTGCCCAGGGAGCCGTATATTGACTACAATCCATCTTGTTAATTAGGTCCATTTCCAGTTCTGAGTATGATGGTGGGAGCAGTAGTTGTGAGAGTCACTTCAACAACCAGTCCAACTGGTGGGAATAACACCTCAATAAGTAATGATTTGGATTCATCCTCAGATGAACAGAAAGTGATGGTGGCTGCAATGGTCACAATCCTTTCTGGAATCATCCAGGTGAGCACTTTCTCATGTAATCTGCCCTCCCTGAACTGCTTGTCCTGATGGGTACAATCTTTCTGTTTCTCCTCCTTCTGCCAACCCTCCCCACTCTTCCCTTTGGTTTGTATCCCTCCTTTAGTGGCCCATAGGAAATAACTGATGAAGCATCACTCATCACAACCAGAAGTGGAGGGGCAGATCCACCTTGCAAAGACAAGTGAATGTGGGTCTAGAGAGAAGAAGAAATGGGAACAGGGAGGCACACGTGGTGAGGAGTGAAACGCTCAATTCAATAAAACACCTGGAAATGATATAGTCACTAGATACAACTATACGCAAATAATAGGGACACTGGCAGCTTTGGAACTTTTTCTTTCTAATTCTTCAGGGACTGTAATCTAGTTGGAAGGGATTTGGGCATATCAAAGATTTGGGGAAAGCAGAGGATGATTATGGAGGGACCTAAAGCCTCACACTGAGGCCACACCTCTGACACCATTGCTGAGTAGTGAAAATGTCACAGACTCCTCAAGGTGTTGTCTAAGTTTACGGTTAGTGATATTATTGGTTAGGACCATTCCTTAAAGAAAGAAAAAATCAATATATACAAGGACATTAGTAGTGTGTCCTGTTGACAAACAGCATGGTCAGGTCTTTCGAATACATTTCTGAACCTAGTGCCTTTGCCTGTCTACAGCTCTGGCTGCATCCAGAGATGGGAGTGGAAAGGCAGCCGAGGTACCCAAGGGGAAGGAGAATCTGTCTATTCACTTTATTGAAAAATACTGATGCTGTAGGGGAATTATCCACTTTTGCCCCCAGTTAAAACCGAACACTTCTATGTCCACTACATAGTTATGTATTTCTTACAAAAGTCGAGCAACTTGTTTGAGGGGATACGAATGGATGCTCACCCATGTGTGCTATAGCCGCTGGACAGCGTAACCTAAAGAGACATGGGAAAATTTGAGGGCTTATGCTCAATAAGATTCTGCTATGAAAGGCTTATGGGTAAGTCTTCTAAAGATGCAGCACCTTAGAAAAGGCAGGGAGAGCCTGTGACTTCTTGGGGGTGTACTAGCCTTAGACGCTATTTGAACACCATGGAACATTTCACCTTGGGGGGTGGGATGGAGGAGGGAAAGAGAAGGAGGAATCCTGAAGAGGATGTGTTCCAGGAAGCAGGGACACCTGCTTCTTCAAGACATACACGCACAGGCTGAGCCTGCACATTTTGAATCCTTTCAATAGCTGGTCCTGTAGGCTGCTGAGCTGCGTTCCTAGTCTACATACGCTGACAGAGGCCTATGCCCTTCTCTTTCCAGTTGCTCCTGGGGGTTCTGCAAATCGGATTCGTGGTGATATATCTGTCTGAGTCCCTAATCAGTGGCTTCACCACAGCTGCTGCTATTCACGTGTTGGTTTCCCAACTCAAATTTATTCTTCAGCTGACTGTCCCGGCACACACAGATCCATTTTCAATTTTCAAAGTAAGTATCTCTTGTGCTTAAAAAATATCAAAATACACAAAATTCATGATGATGTTTCTGGGAGAACTCTCCTTCCATGTCTTTGCTGTGGCGCTTACCTACAACTTCCAGGAAATCGATGGGTTATGAAATGAATTCACATTAAGAAAAAGTTAGTGGCCGAGAGAACAACACTGAAAATCAACCACATCTACCATATAGCTAATGTACACAGCAGAAATTAAGTGCCACTTCTCTTAGATTGGACTCAAGTATTACTTAAAAGAAAAAAAAAACTTAGTACTTTATTAAAAGCTTTAATATTTTCTCCCAAGTTTTTAAAATTTTCTCAAAATCTTTTTTTTTTCTTTTTGAGGAAGATTAACCCTGAGCTAACATCCACCGCCAATCCTCTTCTTTTTGCTGAGGAAGATTGGCCCTGAGCTAACATCTGTGCCCATCTTCCTCTACTTTATATGTGGGACACTGCCAGAACATGGCTTGATAACTGTGCGTAGGTCCATGCCCGGTATCCGAACCGGTGAACCCCAGGCCACTGAAACAGAATGCACAAACTTAACTCCTACGCCACCAGGCCAGCCCCTCAAAATCTTATTTTGGAAGAAATGTGCTCATTGAGTGATAATGCTTCCTTATTTCTAAAAAGCAGATCTTGTTCTTTTAGAATTGAAGTTCTTCCGACTCTTTTACATATCCCTGTTTATAAAGCAAGAGGAAATTGGCCAATATGTAAATAGGACAGTGGTTCTTTCCTCCTCCAGAGCATGTACTCTAGAACAGTGTTCTTAGTGCCTCTGATTTTATTTATTTGAGTCCTCTCTCTTTTTTTCTCGGTGAGTCTAACTAAAGCTTTGTCTACTTTGTCTTTTCAAAAAAAAAAAAACAGCTCTTAGTTTCACTGATCTTTTCTATTGTCTTTTTAGTCTCTATTTAATTTGTTTCCACTCTGATTTTTGTTATTTCCTTCCTTTTACTGACTTTGGGATTATTAGTGCTTCTATCACGACGTGTCTGGGAGCCTGAGACAGAACTTGCTCCAAACGGGAATTAACACTCTCTCACTCTCATCCAGAGCTATTCCAGAAGTAGAGAGTTCTAGGAGCAGTTTGGGATCTCGTTTGGGCCTGCTTGAGCCGTCTGGATCCCACGGATACAGGATCCCGCTGGCTTCGAGAATTAAGATTATGCACAGTTCACAGTTAGCCAGGGAACTAATTTCCAAAAGTGACGCAGAGAGTAAACTAAGACATGTGAAGGTTCTTAACCTTAAAAAGGCCAAGAATTAAGGGGACACACGCTAAGAAAAGCTATCAGGAATCAGCAGTTATTTCCTGGACAGAGCAATAGTGATGATTGCAAAATACAAAACAATGGCCGAAGACACCTAAGAGCAGAAGAGACTGGTTATAAAACTGTGAAAAGTATCCAAGAATATTTGACACTAGCCAAAGAGATTTCCAGAAAAAATTCTAGGAGCATCCCTAACCCAGGGTGGTGCCAACTCTATGTTGATCTTACCCTTCTCATATCTCCACGCTAGTTTCTACAGTTACTCATGATTCGCATGAGCAGAACAGAGAATCTCTATTGACCTATGTCAGTTCTTCTGCTTCAACATTCATTTTTATCTATTTGGAAATAACGAAGTGTGGTATCTAAATTATACATTAATATAGCACTTGGGTGTTTTTTTGTGCTTGTAATTTTAGGTACTTGAATCTGTGTTCACACAAATACAGAAGACTAATATTGCAGACCTTGTGACGGCCTTAATTATCCTCGTGGTTGTATCTGCAGTTAAGGAAGTTAACCAACGCTTCAAAGCCAAACTTCCAGTGCCCATCCCAATCGAACTCATCATGGTAACAGATTGTTTGAAGACTTCCTTTCGTAATTCATGCGTCTCATGTTTCTATGTCAAAAGCCCTTTACCATCTGTAGATCAGGAGGCTTTTTCAGGGCAGGTGCCATCTCTGCAGTTTCTGGGTATAATATGTGTATGGTTTTTCTCCTCATTCAGAATTTAATAACTTTTTTTTCTGATTTTGGGTTGATTTTCTTCCATTTAAGACAAGGATGGTGCCGAGAACAAGACTTCTGAGAAGTCAATAGATTAGAGCTGTGGTTCTCAACGGTGGCACATTAGAAATGCCTCAGGACATTTTTTTTTTTTAATCTAATAGGTCGAGTGGTGTTTTTTGGCAGTGGTATTACATTTCTAACTTGGGCAATTTGAAACTTTGCAGACTGTGATCGCGGCAGGTGTATCCTATGGCTTTGACTTCAAAACCAGGTTTAACGTGGCCGTGGTTGGGAAGATGAACAGTGGGTAAGTGCGTCTTTTCTGATGGCATCTCCAAGCACCCATTAGGGACTAAGCCGTAGTTACGGAAGACCACAGCTGAAGTGCATTAATCCAGGTCAGACCCGTTCCTGGGTCTAGCATCCCTGAGGAAGGCTCGCCACCCTCCTTCTAGGAAGGAGCCACCAAGACGTGAGTTTGCCCTTCTCAATATCAGAAAGTTTCTCTTGGCGGAAGAATTCACAAACCAGACAAGCAGGGACTAACGAGCCGCAAGTAGAAGTGAAATCGTGAAAATGGAAAAATAGGCAAATGAAACCTGCTTCTCCTTATAAGAAGGAACCAAGCGAAACCAGATTTCCTTGTCCATAAATTACTATAAACAGTATGCCATGTTTTGTTTGAGGTTGCTGGAGCCAGGTTCTGACCGTTCAAAGGAGACGCTGAAAGATACCTGTGGCACATGGCCGGAGCCAGCCAGACAGGCACACTCTGTCCTTCCTCATGATCAGATTCACAAGGCCAGGACAGCTCCCACAGCCACAAAAGAATGGAGGTCCCTTCAGTAGGAGGAATTTGAAAATGTGCTCTGTTGCATTTATTGGATTGACACGGGAGACGTTTTGTGCTCTTTCCTCTCTCTGCCCCTGCCCTCTGACCGTAGCATGAATTTCTTCCAACTTGCTTACTAATAAGGAAAGGTTATGTTCCTATTAAAAAAAAAAAGAAAAGAAAAAAGACCTCGCTCCCTCCCTCCTCATGCTTAAGGAGTATTTGAGAATTCCAGGAATTAGCATTTATATGTATTGTTGACTTAAAAATAGCAAAATTCTTTTACAATCAAATGTATATATATTTTTAAGGCAAAACCAATATTTTTGTCGCTAGGTATGTGCTACACTTATTGAATCTCAAACATCACTCTTAATTGAAAAGGTTTTTAGGTAGGAATTAGGCTGAAGCTGAAGGGTTATTTCTAGGGTTTCTCTCCACTCTGCAACTTTCAAGTGATTACATTTTATTTAAACGTCTTGGGAGACATAAACCAGATAAAGAGATAGATTGATAGAGATAGATGCAAACAAACTTCAAGCAGATCTGTCAGAAAGCATTCTGGAGACAAAAGATAAGCTTTAGGTCACTGAGTTATAATCTTAGAGACTTTACTTAGTAAATATATTTTAAATGTCGATGGACCTCTCTCCACAGTGTGTATGGGGTGGGGGAAGGAGTTAACTCACATTTATTAATCATTACACTCTACAGAGAGACAGTGTGGCCTAGTAGGCAAGCTCACGTGTTCTAGAAGCAGAGTGCCTGGGATTTACTTCTGACTCATTTCTTGACCTGGGCAAATAACTAAACTCTGTGCCTCAATGGCCTTGGCTATAAAAACGGGGCCAAGAACAGTGGCTATCACACAGGACTCTTGTAAGGATTGAGTTAGCACATGTGACGTGCCTAAGTGCCTGGCCTGCAGCCAGCGTTCATTCTGCATGACTACTATTAGTAATTTAGCACCTTAATTACGGAGTAGGTGCTTTACAAGCTTTTTACCCTCCGATTTTTTCTGGGTGTTGATTGAGTGGACATTTTAAATTTCCGATAATTGCAAATAGAATATAACTGGAAGATAATGATTATTAATTCTTGTTAATATGCTATTAATGCGGATGACACCTTAGAAGCGATTCAGTGAAGTCAAACGTTGGATGCGAGTAATTTGGCTGAAGGAAAGTGATCATTGAAACAGTAAAGGAAACACAAAGGATATATTCAGTTTCCAGAGGGATCCCATAAAAATAGCTAACAGGTTCTTTGTACTTTACAGTGTGTAACTAGTATTCACATTCATTATTTTATTTGACCCTCCCACAAAAACTATGACGAAAAGAGAACAAGTGTTACCATCCTCACTTTACAAACGAGGAAACTGGCTCAGGGAGGGTAAGGAGCAGAGCTAGGGCGTGAAACCCAGTTTTCAGACTGTAAGCGTCCATCGCATCATCCATGGTGTTTAGAGTCTAGGAGAAAAGAATAATAGCCGGCTTCTGGTTATTTTGGTATAAAATGAGAATTTTAATTGTATCACCTATTTTAGTTTTTTTTTAAAAAAAAACAATATTCCAAGCTAACTTTCTGATTCATGGTAGCTGCAGAATACGAGATAACAGTACTTCTTCAAAATTATAGCTGAAAATTTATTAACATAGATATTCACAAAACATGAACAGCAATTACGAGTTGAGTGGATCCGATTAACCCACTTCCAATAAATTTTGTCAGAGATAGACGTTTATAGGAGCTGAGTGTTTTAGTAAATTGATGTTGAGTTTGAGATACTTGTGTCTTTTATAATACTGTTAGTAAATATCACTTAACTGCTCTAAAGGATATTTAAGTTCATGAGGTGTAAGCACAGAAGGGTCCTCTGCGGTTTGAACGTTTCCCTGACAAGGTATCTCTTTAAATGCAAACCCGCTCCCCATCAGGGCCACAGGTGGCCCTGCGTTCTGTCAAGCGCAGGGCAGAGTCCAAGGCCTGTCTGTTTGCGAAGGGTTTTCCATGAAAGGTTATTGTTATCAGTGGAGGGAAGACTTTCCTGCTTTCCTTGGCTCAGAGTTGTTTGCTCTGAGAGCCTTCATCCATGGATAACTATTGGAGGCATTGTGGTTGATGCTTTGCAGCCCAACCTAACAATACAAGTGGGATCTAAGACCTTTTGCGTGAAGCTTATGGGGATATAAGTGTACATTATAATGTGGTTATACTAGCAAAATCGTATCAGATGTACCACTATCATTGGGCTGGATATACATTCTCGTATCAAATTCAGGCAACATTGCTTTTCAATAATAAGATAATAGCTTCCAAAGTATTCACTGGTAGCCAAATTCTTGCTAATTAAACTCTGAAGTGAAACACAACTCAGCCTAGATAGCATTCATTCATTGATTTGCCCAACAATTATTGACCACCTGATACACACCATGAAGAGTGTTCGGTCCTGGTCACAGGATAGCGAACAAGTCACAGTCCCTGCTCTGTGTCTGGGAGGAGAGTTGGGGGAGTGGAGGTGGGGAGCTGGGGAAGAGAGGTGTCAAGAGCTGGGGAAACACGAGAATCTCACCTAACTTTGAGTTTTGTGGTGAGGTAAGACTTTCTGCAAGGAAGGATGAGGATGAGGGAAATGAATGGTTCAGGCGGAGGGAACAGCAAAGTAGAAGCTTCCAAGGTGAGAGAAAAGGTGACGCCTCTGAGAAACAAACAAAAAAATCTTGGTGTGGCTGGAGCATTCTGGGAAATAGTAGTAATTAAGCAGAAGAAGGGGAGGGGGGTAGATCGGGGCCTTGCTAAGGAATTTGGACTTTTCCCGAGAGCGGATGGATGCCATAGAAGGTTCAAAAGCAGACTGGTGATATTCAGACTTGCTTAATTTCAATTTCAGATTTCAGCCCCCGATCCAACCAGACCCGAAGATTTTCCAAGACACTATCGGCGACAGCTTTGGCATTGCAATCGTTGGCTTTGCGGTGGCCTTTTCGGTCGCCCGTGTCTATTCCCTCAAATATGATTATCCAATTAATGGCAATCAGGTAAGTTTACAACCTACGCCGGGTCTAATTAGGCAACTTTAATATTTTGTGTACATAATATCAATGGTGCCACTTCTGAAAAAGATTCTTCCTTGTTCTCTTGTCAGGAGTTAATAGCCTTGGGATTGGGGAACATCTTTGGCGGATCATTCAGAGGATTTGCCTCGAGTACCGCCCTCTCCAGATCTGGGGTTCAGGAGAGCACCGGAGGCAAAACGCAGGTATTTCAGGATCTTTGCTGCCAAGGCCATCCTGGCATTCGTCGCTGGACGATCCGAGCCAGGGGGCAGGTTGACTTTGTGATGAGAATGTTTTCTTCTTCACAGATCGCTGGCATTCTCTCTGCTGTCATTGTCCTGATTGTGATTGTGGCCATTGGATTTCTCCTGGAGCCACTACAAAAGGTGAGACTCCTCTCTCTTCGGCTACTCTCTCTCTCCTTCGGGTGGGGAATGAAGAGCTCTGGTTCTTAAACTCTAGAAGCACAAACTAAACTAAGGAAAAATGAGGCAGCTACAAACGAACGTGTTCTTCTCAACCAAAACTCTATGGGCCAAAAATATTTATTTTTCCCCTGGCAGCATTTTATGAATGTGAAGAATGCAGATGCCCAAACTACCTTATCTGCTACTCTTCTCCTGTTTGTAGCCTTGCATACAATTAATGTTTAGACAGCAAGGCACCTGGCGCTGTGGCTTCAGTACAGATTGGCTGAAGCGAAGATTTTCTTTGAGGATGAGGTAATCAGGGCCTCTATCTAATTCAGAGAATGGTGCTACCAGTCACACAGCCTGTGCTCAGGAACACGCCCTGCAGCGCCCAGAGTTTGGTTTGACTCCAAGACCTCAGCTGTCAGATGGCAGGATGGGAGCGAGCAGCTGGACGCAGCCCTCACACCTCCAGCTCCTACTGCTCTGTCCGTCTCTCCTGAACCGTCCTTTATGGGGTTAGGTTAATGCTTTGTAAACGGCTACAGCGCCCAGATTTGAAAACAGAGCTGCAGACCCTGGAAAACAAGATTTCTACGAAACCAGATGATAGCAAATACGCGGTTCTCTGTGGTGTTAATATGATTTTGAGGTAGTCCATGGAGCGCTGGCTCTAGAGTCCTACAGACCTACTTCTAATCCTGGCTCTGAAACTTCTTATCTGTTTGCTTTTGGGCAAATCATTTAACCTCTCTGAACCTCAAGTTCCCCATTCGTAAAATAGGGAGAGAAATAGTCTCCACCTCACAGGGTTGCTGTGAAATTCAAATGAAATAAGGCACGTGAAAGGCTTAGCCCAGGGCATGGCATAAGATACACGCAGTAAACGAGTCATTATTGTTAATATTATTATTATTTTTATTATTCTACAAACATTCTATTACACTTCTGACTGAAAAGGACATAGAGATATGACACGGCCCACCAATGTCTATTGGTCAATATCCAGGCCTTCTTCCTTGTGGGTTAGTGGCTGGAATGTGAATTTGATCCCAGGTTTCCGGACTCTCAGTGCGGTCATCCCAAAGGACCTCACTGGCCATATCTGTCTTCAAGCGGTGCAGAGCGCTGTTTGCCAAAAATACGCATTCTCCATGCGCTAACCTACTGATTCGCAAAGGAATGGCATAAAAGGAGTCAAGAAGTCACCACCAAAGAAATGGAAGAATGTATGTCTCAATAAAAATAAAATGCACACAAGACCCCCCCTAGAAAGAAGATTCTGCTCTAGTGTGCTTCTGCCCAGTTGTACACTTGGGTGCTACCTCACCCATGTCAACTAAAGAAACAGTTGTCACTTAAAGTCCTATCTTTCTCGTGAGTAACCCACATCCAGTGACGTTGTCTCGGATGTTAATCAAAGCTCCTGCTATGAAGGATCCACGTGACCAGTTCTTTGCAGACCATTGGGTCTGGAATGTCTGTTTGACCAGAAGAGCTGGTTCGCTTCTTTTACCATATGAGAGCAAAATAGCCCATAATAATAGCTAATAATGGATGTTTCTTGAGTGCTGACTAAGCATCAGCCAAGTTCTAAGCATTTCATATGTATTTAATCCTTGACGTCAGTTGCAGAATGGATCCTGGTTCCCGGTAAAATTATCCCCCATTTCCTTTCTGTAGCTTCCCCGTGCCCTGTAATGTTTATTTTCTAAAGGGCTTTATTGTGTACATATTTCGATGTAAATATTTAAAAATTGTTTTTCTGTGGAATACCATCCAGGTGAGAAATAATGCCTATTAAAAAGAAAAATGATGTCTCCTCTGCAGGTGACATGTTTGATACTAGAGTCCCCCAAAGCGGGAGGCTTCTTGTACAGAGTCCTGTGGAGCCCTGGCCCGGCTACCACAGTGGTGACATCTTATATAGCAATAGTCCATTATCAAAACCAATACACTGACGGTGATACAATGCTGTTAACTAGGTTACAGACGTCATTCAGTTTTCATAGTTTTTAACTGACATTCATTTGTGTGCAATTTCCCTTTTAAAGTCACTTAAGACCATATTCAGTCTTCTAAACAATGTACAGTAGTGGGTAAAATGAACTGGTTAGGTATTAAATCATAAATCTTACTTGTGAAAATCAAAAATGCCCAGATCAGTTAAATTATCTTTAACATAAGAATATAAAACTATGTTTGGTTTTTCTTTGTATGCTATGCTTTTATGGTAGGAAAGTAATCAGTATACAAATTCCATAGTCCATTCAGAATGGAACAGCTTGAATTGGGGGCGGGGGTTGGGGACACGTTCCTACCGTTGTGTTAAAATTCAAAGAGGGAAGAGAGCATACCTGGCTATTCAGCGTTTTTCACTATAACTATCACAATTCCTAGAAGACAAGTTATCTCGCTTTGGCACGTGAAGACACAGAGGCTGACGTATTGCTGTGGCAGAGCTGGTTTACCTCCCAGGCCACTCTTGGTGAATCTGCTGTTCAGGGGTATCAACATCAGGGCTTCTTCAAAGAGGCTACCCTACTGGGTGCTTAGTACTGGCTTCGGAGATAGTAATTCATTAGCTCCTCCACACATGCATTGAATAATTAAGCCCATCCTGTATACATTTACCGTGGTGGCTTCCGGGATATTGCAGGCAACAGGACAGATATGGCTCACGTGGTCCCAGAGAGTCTGCCTCAAGTCTGTGGCAACCTCTTCAGCTCCCTCTTACAAAATGGCATGATGGCTGATCATCATCAAAGGTCTGAATTCTGATTTCAGGACCCCAAGTTCCCCGGGCTTTTTTCTTTCATTTGTTTTTTTTACAAAGAGCAACTGCCCTCTACCCACTTCCAATAAATAAACACACCGTAGACTGTCTCTAATCAGGAAGAATTTATTAGTCATAGATCTTAAGATCTGCCTTTCTCTGTCTCAAGGCACGGCATGGTAAGTGCTATCAGACCATCTATGGCCGGTCACTGTCACTGTAGTGGAGACAAAGTCGTACCTGGGGTCAGGTCAGAGTCCCAGATCTGGAGTGTGTTGCATGGCGTTGCACACAGGAAAAGCACGTATCCTTTGATATACTTTGAGGCCTTTAAGGACTCGCTTATCTAAACCTTCACCTTTGCTTCTAGATGGGTTATTTGATTATCTTCAAGTGCATCTGCTGTTTATGTTTTTCACAGTCTGTCCTGGCTGCCTTAGCCCTTGGAAACCTAAAGGGAATGCTGATGCAGTTTGCCGAAATAGGAAGACTGTGGCGAAAGGACAAGTATGATTGTGTAAGTAGAGGCAACGGAATTTGAGAGAGAGAGAAATCAGGATGGCATTTTAATGCCATCATAAAAAGTGTCTATTTAGGGGCTGGCCTGTTGGCGCAGCGGTTAAGTGCGTATGTTCCACTTCTTGGTGGCCTGGGGTTCGTCAGTTCGGATCCTGGGTGTGGACAAGGCACTGCTTGTCAAGCCATGCTGTGGCAGGCGTTCCCACATGTAAAGTAGAGGAAGATGGGCACGGATGTCATCAGGGCCAGTCTTCCTCAGCAAAAAGAAGAGGATGGGCAGCAGATGTTAGCTCAGGGCTAATCTTCCTCAAAAAAAAAAAGTGCCTATTTATATTGTAGACTAAGTGAAATTTTGTTTTTATATATCTGTTCAGATAACCTTAGTTTGTTTTATTTGCTGTCTTTAAACTGCGTACTCTAATGATCATTCTCTGGGATTTTAACTTAAAAGGATGAACCACTTGCAGGTAGGAAATGCTCCGTGAAACACTAGCAGGGAACTTCCTGAGGTCTGTGCAAAAAGTTCTCACAGTCATCCCGAATGCCACAGAAACTCTGAATTTTAGGGTCTGTGTTGCTTCTGTTCTTCATGACATCATATGTTAGTTTCCAGAGAATCAGTGAAGAAATTAACTTCTGAACGTTCCTTTCGGAAATACTCTATCAAGGCTCGCCTCGCTCTCAACATGCCTTGCTGTGAGAAGCAACGGCCCTGATTATATCAGGGTCAAAGTCTGTGGCATAAAAATGCTTCTTACCACAGCCCTTGGTACTTAACGAGCATGAAGTAATAAGCTACACTTGGTTGACTTTTATTCCTGGTAGATAATCATTGGGGATTTTAACACCCTTTTGGTATGCTAAAAATCTTGTCAAGATAGAAGCCATTAATTAAATCAGCAGACCAAAAGTAAGAGATTAGTGTAGGTTCTACCAGTTACTTCGTTCGTTGATTTTAACAAAGAGCAACTGGCTCTGGAATTTTAGCAGTGATGAATACTCAATCATTTCCTTAACTGGTTCAGGGATGGGATTAGAAATGGATACACTCTCTATGGGGTTTTTTTTTTTGTATTTGCTTGTGTTTTCGTGCCTCAGAACCTCAAGCTGGTCCCTTCTCCCATAAGCTTGCAACCTCTTCTGTTGGCCCTAGAAGTTCATGCTGTCTCATAGCTCTGGAACTAAGACCCTGTACTTCGATCAGAGTAAATTGTAGTGTATGTGTTGCCTTCTTTTTACAGCTAATTTGGATCATGACCTTCATCTTTGCCATTGTCCTGGGCCTCGGCTTAGGCCTGGCAGCCAGCGTAGCATTCCAGCTCTTAACCATCGTGTTCAGAACCCAATTGTGAGTGCTCCTCATGCTTTCGTCTTTGCAGCCTTTCACCTGCCCATGTCGGAAGAGAAAGTCTACTTTTAAGGGAAAGTAGTTTGGGGGATAGGCATGGGCATGCATGTCTATTAAGACTGGCCAGTCTGTTCTTCCTCAGAGTGCTCACCCCAAGGCCTAAAGGGCAAGAGAACGGCCAGACCTAACAGCATCAGCCCAGCTCCCACCAGTTCTTAGTCTGCTTCCTCCTTTGACAGCCATTCAAAGAAATCATAAAAATCTCTGCATCTGTTTGCCCAGTTGTAAACTGGAAGTCATTATATTTTAAGCGGGTTTCATGTCTTTGCCCTAAACTCGTTAAACCTGAGGATGTGTTATTGCGAAGACTGTGAGAGTCCGCGTGTCTGGGGGAGTTGTTCCTTTTTAGAGGTTGTTAGATTGTATTCCCACCTGAAAAGCATGGAGCTGGATTAGAGAATTTCTCACAGACCCCTCCCATCCTAAAATTCCAGGAAACTTGCTTAGAATTCTGGATTCTTAACAGTCATCCATTCCAAACATCTTTTGACTCTTAAACCTCTGCCATATGTCATCCCATGTGATCACTCAGCCTATGTTCGATTACACGGTGTGCCAGAGAAATAAGGCTTCTTGAGAGCTAGAAAGTTTTAGAACAGAAGTTGTTGTCATAGTTAAAAGTTAATCCTTGACTGACAGGATACGTTTGTATTGAAATGTTCCCGCACTCTTTTATTCATTTATATTTTCATTAATTTCTTGGGGACCCATCAACCATAGAGACAAACTGAGTGGCCATAGGTAAATCACTATACTTCTCCATGTCCTCGTCTATACAACTGGGCACTCATATCTGCCTTTTTTCACCAAATAACTGTGATGCTCAGACTGAAAACAGCTAAGGCGTATGGAAGCGCTTTATGAACTGGAATGCGGTAGATGGGAGGCACTATTGTTCTGGGAGCTGAGGGAGGGTGAGCAAAACAAGGTGTTTGCCCTCCAGGGTCTGTGAGGGCATGATGATTCCCCAACCTTATAAATTTTGAAAAGTGAGCCTGCCTTGGTGTCCTAGGAAAAAATCAGTGTCAGCCTTACAGGCCTAACTAATATGCATGAAGGATTCACCTGGTGTTGCTTTCCTTCCAGTCCAAAATGCAGCACGCTGGCTAATGTCGGAAGGAGCAACATCTACAAGAACAGAAAAGATTACTCTGACGTAAGGAGATTCCTTTTTTACTTTGACTTGCCAAATTATACTAATACGAGTCTGATGGGCACCGTCTAATATCACTTCTCTGCCTTACAGATGTACGAACCGGAAGGAATAAAAATTTTCAGATGCCCATCTCCTATCTACTTTGCCAACATTGGTTTCTTTAGGCAGAAACTTTTCGATGCTGTAAGGTTTTGGGGTTATTCTTCTTTATATTTTTTTATTTTTTGGTAATTGCACTGATCGTCTGGGAATGAAATGTTTGTTCGGTAACAAGGGTTTAAAGAGGGTCATTGATTTCACATATGTTGAGGCTGGATTATGTGAGTGTTTTTGTGGCCCGTGTCCCAGAGCAGATGAAACTACTTTATAAGGAGTCCATTAATGTATTGGGAAATAAGTCTCTTTGGATGAGGTCCAATATAGAGTCGCCTTTTATCAAATTCTGCTGCAGAGTAAAAAGATTTACTGCAAGATTTTGGGCTGATTTTTAATAGATAGAGTCCCACAGATTTTCTTTGGGCATCAACTTCAGAAACAAGAGGGTATTTAATATTTGACTGCATCTCTAAAGAAGCACAAGATAGCAAAGCCTGTTTATGATATAAATGATAATGAATAAATATAATACAAATGAATATTTAACACTAAATAACAACTGAGCATCCCTGGTAGACTAGAGAGATGACAAAGAAGCAATCTTTAAGGTTAAGAAACAAAAGCTCCAGGGCCGGCATTGTGGCATAGCATCTGGGTTGGAGCCCTCCACTTCAATGGCCTAGGATTTGTGGGTTCAGATCTCAGGTGTGGACCTGCGCATCACTCATCAAGCCATGCTGTGGTGGCATCCCACATACAAAATAGAGGAAAACTGGCACAGATGTTAGCTCAGGGAAAATCTTCCTCAAGCAAAAAGAGAAAGATTGACAACAGATGTTAGTTAGCTCAAGGCAAATCTTCCTCACCAAAAAAAAGAAAAGAAACAAAGAAACAAAAGCTCAGGCCTTACTCATGAACACACCTTTTGGTCTACTCTGTACCTTGCATAGGGCTTCTGCCTTAAGCCCTAACTATGATTATTAGTTTGGTACGCATCAAATATTTTTCTACCCAATTATTTTTTTTACAAAAATTGGATCATATTGTACATATGGCTTTGTATACTGTCCTTTTCACTTCTAGTGTCTTTCCATCTAATGACATTTTTTTGTCAAAGGTTTTTAATTACCTAATTTGATGCTCCTTTCTTATTACTCTGGAGCTAAATATTGCCACAATAAGAATACATTTGTTTTGGAAAGGGGAAAATGATGCTTCCCCTCATATCTAATACTAAAATTACAAAATAAAATCATATAATAATAGATATTATAAAATATAATTATATAAAGTTAAATAGAAAAAAATTATATGGAATCAGAATACTAACTAAATGCTACCGTATTCAACTAATAGAAAATAAATAAAATCCCCCGAGAGTCATGTAGGCCAAAAGCCCCAACAGATTCAAATAGAGTTTAGACTGATTCGTGGATGATTCATGGATAAGTCCCGGATGGTTTTGAATGTCGATGACTGCACACAGGCTGAGCAGACCACGGGTCTGACACAGTAATGTTGCTTGAACCACCTTTAAATTTTATTACAGATATCTTTATTGTTTGCCCCAAGTCCTCAACCCATCCTACTTAAAGTCATCAGAATTCTGCCATGTAACTAGCAGAACACTCAGTGCCCTTTTAACAGAGCAATGGCTTTTTCAGGTTGGTTTCAGTCCACTACGAATTCTATGCAAGCGCAAGAAAGCTTTGAAGAAAATCCGAAAAATGCAGAAGAAAGGCCTGATACAAGTAACACCAGTAAGTTGGGTTTTTTCATGAGGGGAAAAGTATATATAAAAATATAAGAATGTAACAAAAGTTGGACTATAATTTCAATATTGCGTTGATTCCTAGAACGAACAAAATTTTAACCCATGTTGACTCGGTGTATGTCTGACAATTTGTCTGACCAATTTAGAGCATTTGGCAAAAGTCTTCTAGGCCTCCTTGATTTTCCTAAGGACCTCTTTAATCCTGTGAGACTCAGATCATTTTCTTTGGAATGCAACCAGTAAGTTTCTTGACCACGTTTCTGTGTATTATAGCTAAAAGCTTTGTAAAATCTAGTTCAAGTTGTCGATTCCATTCCTTTAAATGAAATGCCAGATAAATAAGGTATTTCATGTGTCAATTAATGTCATATTTTTAAGTGGCATCTTTGATGGTCTCCTTAAAATTTTTATTGTCCTGGGAAAATTTTTGTTCTCCAAAGAAAAGAGTAAACAATCCCATTGCTTGACCCAACTTTGAATCTGTGCTTCAGAAACTCACCAGTTAGCCTTGACATACACGATGTTTTCTTGGTCAGAGTTATCATGCACGTTATTATCCTCTCTTGCAGAAAGGATGTATATGTACCGTTGATAACTTCAAAGATTCCGACGAAGAGCTGGACAACCATGAGATAGAAGAGCTAGATCAGCCAATCAATACCACGGACCTGCCCTTCCAGATAGACTGGAATGCTGATCTTCCTCTCAACATCGTGGTCCCTAAGATCAGCCTGCATAGCCTTATTCTCGACTTTTCAGCAGTGTCATTTCTTGACGTTTCTTCAATGAGGGGTCTCAAGAAGGTAATTTCTTTTTTCTTAATGGAAACAACCAATCCGTGACTGAAGGCAAGAAACTATTTGTGGGAGGCTGTTCCTTTAGACAATACACACTTAAGTAAATTATAATCTTAGAATATTCTATGGAGGGAGTGAGAGTGTGTGTGGGGCGTATTCAGTGAACTCTTTAAAAGTTTGTTTCCTTTGAGACTGCACATTAATTTTGAAGGCAACCAAACCTACCTTTCTAATGTGTGCTGACCCTGTAAGTAGACAAATGTTCACCCTCCTATCAACTCCAGTTCTATGATACCTTCAAATCCTTGTGGGCGTTGTATCTAAATTGTCCTAAAATCAAGACGATTTGGAAAGGTCTTGGGAGAAAGTGGAAGAGTGGGTCTTTTTGTTTCTATCTTCATCAATTATAACCTGATGAAACTTCTCTTGGTTATGCAACAATCTGTTTCAAAAAAAAAATAAAGTGGACACACAAAAGGAGAAATATCACATGCGATTTAAAAACTAGACTGAAACAGTCGGGTGGCAGTCTATTTTCTTTCTAGTTTTGTTGTATTTTTTCTAGAATAAATTAGTTTCTAAAATAATTGCAGAAAGAGATGTACAGAAAATCGAAGAAATTCCACATCTCCCCCTCTTTTGCTTGGTTTTTCACAGAAATCTGCTTACCAAGCGCTGAGCTAAGATAAGATCCATTAAGTGTGGGTGAACTGGATACGAACTTAGAAAATAGCATCAATTTCATTTCCTTCAAACTTATCTTTAAAAAAAAATCTTAACATCACATAACTCTCAAGACTGCTTGCTTTTTCTTTTCTCTGTTTTTGCATGTGTTGGTTGGTTGGTTTTAGTTTTGGAGAAAAAAATAATCAGACATACATAAAATTTACTTGTTGATCCCAGGAGTAGAGCACAAAGGACAGGGACTCTGCATTCCATTTCTTTAAAGGCCTAATTCTGAGTTCAGTGCCTAGTAGAGGTTTTACAAGTGTTTATTGATGATAATAATGATATTAATGATCATCTAAATTGATCAACAGTACAAGCTACTTTTCTTCCCTTTTGTGACCTTACTCATGTCACTACTGGTGTGTGTTCTTATTAGAGCCCAGGAAAATGGATAAAGATTTGTTGGTGTTACACACATTCAGTCACTGTGGACAGGAATAATGAACAACTTCTGGGTTATAGGGTTCTTTCACTTTTATGTAGCTAGCAAGCTGTAGTCAAGATTGTCCCACTGAAGAAACTGTTTTAAAATTGTCACAGTCCATCTTGTGAGTTGAGGCAGAACATGTTCCCATTATACTTCCCTGAAGAGTGCTCATTTTTAACTTCTTACTGAAGAAAAGAGTTTCTTTCCTTTGCATTTATTTCTTTCTGTCACAAAGCCTTGTTTTTAACTTTAGTGTCTCTTTACACTATTATCTCTTTTCAAAATGTAAAATGTTCTGAAGGCAATATATCACCCATAAGGCATAAATTATGATAGCTTTCTTTCCATTTCTGACAAGTGAAACTGTCGTCTAAGGAGGCTGTACTTTCTTTTTAACAGATTTTCCAAGAATTTATCAGGATCGAGGTAGATGTGTATATTGTTGGAACTGATGGTAAGTGGTTTTGTTTTTTTGTTCTGCCAGTCACTTCAGGCTCTTTGCCAACTCTCAATCTAGACAGCCTCTCCAAAGAACAGGTATTTGGTGTGATAACCAAGAAGAAAATCTAATTTGTAGCCAAGCCGATAGAAATTTCTATAGAAATAGCATCTTTATATTTTAGTTGTGTCAATATGTAATTTAATTAACTTTACAATTTGAAAACAAGTTTAACAGGCAGCAAAAGAGTGGATATATAACCATATTTTACTCTAATCTTCTTGAAAAAGTAGGCTTGTTTTCTCTCCTCCTTGCCTCCCTGGATTCTTCAGCCCATAACAAGCTGGTTTCTGCTCCACCTCACTGAGAAGGCTGCCTTTGCCAAGGTCGTTAGTGAAGTCCAGATTGTCAGGATCACCCGCCTCCATCCCAGCCTCATTCTCATGGCACTCACTTTAGCATTTGGCCCTTTCTTTATCATTTGTCTTTGAAGCTCTCCTCCTCCTTGACTTCTGCAAGACTATTCTGATTCACCTCCCACCACCTTAGCAGGTCCTCAATGTCTGACATTGGCTCCTCTTGTCAAGATGCCTTGACAGTGTATCTTCCTCAAGCTTTAACACTAAACCCTATAGTTTTCATTCCACATACTCTTTCTAGTCAATCTCCTACGTGCTGATGGCTTCAAGTATGTCTACATGTTAATGAATCCCCAAACTACACCTTCAGTCCAGACCTTTCTTCTGAGCTGCAGACCCATGTATTCAACTCTCTGAATGTCCCCCAGGCACCTCAGATACACGTTGTTCAAAACTAAACACATTCCCCTCCCTCCCAAAACTACTCGTTCTTCTTTCCTCAGTCGCTACATCACCACTCACCAGTTACCCAGAGCAGAAACTCCGGAGCCACCTTTAATTTCTCCTTCTTGCCCTTCCTCTACATTCAGTGAGTCTCCTCTTGAGTCAGTCTCTTCCTCTCCACTTCCACAGCCTTAATCTAGACCCTTATCATTTCTCATCTAGGCCCCCGAGAAGAACTTTCTAACTAGTGTCCTTGTCCATTGCTAGAATGCTCTCCCATCCCAATTTCTGACTAGAAAGCTCCTTCAAGAATTTATTCTTCAGTAACTATAAGAACTTCCTTGCGTCCCCAGAGAAAGCACTGTGGTCTTCAGACTGTTTGCATCTGTAGAGTACACACAGATAACTTTATTCTACACTTCTGTGCTTGTGTCCCCGTAGGCAATACCCTCTTCCAGGGAGGTATTGGTCTTGTCTACCTTCTTATTCCTTGTCTCTTACCTAATTCCCAGGACATGACAGACATTCAGTAAAGACTAACTGATCACCTCCTATTTGTCAGGCTCTGTTCTGGGTGCTGGGATACAGCCGTGAATAAGACAAGCCCTTGCCCTCGTGAAGCTTATAGTCTAGTGGGAAAGCCAGATAACAAGCAAATAAAAACACATTTCAGGGGCCAGCCCCATGGTGTAGTGGTTGAGTTTGGCATTCTCCACTTCGGCGGCCTGAGTTCATGGGTTCAGATCCCGGGAGTGGACCTATACCGCTCCTCAGCCATGCTGTGGTGGCAACCCACATACAAATTAGAGGAAGAATAACACAGATGTCAGCTCAGGGCGAATCTTCCTGAAGCCAAAAAAAAAAAAAAAGGAATCAGAACAGATCTTAGGTCAGGATGAATCTTCCTCAGGAAAAAAAACCCCACGCATTTCAGGTAATGATAAGTGCTGCAAAGAAAAAAGCAGGGTTAACAGACAGAGCAACAGGGAGGGCACTATTTTAGATGGGCAATCAAGGATGTCCGATAATGTGCCATTTGAGCAGACACTGGAATGAAGTGAGGGAGTCAACCCTCACAGGATCTTGGGGGAAAGCATTTTGGGGAGAGGGGATGAGAAGTGCACAGGTCCCGAGGGAGGCATGAAATTGGCATCTTTAATTTGTCATCTCTACTGGGTCCTATCCCTAAAACCTACAGATATAGTTTCATTTCAAGGGTTCCTTATAATTAAAAATATTCTCTTGGGGCCGGCCCTGTGGCAGAGTGGTTAAGCTCAAGCACTCCGCTTCAGCGGCCCAGGGTTTCACTGGTTCAGATCCTGGGCATGGACATGGCACCACTCATCAGGCCATGTTGAGGCAGCATCCCATATAGCACAACCAGAGGCACTCACAAATAGAATATACAACTACGTGCCAGGGGGCTTTAGCAAGAAGAAGAAGAAGAAAATAAAATTCCCTTGAGCTCGGTAACCCTTTAATTTCCTGAACACTTTTACTCCTTCTCCATCATCCCAGATCTTTTTGAAACTGTCTCTTCCTGCTGTGCCTGCTGCCTGTCATCCCTCTCAGTCCTTGACTAAGATCACCTTCCTTCCCATGGCGCGCCACCTGCCTCCATCCTGGGTTCTGGTGACCTCTCTCTCTCCCTCCATCACTGCTAGGTCTTGTTCATGTTGAAAGCTTGCCTGTGAACAGACTTTCCTACCTCCGTGACTTCTCTTCCTCCATCTTTCTCCAAGTCCTCGGCATCCTTTTAAATGGTCAAGTTTTGGTCAAGTTTTCCCAGACACCCACCAAGAGGAAACAATCTTTACCCCACTTTCTCTGAATTTTCCTAGCACATGATATGTGCCTCTCTCATTCATTCAACAAAAAGGTGAGGACCTAAAATAAGCTGGGAATTCTCTTAAGAACTAAGAAAACATTAAAGAAAAAAATCAGATTGTTTCCTGCCTTTGTTCTTCTACAACACTTTTCCCTTCATTACTACAGGTATATATAAATGTTCTACCTTCCTTGAGGGCAAGAGTCAGGTCTAATTTATCTTTTGATCCATTATATTACCCAGCCAGGGCTTTGCACATACTAGACATGAGGTAATATTTGGTTGAGTATTCTGTGCAGACAAGTATTGGTTAGCACCTACAAGAATGGGATTCCTCAGAGATGACCAGAGAGAAAATGTGGGGTGCTAAGGAAGATGTTTTCTGATGGAACCCACCAGCTTTGGGAAAATGGACCATGGTAAGTAACTAGTAAATAACAGGTCTGGCAGTCCAGAACCACAGCATATCACTGGTCCATGAGCAAAGGTTCTATTTTAGAGGAATCCCAATTTTTAATAATAAGCCACACTTGATGCTCCAATCATTAACTAAGGAGATTAACTCACAAGGCTCCTGCCTAAAGTAAAGTGGACTGATTTTCTTCCAGGAACTACTAAAAGTTCTTCTCATTTTCACCTTTTCTTTCTTCCTTTTTACGTGAGGGCATTATATGGATATTTTATTGGAAAGGTTTCCTTTAGTTCTAGAAGACACTGTACTAATGGTACACTGCATTAAGTACCGCTGCTGCCCCCAAACACTTAACCCAACATCAGTGAGATGCATGTTTGCCAACGGAAGTTCAAATTCCCAGCCTCAAGGAGAAACTGGGGTGAAACAAGTACTTCTTCCTAACTGTTATTCTGTCTTTTTTCTCCTCAGATGATTTCATTGAGAAGCTTACACGGTGTGAATTTTTTGACGATGAAGTCAAGGACTCAATATTTTTCTTAACAATCCATGATGCTGTTTTGCATATTTTGATGAAGAAGGATTATATTACTTCAAAGGTTAGTACCAGTCAGGTACCACTTCTTTGGTGACTTTCACATTTGTCTAACCAACCACCTGTGCTGCTTAAGCTCCTCTTTATTTTTCCACGTTAAAAAAAAAAAAAATTGTTCCTAATCCATAATTCCATTCTGGTTTTCTCAGGAAAAAGAAGTAAAAACTGATTTTATCGTAAATACAAATGGAGGATTACGTAATCGGGAATGCCAGGTAAGATTCTTTACGCAGGCTTGTCTTTATCTAGACATGACAACAAAAAACTTCACAGTGGTGAGGCCTCTCCCAGCTTGCTGCAAAAAGCTCAGCACTTGTTTGAGCCTCTGTGCCTCATCCCTAGAAAACTGAAGCAACGCCAATCTCATAGGGACTTTGGGGGAAAATAAACTCAGACCAGCACAAAAAGGGATGGAAAATAATGATACTGTATTGAGCAGAGAGAGAGAGAACGTTTTATGTTTCCAAAGTACTTACAACCAAGATCTTATTCTGGCCTTGTAACAATCCATGAGTCAGGGAAAGTATTATTATTTCCATTTATGGGTGAATTAGTGATGGAGCTGAGAAGCTGAAACACGCCTCCTGACTCCTCGGTGCGTGGGAAGTCCCTAACACAGTGCCTAGCCCAGCAATGAAACTTAAGTTCATTTCTTTCCTTACTAGAAAGAGTTGCCAAATCATCATTTAAATAGATAGTTTCATTGCATTCTGGAACATTCATTTCTAGAACATTCAGTCCTTTAAGGGAATGTTTCTAGATTGGGAAAAGCAGAACCACAAATCAACATGGGTAACTGCTGTAGGTCAAGTGGATGATAAGTACGTTATGTTCATTATCTCAATCCTTACAACGATATGCAAAGAAGATATCCTCATTTCACAAATGAGGAAATTAGGAAGGGCGCAGAGAGCTTAACTAACTTTGCTTAAGGTCACAAGCCAAAGTGACAACAGGAGGATGTGAACCAAGATCTGTCTGATGCCAAGACCTGTGCTCTGTTCCCTGTACTGTACCAGCTCTATCCTTTGGTGAAAGATTAATGGAATTGAGGGTCTTGAGAAAGAACCTAGTGATCATCTTCAAGTATGGGAGGTGGCTAGTGGGATTTCTCTGATTGGAAGAAAGGTCCAAGAAGAAGAGAAAAAAGGAGTTTAGATTAGAAATGAAGAAGAAATGTATAGCATAAGATAACCCTGGGCCATTATTAAGAGTTATATCAAATAGGAAAAGGTTAGATGAAAATGCCATTCCAGAAAGTTAGATAGATCTGAGGTGAGACAAGAGCCTAGCAGAACACCGTGATTCTGTTTCCCAGGGCTGGATTCCAGAGAAACCAAATCTGGCACCTTGCCTGAGTCCTCCACAGGGAGAGAATTACCAGAAACCCACTGCCCAGCAGTTGGATTCAGAATTGTCACCAAGTTTTAGAGGATAAAGTATAGGAACAGAATTTAAACCTCATGTCTGATCAAAGCTTAGAACCAATTGTCTAACAGAACATAGTCAGCACCATCCTGTACCTGTTTCTGCATATTAAAAAGAAAAGAAGAGAAAAGAAACATTTAACATCAGCTCCTTGCATTACTTAGAGGAAGATAAATCTGCAGTTGTGGATAGGCCACCAGGGGTGACCATGTAAAAGCTGAATGTGCCTGACCAGCACACTTAGTCCTTTGGAGCTTATGTGGCCTCTGAAACAAATATAAGGAAATATATTGCTACAACACATTGTATTGTTATCTTAAGTTAAATAAGGCCTTCAAAAGGTACACTTATATTACAACATGGTATCACATGGGTCTATGTTTACCAAGTAGCAGTGGAAGGTATTTGATCATTAAACTTCAAGACAAAAAATGTGTTGACAACTCTGGTAAATTCTAGCTCCTAATGTTAATTGGACTGATCACATATACTCTTTTTAAATACAAGATATGATTACTGAAAGGGATAGAACTTAACAAGCCTTAAAACAAGAACTTTCTGTCTTCTTCCAGGTACCACTTGAAACAAAATTCTAATCAAAATATAATTCAGAGTTTGGAGGCATCACAATTCCTGACTTCAAAATGTACTACAAAGCCATAGTAATCAAAACAGCATCATACTGGTACAAAAACAGGCACACAGACCAATGGAGCAAAACTGAAAGCCCAGAAATAAAACCACACATCTACGGACAGCTAATCTTCGACAAAGGCACCAAGAACATACAAGGGAGAAAAGATAGTCTCTTCAACAAATGGTGTTGGGAAATCTGGACAACCACTTGCAAAAGAAGGAAAGTAGACCATTATCTCATGCCATACACAAAAATAAACTCAAAGTGGATCAAAGACTTAAAGATAAGTCCTGAAACCATAAAACTTCTGGAAGAAAATATAGGTGGTACGCTCTGTGACATCAAACTTAAAAGAATCTTTTGAAATACCATGTCTTCTCAGACAAGGGAAACAGAAGAAAAAATAAACAAGTGGGACTTCATCAGACTAAAGAGCTTCTACATGGCAAAAGAAACTATGATCAAAACAAAAAGACACCCCACCAATTGGGAGGAAATATTTGCAAATCATATATCCAACAAGAGGTTATTCTCCATAATATATAAAGAACGCACACAACTGAACAACAAAAAAAACAAACAGCCAGATCAAAAAATGGGTGGAGGCTATGAACAGACATTTTGCCAAAGAAGATATACAGATGGCTAATAAGCACATGAAAAGATGTTCAACATCACTAATCATCAGGGAAATGCAAATCAAAACTACACTCAGATACCACCTTACGCCTGTTAAAATGGTTATAATCACTAATACTAAAAATAACAAATGTTGGAGAGGGTGCGAAGAAAAGGGAACCCTCATACACCACTGGTGGGAATGCAAACTGGTGCAGCCGCTATGGAAAACAGTATGGAGATTCCTCAAAAAACTAAAAATAGAAATACCATATGACCTAGCTATCCCACTACTGGGTATCTATCCAAACAACTTGAAATCAACAATCCAAAGTGACCTGCGTACCCCTATGTTCACTGCAGCACTATTCACAATAGCCAAGACATGGAAGCAACCCAAGTGCCCATCGACTGATGATTGGATAAAAAAGATGTGGTATATATATATATACAATGGAATACTACTCAGCCATAAAAAAGAAAAAATCATCCCATTTGCAACAACATGGATGGACCTTGAGGGTATTATGCTAAGCGAAATAAGCCACTCAGAGAAAGACAAACACCATATAATTTCACTCATATGTGGAAGATAAACACACGGACAAAGAGAACAGCTCAGTGGTTACCAGGGGAAGGGGGTGGGGGGTGGGCACAGGGGCTGAAGGGGAGCACTTATATGGGGACAGACAGGAAATAATGTACAACTGAAACTTCACAATGATGTAAACTATTATGAACTTTAAAAAATTAAATATATATATATATATACATAAAATTCAGAGGGATCCTCATCTGACTGTCACATAAAGAACAACATTATACCCAGAAAGTTATTGATAAATTCATACATTGTATGAAGAATATTTTTGTTTGACAGAATTATGTTTCAAACTTTGGAACAAGATCGTTCTAGCTTGGTATTTTTCACATATTTAATATAAAATTGTGTAAATACTCTTAATTTTGTACCTTGTAGATTTACCAAAGGAAGAAAATTATTTTGTTTATATATATTTTTATAGCACAGACAGATTTCCACCAAAGTCACTCACCTTTGTGCATACGCTTTGCAGTATATTTACACCACTGCTTTGAATCGTGTAATTTATGCTGTTCATACTAATATATCTCCATTTTTAAAAATTCGATTGTACATAGATGTGTCTTATTTTATTAAATGTTTTGTTGGCTTTCTGAAACGTGCATGCCGTGGGTCCCCTTTATAGTGGTCTGGCTGAAAACCTACACGAGGAGCTTCTAAACCGCCCGCAATGAGTCTTCTTTGCCCAGATTTTATGAATATCACTATAGCTTTTTAAAGCATCCAACGTCCAATCTAGATTTAGACACAATCCTTCTAGCGCCATATCTATAACTAGATTTTGAAGCAAATCCTTAATTTTTCCACCTCCTAGTATGAAAATTTTCTACGCTAATGGAAAACGTAAAATGAAAAAGCAACAAGGCAAAAGGTAAAGAGAAAACATGATGGGAAGCCAGTTCTCCCCAGTCCTACTGGGAGGGAAAAAAAGATAGTAGAAGAAAGTATGACTCTTTCTTCACTGCTGGTCATTATAACTCACAGAGCAGAAGAACAGCTCTAGAGCTCAGTGTAGCTGAAGACTGAGATTCAGTACACGTGCTTCTCTTTTTCACTGGCACTGTTCTTGACGTAAATTTGTATTTATTTCATGTAATACTTAGACATTAAGCATCAGCACCAACCGAAAAAGATTCAGCGCCTTCTCTTCAATATTGAACCACTTTGTCGATGGGAAAAGTTGTCCCGGTCATCTTAGGTCTCACCTCTAAATTTATTGTCAAAGTAGCCTTCCATCCTTTATTAGGGTCTTTACCGAGAGGGCTTGTCTATTGGACTAAAACCAATTACAGAAAGGTAAAAGTTTATTTATATAGCTACTCTTAATTAAAGGGTGGAATATCAGCACTCTTCATAGCAATGTTTCTTAAAGTTTTTAGTCATGGACACTTTATGGAGCCCCACGTACCCAACGGACTTTAGGAAACAAAAATATACAAACACATATACATTTACATATGATGCCCTACAAATCTTAGGTTAAGAGCTCCTTCTTTATAGAGGACAGGGAATAGAAATTGAAAACATGGACCTATTGAATTGATCATTTGGTTTGGGGGTGGGGCAAAACCCTTATACAGGATTTTGCCGCTGATATCTGCATCTTCCAAAGTAAAGATGCCCTCTACATTCTTCTTGCCAACCAAAATAACATACAGTGGGAACAAGCACTCCAGTCATTGTGCCCCCATCACAATCTGCTCAACCTTCATATCTCAGAGGTTCAGTTATCCTCACCCTTGAATGGTTTTTCTCCGAGGCCTCTCCGGTGGACACGCTTTGGGTAATGGGGATACGTGGGGCTGGGCCTCTACTCGCCTGCCTCAGAGCAAACATTGGAAGTTGACTGGTACAAAAATCTGATCCCTGATTTAGGAAGAGACCGAGAGATTGCGTTGGAAGATAAAAACAAAACTTGTGTAAACAAGAGCAAGACTGAAGGGCAGAGGACACCCAGTGATGCCCCTGGGAGACAGAACAGCTAAGAGACAGACACATTACCGAAGAAAGGTTGAAGCTAGTCCACATTGAGCAGTTTGTCTTAAAAGCCATTTTCTAATAATTATTTAAGCATTTAGTACATATTCTTGTTTAAACACAGTAACTTAGAAATGTAAATGAAATGTTTCAAATGCAAACTTAACCTTACAGTGCATAAACAAGAACAGAGAAGAGGAATATTTAATTCATTTTTCTGCCATCTTCATCTGGACATCTACGTGTCAAAACTGGTCTACTGATCTCCCCCTAGTCTGCTCTACCAGCATCTTCTCCACCTTGGTTAATACCAACTCCATCCTTCCAGCTGCTCGGGCTGAGAAATCTGTCAGGAAATTCTGTGGACTCTACAAAATATATCTAGAAGCAATTCATTTAATTCTCAAAATAGCCCCCATAAGGTACCATGTTTATCCCTATCTTTTAGAAAAACAAAATAAATCAAGGCTCAAAGAGGATAAATAATTAGTCTAATTTATATAGTTGCAGGTAGTAGAGCCAGAATTCCGTCTAGACAGTTCAACTAGAGCCCAGGCTCTTAATCATTGGGAAATATTACCTCCCCCAAGAAATTGAAACCTGTCTGAAAACTCATCTAGCACAAGGCAGGACTAAACTCAGCAACAGTATAGGTACATTCTACACATTTGTTCCAAAGTTGCTAACTTAGCATTGCTCAATTAAATGTACCCAGAAAAGCTAATAGGAAATATTTGTTAACATCCAGAATTAAATAATATTTCTCTCTCATTATGGGTTTGTGTGTGTGTGTTTTAGTAATACATCTTTAAATGTAATGTTTTTTAACTGGCCACTGCACTTTGAAAAACAATATGAGAAATTTTTTTGAGGAAAATTTGGAATGACTATCAAGAACAATTCCTAGATCAGTTAGAATGTAAGCTCCTATAGGGCAGGGACCATATCTCTTTTGCTCATCTTTATTTACTCATGTCTAGCATAGAATAAGTGCTTAATTTATATATATATAAATTTATTATACTTTATATATTATGCATATTTATATTATTTTGTATATATCCTCCTACAAGTCACCCACTTCTTGATACAAATAATGCTACCACCATCATGTCTTGTATAAATTATTAAAATCACCTTCCACCTGGTCTCTTTCTCTCTTTGCCCCCCTCCTCTCTTCTCAACACACAGCCAGAATAATCATTCTAAAAAGAGCCCAATCATTCCACTCCATTGCTCAGAACCCCCTAATGACTTCCCACGACGGAGTGAGGTCAGAGTCTTTCGGATGACCTAGGTGGCCTGTGACCTCCCCATTCCCTGTTAGTACCTCTCTGACCTCCTCTTACTACTCGTCTCTCTCATTCCACTCCAGTCTCCTTGCTGGTCCTCAAATATGCCAGGTGCAACCCCCTTTAAGGCCTTTACATACTGTGTCCTCTGCTTGGAAAGCTCTGCCCCGGGTTATCTACATGGCCAACACTCACCTACTTCAAATCTTTGCTCAAATGTCATCTTTTCAATGAGTTCTACCCAGACCACTCTATTTCAGATTGCCACCCTACTACCACCTGATTATCCTTTTTCTTTATTCCACAGGATTTTATCCCACTTCTAACATTTATATATTTGATTAAATTTACTGATCGACCATCTCTAAAGACTTGTGCATCCCAAGTGCTTAGAATGGTATCTAGCACTTAATACGAGAATGAATCTTTCTATCCCACATGGTAGGTGCTCCGTATGTATATATCGAGTATAGGTCATGAAATACTACATTTATCACCAGTTAGGATGCTTAGCCAGAGCACGGAGCCTACTTAGTTGTGAGTGCTGTAATGAAAATGATACACACCAAAGTCATACAGTACTTATCCTCTGGAAGGGAAATGTTCATTGCGGTAGTGGTCAAGGCGATCTTCAGCTTTACTTGTAAAATCATATTTTTTCCCCAAGATTTATTGCTTATGTAATTGAGTACAAATTTTAAAACAAAAAAATTAAAGGTTTTGAAAGTAACACAGAAAAAAACTAAAAGGGAGCAGGACTTTTCAATATGAAGGAAGGCAAAGGGAGAACAATTTTAAAGGTAGATTAATAGGAAATGGGTTTAAATGCAATATGAAAATTGGTGCTTACAACTACTTAGAATAGAAATGGGATTTTCTGAATTCATAGATTAACATTTCAAAATGCTAGATTTTTAAAAAGACATGGTCCTGCTCAAGTGTAAGAGCTACACTCATGACCTTATTATAATTGTTCATGTCAATCCTGTGATTCTGTAATGCTTAAAAATTCATAATTCTTAAAGATAGGGAGATGGGAAAATTAAACTTTAACACTAAAATGTTGCTTTAAGAATTCTGCCTTAACTCTTTTTCCCTCAATAATGGAAAATTGAAGGGGCATGAATCAAAACAAAAACTGTTTTACAATCCAACTGTTTTTCTTAGTATCGCTACCAACTACTTTAACTGGCTTCTCTCACCCCTTTAAGCCCTAGTATATCCAATACTGCTGTATTAGATTGTGCACATATTGTAGGAAGTAAGTTCTACTTGGTTTCTAGGCCACAACTTAACAGATTAGTTACAAACCAATAAAGAAAAATGAATCCACTCAGAATATAGTATCTTCACGTATGACTATGTCAAACCTCAATTAACATCAATGTATTCATTTGACGCTAATCTACTAATTAGAAAAGTATATTTTTGTTTTAGGTACTTGTGAGTTTTTTTCCATGTACTTATAAGGCTTTTTCATAAAGATAGGACTAGAAGGCTTTTTCAAAAAGATGTATGATACTCGCCCAGTACATGAGGCAGAACAAAGCCTGAAGCTGCTCTGCATGCCTCTCATAGGAAAATCACTTACTGTGAGATTAAAAATATGTTCAAGTATCTTTCCATTTATATTTCAGTGGTATCAGTATTTACACAATTTTGAGTAAGTGGCTTTTACAGAGCAAAACAGAATAAAGTAGTTTTTTATGGTCTTTGCAACCATATTTCCCCAAATACTCTATTATACTCTGAACAAGCATGCCACTGAAGAAATATTAACATTCAACGTGCTGGTTTTAATGTCTAAAAAAGTGAATCTAATTGTACTGTAAACGTTTTATCAACATAAACACGGAAAATTCTGTATTCTCCCAAAGGTATCACCATTAGGTAAAAATTCACCTAGGCAAAATAGTATTTATGCTTCCATTTTATTGTTTTTAAGAATTAAACTGCCACCTCAGTAGTCTTAAGAGCAATATAATGAAACATACATACATTTAATTTAGACTTATGTCCATCATAGCTTCAAAGGCTTCCCTGAAATAAGGCTGGGATTCACATCTTTTTCCTTAAGGAAAGAAACACTAACAGGAACTTTGCCGTCTTTCTACCCACCCACCCTCATTCAAACTGGATGAATTCAAGTCTAACACCATTTAAAAATTTTGTCTGCTACAACACATTCATCTGATGTGCCTCCCTGCATAACATGTATTTCTTAAACCTAACTGAAAATAAATCATTTTTTTAAAAGCCTACGAGAATTCTCTTAACATGTGGAATTTTATGATACTAATTTTTTCGTCTGATACATAGACTAAGTGGTTTCATACCACAGTGAACTCTAGTGAATTTCAATAAAAACAGGAGAGCTCTTCATAAATAGTTGAGAAGCTCTAAAGTGAATTTGGCTATTTTCTTATTACATGAAACAAAGAACGGTATTGGATTTTCAACAGTCATATTTTAACAGTTCCTAAACGAGGGCGTGAAAGGGAATCAAGTTCGCGCCAGTCTGAGTACCTACAGTAATATGACAGAAGCACTTACCACCACCATCTCACACTATTTCACTCCCATGCTTCTAATAACAAGAACTGCTCACTAGAAATATTGCAGTAACACTGACTCTCAAACTGCTAGCTGTGAAAAATCACTTAACTTAAAAAAAAAGTGTATTCGTTATTTTCGGCTGGTCAAGGTTGAAACGGCCGTTTATAATATTTCTAACTTCAGCTCTAAGTTCATAGATGACTTTGCATCCGATTATGCAAGATGAGAAGTTGTCTTTCCTGTACCTGACAGAATTAAATGGTAAATTAGCAATCAGTTCACCCTTTGTCAAAAAGAAATATGTCCTAAATTTATACACTACAAACTATTTAATAAATGATATCTGCATTCTACACATTTCATGTTTATATTATGCACCATTTTAGGGGAGAGGAAATAATTCACAGGGGTTTATTCAAAGGACATATAATAATATCCTAAGAATGCTGATTTATACATATGAGTTCTGTATAAACTGTAAGTGGTCATCTTAGCTGGACTGTAACAAGCCCCCTATAATGCAAAAGCTGACTCTAAAGGCACCTTATAAAGCACTGAAATTCACAATTTAGTCATTACTTTTCTCTTCTCCAATACAAAGTCATCTGGTAGTCTTCACTGTTGACACCATGCTAAAATGTTGCAAGTTCTAGACTGTTTAACCAATAAAAGGAATAGGAGATGATTAATAGCCTTTAAATTTCAAGTCAGAGAAAAAACCCTTACCACACAGCAATGAAACCTGAGCAATGCAAATCTGTGATTACAAGAATGTCCTTCATTAATACAGTATTCAAATTCCTCCACGGCATTCAAATTGTAGTTCAAAACCCAATAAACAAGAACCCACTTAAGTACAGGATCAAGCTCTACCATGAAATGAGGAATTATATAAAGCCTATTCAGCCCTAAATATTTAGTTTAAGACAATGAGCAGAGTAGAACACACTTCATCTAAATAACACCATTGAAACAGTTCTATAAAATAACGCTACTTAAGATTAATAAATGTGGTGCATCATGTGATTCCAACCATTCAGTAAAAAGCATTAATGAGTAACAGCATCCCCAACAGCATGGAGCCTGTAGAGTCGATTACTTGGCCATATCTTTCCAAATACTCAGTAATGCCTTTTAATATCACAAACATAAATATATCTTAGGACTAGAACTCCAATGTATTTTGGTGCTCCTGAGGCCGCCTAAAAATGAAAAGGCATCCAAGTGAAGTGCATTGTTTACTTAATATACCTCAAAATTTCAGTGCCTAAAATGTGAAATAATTCTCTACCATTTAACAGTCTGCCTTACAGTAACTTCTAGTAGATTTTTACTTTCAGGATTTTATTGTAACTTTCGGGAATTAGTGGTAAAACATATGGTTTTAAAAAACAGTATGTGGCTGCACTTAAATTCACATAAAAATAGCATTTTTACAACCATATTGAAATTTAATCCTTTTACACAGGTTAACAAAATGTATCACAAGAAAAACTAAACATTGGGTTTAACAAAAGCAATTCTTCTGAAAGTGGAACAATGAAAAATTTTTTTCAAATTTTTTACAAATGGTCACCTCTGGGTCAATTTACCACACTAAGGGAACAAAGGTGTTAAAATATAGCTGTGCTCAACTGAGCCGCTTATCTGCACTACAGTATAGTACTTGCGATCGATCCTAAGGTCAGGATTTAAAACCATTTTAAGAGCCAAGACCCTAAGTGTTTTACAGCCACCTCAGTAAGAGGTGCTTTCCCTTCCCCAAACAGTCAAAGCTTAATTAAAAGATTGACTATACATGAGTTTTTCTCCTCATCATACTTCAGTTCAAAATACTATTATCATTGGTAATACGGTCTATATCTTGTCTGATCTGGATGATGTGGTCCAGGAAGTGGGGTTTGAGAAGGCGGACCCTGCATTCGTGGAGGAGGAGGTGGCCCTCTTGGTGCAGGCCATATACCAGGACTCATTCCCCCTGGTTGTGTAAATGGAGGGCTCAGAGTTCCTTGATCTTCAGTGAACTGGGGTAAAGAGTTAGGATTATAATGGTGAGGAGGGGGTGCAGTTACAGGTGGACCACCATGTTGAGGTGGGGGAGGTCCTGGAGGAGGATGATTCATATAAGGTGGCATCTGGGCAATAATATGTCCAGGGGGAGGGGTTATTGGTGGTGGAGCAGAGGTCATTGGTGGAGGTGGAGCTTGGCTATAAACCAAGTGAGGAGTACCTGCGGCCTGGGGAGGATGTGGCATTGGATGGCTTATTGGTGGTGGAGGAGGTGGGGGTGGTGCATAATGTTGCTGTGGAGGCATAATATGATGAGGGTGCGATACCACTGGTTGACCCTGATATTCAGGATGATGGTGAGCAGGTGCTGGGGCAGGAGGTGGTGGTTCTCTAGCACCTGAATTTGAGTCATCCTGAATAGGGACAGTTATTAAATTGCTGTGTTTTCTTGTTGAAATACGAAAGGTTTCCTGACTGACCGAACGAGGTGGAGGTGGAGCCATGGACAATTCTGCTGGAGGAGCACGAATATCCTCATGAGGCTGATTATAGTGCTCATGTGGCACGTGTTGCAAAGGAGGTGGCGGCATCATGATGTGCTGCTTTGGCGGAATATGGCTCATATGGTGCTTGTCTGGCGGCATTATAAAACGCTCAGGGATTTCAGCTGGTGGTGGGGCAATAGGAGGATGAACATTCTCGATGGAAGCACGGGTGACAGGTTTTCCAGCTCTCATGTGGCGGTGGTTGATGTGAGCCTGTAAGTCTCTCTGAGACAAGTATGTTCTCTTGCACCCTTGAACAATGCTACACATGAAGAGAGAACCTCGTGTACACTGCTCAATTCGCTGCACAGGATCACTACAGCTAAATCAGAAGGGGAAAAAAATTCATTTACTAAAAACAGACTATAAAAATAACACACTTAATTTCAAAGATATGCCTATTTTTAAAATTTGTTATGGAAAATATTGCAAAGTTTACAATTAAAAGTTACAGTTACTGTAAGTGAACCTTTCATCTTTCCCACTTTGTAGTCTGTTTGCTATTAAGCATCAGCATTTCTACCAACCTCAGAATTCTTAATACAAGAAAAATTAAGTGTTTATGAAACAGAACATATTTTAGGAAAAGATCTTCTTCTTCCCAAGACATAGAATTTATCTGACTTTCTCAAACAACTCCTCTATGCTTTGCATCCATTTGCAAAAAATACCAAGAAGGGCAAAAAAAAAGGATCTGTCACAATCCTGGAATTCAAATTTACACAGTGTTTATTCAGCAATAAGTATCTGCGGAACAAATACTTAATACTAAGAGGAAGACATTAGGTGGAAGATGCTGCAAGGACTACAAAAATGACTAAGATCATCCTAATCGTCAGGATTCCTAACATTAAACAACATAATCAATTTAAATTCAAACCCTTACTGAATCCCTGACTTGAATCCCTGAAGAAAGGCATCTCTGTGAATTGTCAGACAAATTTACTACTCAACAATATCACACACTCCTGCCCTTCTAAATGGTAAGCATTAAATTTAACTCAACATTTTCTTAATGAGTCAGGGTCAAAATGATAACCAGTCTTCATTCACTATATTTAATCCACTCTTGCCTTTAGAATCTTTAGAGTCTTCTTGAAAAAGTGGAAAGAGGACTGAACTAGGAATCAGAAGAACTGAGATCTAGTAATGGCTCTGTAATCCTGAAGAAGTCATTCACTCTTTTTGATTCTTTCCTCATCTGTAAAATGGGGTTAAACACCTGCTTTACCTAACTCACAATGTTTTTATATGGACTTCACCCTACTTAAGAGTATCCTTAAGATAAACGGAACATTGACAGTGACAGTGTTTAATCACTAGTTAAGCACTATCTATGCACAGATACAAGCTATTATCATTGAATATGTGTGTCAAATCATTTGAGACTATTTAAATGGCTCTATATTCTTGATTTTAAGTTGTGTCTATATTTCCATCTTTGCTGTAAGGCTGGCAATCCTTCTTGATACTAGTAGGCTTCCCTTTAGTGGCCATTTGGCACACTTCTAACATTTTCTGCTAATTCGCTGCAAGCTCAGAAATATCTCCACAGTAACAGGATGCGAGGCACTTTCTTTTGGGTGATTAAAGGCAGTAATGTATAATATTTACATTAACTTGGGTTGCCATTTCTCCATTCCTGATCTGGGTCTGCTAATCCAGATAGGCTTATATTCTAAAACAGCTAAGGGTCAACCAGTAAGGTGCCTACCGGAGTTACATTTAATACCTCAAAACTAAATTCCCTCTTAAATATTATCATTAGAACACTTACATAAAAGAAAAAGAAAACCTTTTAATGTCCTCTACATAGTGTTTTATAACATCTAAAATCCTTTTTTCCATGAAGCAATCAAATTTACTATATAATTTAAAGTGAATGTACACTGTATGGGAAAATTAGGCAAACAAATGAATATGCACTTTTAACTTCCTAACTCTCTGAATTATAATTCTAGGGAAAAAATATTGTTTAAACACACACTACAGATTTTATAATCTGTTACTCTAAAGGGCTAATAGGGGCTGGCCCCATGGCCGAGTGGTTAAGTTCACGTGCTCCACTTTGGTGGCCCAGGGTTTCGCCGGTTCAGATCCTGGGCGCGGACATGGCACTGCTCGTCAGGCCATGCTGAGGCAGCATCCCACACAGCACAACTAGAAGGACCCACAACTAGAATATACAACTATGTACTGGGGGTGTTGGGGAGAAGAAGAAGGGAAAAAAAACCATGGGCAACAGATGTTAGCTCAGGTGCCAATCTTTAAATAAATAAATAAATAAATAAATAAATAAAGGGCTAATAAAAATATGCCAAGAGAATTAGTTGTTATGAATCATCCTTTCCCTCGAAAAAAAAACACGGGCAACAGATGTTAGCTCAGGTGCCAATCTTTAAATAAATAAATAAATAAATAAATAAATAAATAAATAAATAAATAAAGGGCTAATAAAAATATGCCAAGAGAATTAGTTGTTATGAATCATCCTTTCCCTCTCAACGAGCCAAGCTTCTACACCATAAAAGGAAATCATCCCTTACAATCATCCATAGCTTTACTATCACCAATCTCCCAAATCTTGGGAGAGCTGCTGACACGGGTTATAAGGAATCCGGGAAGCCTACAGCTGTTCCAGGGAAGTTTCTCTCAAAGCTTTTCTCAAGCCTACTTTCAGGGGTTCTAAAATGATTTATTCTGGATCCTTCAAGGCTCTTCCAAAATGAATCAGTATCAACCAATATCTCTAGATCTTCATAACTTGTGTGTTGATGCCATGATGGTGTTCTAAAATATACTCAAGACATCATAATCAGATCTGAAGGCAATAAATAAGAGCCTATACTTACAGAGCACTCACTCCATGCTAGCTGTATACAGTAACTCATTTAATTCTGATAATAACCCAGGGAGGTGGGGACTAGTATTAGCTCTATTTTACAGATGAAGAAACAGCCTGTATCACATAGCTAAGAAATGGCAGAACAGGAATTTGAACACAGGAATTCTCATTCTAGAGTCTGCCTCAACCACTACATGATACTACCTCTCCAGTGTCCCATCAAAAAAAGAAAATGACTGGTTTTGGTTTATAACACTAATTTTGTGATGGCAAATATATTTTGTCATTTTGGCCAATTGGAACTGACTGATAATCACTACATAGCCCTATCCCAAGGAGAAGGCTCAGGCCAACTCTGGGCTCACAGAGAAAGACTAGCCGTGTCGACACTTTTGGTAACCTGCTGCTTACACCACACCCTGACCTTTAACCTAGACTATAAATCACTACATCACAAACTTCTCATTTAAAAATGTAATGACGATCTTACCCTGGACACATCTTATCTCCCTTTTTTTCATGTAAAATAGCACAGTCATAGCAAAAAACATGCTTGCATGGAATCTGTGAACAAAAGCATATTACAGGTAAGCACAGAACAATTGAAAACATTTCCATAAAAATAACAGTAAGCACAGAAACCCAGATGTAGAAGGTACTTGAGAACTGTTAAGATGAACATTTATTAAGTACTAATCATAAAAAAGCAACAGTTGACCTTTTTCTGTCACAAAGCCCTTTGAGAATGGGAGGAAAGCTCTGGCCCTTTCCCCCATAAATGTATACATGCACCTTGGCTTGCACATTCTGGAGGGATAAACCTAGGAATTTCCTCCAAGGTCTCTATAGGTTAAAGGCTCCCAAAGAACACTGAAGCCAGGTTTTATTACCCTGTTCCTCCTGACACAACTCCAAAGCAATAACATAACGACTATCTCCTACAGTCAATATAAGTAGCATTTTCCCTGGTACTCTTAAGTTAATAAACTTATAAAAATCTAAAAATAAATCAGAAGTACATAGTAAAATGATGTTAGACCATTTTAAAATTCATAGCCTGTTACTGTTATTTAGCTATGTTGCACAGCAAAGCAATAGTGCACAATCTATGCTTTCTACCATCGCAGATATATTATTTAATTCAATTTTTTCCAAATGCAAAACTATCTTTTTTTAAAGGAGGATGCGTCAAAATTACTATAAAATTATAGTTAGAGTTGTAATTTTTTAATAATTATAATTCAATTCTCAGAAATTATATTTTTAATTCAGTTTTATATTAAAAATTACAGCCTTCAGAAATAAATAACTTATTTTATTCTCTTAAACAAGAAAAAAACATTTTTCCTTAATAAACTAGAATAAAGGTAAACAGCAAACAGTCCAAAGAATTAGTTTTCAGAAGTTCGTTTCCTTAATACATATTTTAGAAGCAATTCAAGAATTTGTCAAGATAATTATATTAAATGCATATTATCCCAAAATTTCGCTTAGCTATTTCAGACTTATTTAAAATGTCACAAACTTAGTCATTACACAATAATAAACCTATCTACTTAAATTTCAGAATCCTACTTCTACGCAAAGGTTTATATTTACAAAATAGAATTTAATTTAGTTATACTTACCATTCGCCCATAGATTTTAATAGGCAATCCACATTTGTCACAGAAATGAACTGGTGTATCATCCTTTTCACCTATGATGTTTATCTGTTGAAATGATATAATTAAAATTTCACTTTTAGGCATTTCTAAAAATTATATCTATACTTTACATAATGAGTTGGTCAGTATTTTATAAAAGTTGTTTAAACAATTAGAAATGAAGCTTTCTTGGTATAATCTCCACATATTCCACCCCATCAGGTGTACCACCATTAGTTTGTTTGAGTCACCGATTTTACTTGACTTTACTGAAAATTACTTCAAATTATTTCTGGAAATAGTGAAAATAGAACATTAATAAACAAATGATTCGTGTGTGCTGTAAGGCACAGCTATAATAGAAGTTCATACCATTCTTTATGTATTCTGAATTGTTCTAATAAAATGTTTTATTTTTAGTTATACCTGAAAGTCCCAAAAAAGGTGTCCAGGAAATCTTCGCTGATTTCCAAACAGCTCGCCCCCTTTACAGTCATACCGCTCTTCTTCATTATAATCAAATCCTTCTGAGGAAAGAAAGTGTTACCTATTACCTTTTCAAATCTTCAATTTCGTTTCAGGAGCACACATACACGGCAAACAGGCCTGTTCACTGAAAAGCCCCCCGATGCCTTTCAGAGCTCTTCCAACAAGACAATCAAGACTCATTTAAAACATCACCAGAACTGCTCTCAGCAATCATCTAGTCCAACCCTTACTCCCTAACCGAGAATACTGCAGTCTGCAGACCCATCACCTAACACACAGATCAGTGGCAGAGCCACAAACAGACCTCAGACCTCTTCACTCCCATTCAATTACTCTTAATTCACCAGACAATCTCTAGTATAAAACTTTAATTACGTGCTTCTCGCACAAATCTTTAAGACACTGATAACCATTAATTCTAATCTATCTAGAAAAGTGGTATCATGCTGCAAGAGGTTGATTTTACTACTGAAAGAATATAATGGAAACATAAAGAATTCTGCAGATTTTCTTACGACTTAGTAAATCAGGTAACCTCTCCTTCAGCCTTAAACAGAGCCTGAGTTTAGAAACAACACATTCACAGTTCATCCTTTCAATTACAACCTCTCCCTGGTTAATCACCCAAACAGCAGAAGCCACAGCAAATCTACTTACAAGGGTTCCCCCTACACTGCATACATCAATCCCAAAAAACTTAAGACAATAAGAAGATCAAATGGGCTCAATTTCTCTGACCTAATTAAAAAGTTGATGATAATCCCCTCATCTCACGCAAAAGAAGTAAACTTGTGAAAGTCTGATGGGGAGCCTAGGGAGAGTCCAATTACCTAAAGTAAAGCTGAGAAGACAATCTACCCCTCCACAGTGCCAGGCTTCTCAAGACATTTCTGGCCCTAGAATTGGTAAACAAAGGACCAAAGCACACAAGTTTTAACTCTACCCCCATAACTAAATTACAGCACCTGTGTACGGATGGACACATGGACATGGACACACACACACACACGGTGATGCAGGAAGTTTTCGAAGCTGATACAGATACTCCAGTGTACTGCTATCTAATCACCTCCAATACAAACGCCGAGTTCATAGAATGCTCTTATAAGTTACAAATGAGTGACCCTAGGCTCTTATACGGTCCATTTATACCTTATAAAGGCTGGTGTCATTTAAAACTCAAAATAATGAAAAGCAATTTTTCTTATTTATCTAAAACTCAGAAAATTATTGATCAGAACAGCAGCCAAGGAAATTAGGATCACTATTTTTCAGACTCATTCAAACTGCACCCAAAACTCAAATGTTAAGGGGAAAGAAAACATTTTTTCTTTACACCAAAGAGGTGAATGTAAAGTATCCGAAAATTATCCTCCGCCTTAGTTTGCTCTATTAGAGAGAGGCTGGCAGCAGCAGTTCCTCTAGGAAAGGGCCTGGGCTGGGGAGGAGACGAGGGAACACTGCAGAGGAAAACGATGGAAGGAGGGTTTTAGCTTTTTTGCACTGTTTGGATTCTTACAACAAGAATTTATTTGTATGTGACTGTATAGTGTTTAAAAATTATTTAAAAAACAAAAAGGCCAAAGAGGGGGAACCTAGGTTACAGATAGTGCTGCAGCAGCCCTAAGTTGCCGCTACCACAATTTATAACATTTAACTTCAAATGTACTTGTTTAGGTAGAGAGAGATACCCAACAATAAAAGGAACCATAACATACGGTATAATTAAAACAGTTTGATTCTGAAAAAGAAATATAAACAAATTGCTGGAATAGAAAGAAAATCTAGAAATAAACACAAATACTTTTAGAACTTTAAAATAGGTAATGGTCGGGGGCCAGCCTGGTGGCGCAGTGGTTAAGTCATCATGTTCCACTGTGGGGGCCCAGGGTTCACTGGTTCGGATCCCGGGTGCAGACCTATGCACTGCTTGTCAAGCCATGCTGTGGTAGGTGTCCCACATATAAAGTAGAGGAAGATGGGCACGGATGTTAGCTCAGGGCCAGTCTTCCTCAGCAAAAAGAGGAGGATTGGCAGTAGTTAGCTCAGGGCTAATCTTCCTCAAAAAAAAAGATAATGGTGGGATTCCTATTTAACAAGGAAAACAAGGGAAAGACAGATTACTCAATGGCTGGGACAAACAGCAAGGTGTCTTAGAGAAAAAAATAAATAAGAGCCAGACTCCACTGTTTTTTTGTTTAATAACCAAATACAAAGCCATAAATGTTCCAAAATAGGGCTCAGGAAACTTCTTCTGTAAAAGGCCAGATAAGTAAATATTTTAGGCTGTGCAGGCCATATGGCTTCTCTCAATTACTCAAATATGCCATCACAGTGTGAAAGCAGACATAAACGATACTTTCATGAATGGGCATGGCTGTGTTCCAATAAAACTTGATTTACAAAACAGGGCCAGATTTGCTGACCCTGTACTAAACGGGAAGATGGGAAAACTTTCATACTCAGGGAATAGGGGAAAGGCCTTTCTAAGAATGTCATAAAACCCAGAAGTCATAAAAGACTGGATATTTGACTACACAGAATCTTCAAGCTTCTCTACAAGAAAAATTTTCTATATAAAATTCAAAAGACAAATGGGGAATACACACGATATATGACAAAGGGCTAATTTTATTAATTTACAAAAAACTCATAAAAATCAAGAGAAAGACAACCAAACAGGAAAAAAGGGAAAAGGATATGAACAGGTAGACCTTAGGCATAAGAAATGATTAATACTATGAAAAGATATGCAATCCTACTTATAATTAAAGAAATGTATATCAAAGGAAAAATTTTTAACAGCTAATAGTACCAATATTGGTGTGTGGGAGTATACACTGACTTACTTTTTTTGAAGAGCCATTTGACAGTATGTTAAATTCTAAATGCAGTGTATTCATCAAGTTTTTAAATGCCCAAATTCATGCAAAGTTTAAATCCTATGAAGTATACATACTAAGCTATATGTACAAGGATATTTACTGCAATATTGGGTTTGGGGGGGGAGTTTGTTTTTTATTGAGGTGACACTGGTTTATAATATTATATAAATTACAGGTGTATATCATTATATTTTGACTCCTGTATAGACTACATTGTGTTTACTACCACCAAGGTCTAGTTGCCATCCGTCACCGTACACGTGTGCCCCTTTACCCCTTTCACCCTTCTCCCACCTCCTTCCCCTCTGGTAACCACCAATCTGTTCTCTGTATCTAAGCAACATTGTTTTTAACAGCAAAAAATCAGAAAAACTGTTAAATAAATTATGGCGTATTCATAAATGAAATACCTAAACCTATCTTCTTAAATGAGGTACATCTGTACATACTGATAAGGCAAAACTTCAAATGCATCTTACATGACAACAGTGTAGTTATACACAAAAAAGTATAAAAAAGTGATAACAGATTATTTTGGGGGAGAAGGATTGTGGAGGGAGACAGACAAATTTTACTTTTAATATTATGCTTTCTGCTATATTGTTTACTCTTTCTTTTTTTAACAACAGGCAGTGTTACTTTCAACAACAAAAGAAACTAAACCAAAACCATTTATAATGAGAGAGAAAAGTACAACACTCCAAACTGAGAAGTCAAACAAAAAGACTGAAGAACAAAGAGAGCACGTAAGTAAGATTTTTTTTAAAAAAAGGTAGGTATAAGTAAAGAAGATCACATGGGTTATTTGGTGGAAGCAGCTACAACAGAAAGACTTTTGGATCTGTTAGTTCAAACAAATTACCTTCGTCCCCAGGTGGAGCCTTTGCAGGCATCCTGTTTATAGTTCTCGGAGTCCGCGGTGCAGCTTTGGCTTTGCCCCCTTGTTTGGAGATGAGTTTTATAGGAATTCGTCTTCGCACATCAAGACCACCCAACGATCCGGAACTATTAGTGCCTTGTAACTCATTGTCTATGTTAGGAAAAAAGTTGTAATTTCTTTTAGTTTTTCGCTTTGAGGATTATTCTGCCACAAGTATTAAAACAACACACCCAATATCATCAAAGGTTGACTATCTGGGTTCTGATTTTAAATATTGTGTTACTTAAGTTTGTTTGCTAATTTTCTCTATTGTGGATAAACCATTAAAGCAATGCTTTTAGAGACATGGAACCCTTTAAAAAGGTGAGAGAAGTTATAGAACCTGTCCTTAAAGAGGGGACAATAAAATCTTCCATATGATTCCAGAGGGGTTTACAGAAACACAAAATCCTTCATGAGATAGGAACCCATATCTTGAAGTAACTATAAGAGCTTTTGAAAAAGAAGAAAAAGAAGAGTAAGAGGGAGGATGCAGAGAAAAGAAAGAAAACTACCCCAATCTCCATCAAGCAGGCAAAGTAGGCACTCACTAATTTAGTAAATGGAATCTATAGCAGGACAATCAATAACACTGGAAACACAAAACTAACACCAACAATGGCAGAACTAAATAATTTTAGTTTTAAGGAAATTATTCCCTTAAGTGCAAACAGTTCTTCTAAAAAGCATTCAGGAATATAGCAAAAATTATTACATTACTTAGTAGTAAAAACATGCCATCTTGTACCAGCGCTATAACATTTCTAGATATACACACGTAAGTGTGCGATTCTTAGCATTGTAATGGAAAATTATAGTTTAGGAGGATGCAAGGTTTCTGTACTTCAAGTAGGTCTAAAGAACTGACACTTTCTAAGTCCCTGCTTGTTATTAGTTATGAAATAAATTAATTGACTCCATGAGTAACAGGAGCATTATTTCATAGAAGTGACTCCATTTGAAGCTTAAAAGTCACCTCTTTTCAAGTCTATGACAAGATATTACAATATAGAAAATATTCACTTACCAACTAAAGACAAAAGGAAATGCCCTAAAATAGGAAATGCAAATAATTTTTTTAAACAGTAATGTTTTAAACATGTCACGTTATTGAACAAGGCTGTGTAACCACCCCTGCAGGAGATAGTACAATCAAGAGCGACAGCCAAACCGTCCACATGAAATCAGTAAAGCCAAATTTGAAAGTAATAACCTGGTACTAACGACCTCCAAGGCTACCAGGATTACAGATATATGTTAAACTCACAATGATTTGCACTCTTTCTGATCACTACATAGAACAAAATTCAAATGGGTCCTTAATAATTAATTTAAATATCTTTCAATCTAATTTATACTATTACTCTTCTAATAGCTAATCCTTTAAAAAATTCATGGAAAAAGGATTACATGGACAGCCAAAATCCTGAGTTAGGATAAACCCAACCTGATCAACTTTCAACACTTTACCAAACGTATTAACCAACGGAATGATGTATTTCATCTGCTTTCACTCTAGTTGCTTATTTACATAAAAGTACCTACAAGCAACATAGAGGCCAAAAGACAGATATGACACGACAAATTTTTTTTTTGCTCAAAAGGTATTCCTGATTTTCCAATGAACTTAAAAAAGCAAGTTGTTGCAGACAGGTTCGTTAACCGTTCAGTGTTGTCCTTCAGATATTAAAAGGACTCCACAGTTTTACCTTGGTGAATGATCACAGTACCAACACTTCATTACTACAAGTCCTTTTCTCACCACCCTGAACACTTGAGCTCACTACTGTTGCTCGTGTAGCCCAGCAGTATTTTCAAGAGCCTGCTGTCCCTTAGCACCTTGCCACCTGCCTCGGGTTGCAAGTTCATAAACAAAGTACAGCACTGAATAGTGACACCATTCTTGGTTTGTCTTGGATTTTTTTTTTTTTAATTAAAAATCAGAACATATGGCACAATTTCCTTTTGGATATGCCAACTAAAAACATAAAGCCTGTAACAAAAGTCCTTGGATATTACACAGAAAGTAAGAACTAAGGATATAAGTGGCCATTTAAGGTGAATCCACTTTAAAAAGGAACACTTTATGAGAGTTTTTTAAAAGACTTATTTAGAATTTTATCTTGAATTAAAGGAACCAAGAAATATTTTACAAAATTTAGGTTACAGTTACAACTAAGCGCTAATTCTCAGAATCACCAAAGAATGAATCAAGTGTTAACTGGGAGTTGCTTGGAGTAATTTTCCTGGCAAAATTCTATTAGAACATCACAGGATAGCCCTCATTTCATGTTTGACTTTTTCAGCATGATCATAAAATCAGTCATTTTTGCAGAAGATTCAAGGGTTCTGTCAATTTCCCTAAGGGTCTCTCTTAATCCTTTGGTATTAAAATCACTTTTTCAAGATGCCTATCCTGTCATAATACCTTCCACTAACTGGCTAACTGGAATTTCCTTACTTGCCAATGATTTTGTGATTTAAATAGTTATCAAATTCACGTTTATGAATTTCATGAAATCTTGAATCTTTTGTAAGGTTTGTAATCACAATCAATGTACAGCATTTGATACCATTTCCTGATATGAAACACGAAAGACACTGACATACGAAATTAACTATGAATAGAAAAGACGCTAGCATTAAGCAGCAGGGATCTCTGAGCAGGAACTAATTTTTTAAGCGATCAGCTCATTAGTGAATATTTTCACGTTAGGATGACTTTTACTTTTAGGCAACCTTTTAACTTAGAGAAGTAGGATGCTAAAGACTCAGATACATACCCACCCATATTATAATTTCCTAATGTAACATCCTCTAAACTGTGGAAGGGGCCTGACTCCCACCTCCGTAATAGGCTCAAATGAGAAATATTCCGCTAACGTTGAATCTTTGCTACTCTAACATCAGGACTGCACAGTTTCATCTATAAAATTTCCAAACACCAGAGTTCTTAGAGCCTGGTTGCAGGCCCTCTTCTCTTCCGTATTCCCTTTCCTTAAGTGATCTCATCATCCATCCTCATGCCTTTAAATATCGGCTATGTGGTACTATATCCCAAACATGTATTTTTCAGCCAGACCTTTCCTTTGATCGCCACTTGACATCTCCCCTTGTATGTCTCAATACACCTCTCATACTTGGCAGTTCAAAATCTTGTTCCTCAATTCCCATGTCTCACCTCTACACCTTAAAAAAAAGTCTCTTTTTCTCCCCCAAGTTTTCTCCAACTCAGAAAAGAGCACTAACCTAGCTGCTCAAACCAGAAACTCAGGCATCTCTCCTGTCTTTCACATACTTCTGAACCAACCCATCAGCATGTGTTTTGAGTTCTACCACCAAAATATTTATTGAATCTGCCCAGTCCCCTTTTCACTAAACCAAGTCACCTTCACTAAGCCAAACCTCCCCTCTGGTCTACCACAATCACCTCCAAAACTGTGTATTTTCTATTATTCTTTCCTCCCTCTCTTACACCATTCTCCATAGAACAACCTATTATATTTTTTGAAGAGATTATGTTCCTCCTCTACTTCTGTTCAATGGCTTCATATAGCACTTAACATTCGAAACTTTACCATGGCCTTCAAAGTCTTGCACAACCTGATTCCTGCCTTCCTTTCCAATCTCATCTTAAGGTTCTTTCCCTCTTGCTAATTAAAGCTGTAGCCGACTGGTCTTTTCTACGTTTTCCTACCTCAGAGTCTTTGTACAGCCGGCCCTTCCTATCTGCGAATTCCGCACCCGCAGATTCAACCAACTGTGGATCCTGTACATGCTTATGTTGGTTGAATCGGCAGACGCAGAATTTCAGGAAACAAGGGCTGACGAAGGGTCTTGAGTGTCCGCGGATTTTGGTATCTGCGGGGGGTCCTGGAACCAATCCCCCGAGGATAAAACGAGGAATGACTATACTTGCTGGAAATGCTTTCCTCCTGATTTATTCCATGACTAGATTCTTCTCATCCATCAGATGTCATAAGTGTTACCTTTGCAGAAAAACCTCCCCTGACTACTCTCGCTTAAGCTTCCTCCTATTAGTCTTTACCACAGCACCCGTTTATTTTTTTAATGTAATATGTTGACTAGCACTCATTACATGGATATAATTATACAACTAGTAGCTATTTTATGATTGAGGACATCTTAACAAATACTTAAGACAGGAAAAAGCCTTTTTTCCCTACTTGTGATATGGCTGATATAACCGTACGGAGCACTTTCTAACTCCAAGCGCACTCAATATCCAAAAACCACAAGAAAGCAAAAGCTAAAAAGCACAAAACGAAGAGCGGAGCCATTCTTACTTGCAGAAAGGAATGAGAATATCTTGATTTTAGGCTCTCCTTTGTAAATGTCCCCAATAATGAGCAAGAACCATAGCCGAAGCGCGGGGCACGCTTTGTGCTTAGGCAGAAAGATTCCGAAAACCATATTCGACTCCACGCTCCCATCTCTAGTCCACAGAGGACCGGAGAGACAATAAAGACCGGCGGCGACCAGCGCTGCACCCGCCCAAAGCTGACTGAGACAGCAGGAAGTCTCCAACCCACTCTCACGCATCGACTCCCAGCCTGAGGAGGCTTCCCCGATTCCGAGAGTGGAATCTACCCGCCAGTCCCCACAACGCAGGGCAGAGACCCGGAATGGGGACGAAAAGAGCCAGCTCTCTCCTCCCCACGGGCCCGCGCCGCCCGCCGTCCCGGCTCGGAGCTCAGCGGAACCAGAGAAGAGGAGGCTGTTGCCGGCACCGAGGCTGTCGGTATCACGCCGGAGGGTAGGCCGGGAAGCAGCAGGCCCTTGCCGGGCACGGGGAGGGCTCCGTGAGGTTTCTTTCTCACCGCCACCCCCCAGTGCTGTAGGGCGAGCGCAACCCCTCCACGCCTGCTAGACTACCCGTCCCAGGCTGGCCAAGGGGGCATGGAACCGAGACCCCCACTGCCTCCGCCTCCTTACCAGTGTGATCCATGATTCGGTTCGCAGGGCACAGTGGGAGCGGAAGTCAACTGCGCCGGAGTCGCAGGGAGCGCGTGCGCGCTACCTTCCGGAGCCCGGGAGGCGGAAGTATGACCAGCTTGCCCGGGCTTTGGCTTCCCGGGGCTTCCTTCTTTCGCGTCCGCTACCCAACTCCGGTGAGGGAGTCACGCATAGTTCGGGCAGAAGGAGAGAGAGCGAGTACGCGAAGAGCTTTGACGCGGAGGTCGCTAAGGCTTCTCTTCACGTGCTTCGAGACAAAGCAGCCTTTAACTATGGAGAGAGACCGACGGGAACGGGGGAGGGGGAGAGCGGTAGTAGCCGGAGAAATAAGCTCGCGGAAGGTAAGGCGGCCGCCCGCCCCCACGGCGCGTTGCCTTCTGGGACTTGTAGTACGCTGGCGCCCTGGAGCCGGCCAGGCCCACTGCGCAGGCTCGGCCGTTGGGCTGGCCCCACCCCGGCGGGCGGAGTAACCGTTTGGAATCCCCCGGGACCGCAGGCGGCTGTCTCCTCCCCGCCGGTGGAAAGAGTGTAAACACGCGCGCTGCGGAGGGCGGCCTCCCGGGGGAGGTTACCCGGGGGATGGCGGAGCTGCATGGAGCTCCCCGCTCGAGAGAAAGGCTCAGCTTTGCTTTGTCGTGACGAGCTGCACAGACCCACGCAGCGCAGCCTTGGTATCTGCCCCCGCTCCCAACGCAGAAGTTTCTCACCGTTGAAACGTGTTTATAACGCTTCTAGAGGAAACGCGTGGGGCGCTAGGGACCCCCAGAAGCCCCGTGCCGGGGCCGGACGGAGGGGCAGGGGCGGGCGGCCGCGGGGAGGGTGCGGAGCACGGGGCTACCGGGAGGGAGAGGCCCGAAACCAGGAAGGGAGAGTTACCGCAGCGCGCAGTACCTAGTTCCAGTTCTTGGTCCCAGGGGTTTGTGGTGGCTGCTGCTGTCATCGTCCTCAGCCCAAACAAAAGGAAAGTGCCGAGAGTGAATCCTGGGGCCCCTCCGTGCAGCCTCCAGCTCGCAGACTGGGCTCATTTGCGCCCGCTCCCTTCTCCAGCCCTTTCCACTTGGTGCTCTCGGATGAGTAGAAAGGAGCACAATTAGTGGAAAACACGAGCTTGGGAGTCAAGGGATTTGGGTTCTATTCTTGTCGTCCCTTGGTGACGACATCATTACCTTGGGTTATCCACACTTTGAGTGCCAGTGTTCCTAGATCCATAAGAGATTATTGCATTGACCTCTTAGAGAAGCGTTTTCATGGTACTGAATTCCGAATAAAGTATGTGCAGCGAAGCGCTGTGTCTGTGTAGTTGTAGAGTGACAGCTATGAATAATGTGATCAGCGCTATTAGTGTTCTGTGTTGTTTGGTGAATGTTTTACTGGAATCCTTTAGAAGATTTTCCCACTCTATCTGCAGCTTTATTAACAAGTTTTTAGGTAGATTCGTAACTAAGGCCAACTGTGAACCAGAGTTATCCCTGCTCTTGTCAAAATGTAAATTTCTGGATTACTAAGTGGTTTTCAAGATCTTTTCAATTGCTGGGCTTAATTTTTGTTTTGGAGGTTGCGGGAAGCTTAACCTTTCTCCCATACCTCCCTATTTCTCTAAAGGCAGTGTTGACACCATTGGGAATTTGTTCACCAATTTGCGGTGTAAAAGAAGGAAGAAAGTACTCTTTTTATTCTTTCTATCCTCATATTTAGTCTATCAGCCATACTTGCGATTAATGCAAATTCAGGTTCAGAATAATATTTTTGGTGTCTGCTGATGCTAATATTTAAAGAATTCGAATTTTAAATCTCTTCAAACTGTGTTCTACATAATTTAATCTGTAAATCACAAGTTTTGTCAGCTTTTTTTTTTTTTTTTTTGCTTGAGGAAGATTCGCCCTGAGCTAACATCCATACCAATCTTCCTGTTTTTTAGAGGCTGCTAACAGATTGGTGTCAGTCCCCTCCCAGGAACCGAATCGAGCTGCTGAAGAGGAGCCCTCCACACTTAACCACTAGGCCACCAGGGCTGGCCCTTGTCAGCGTTTTATGGTGCAAGTTCTGAGAATGTACTGAGGGAAAACACCCTTATTTTAGATTTCCTGTTGATGAAATGATAGCTAAACATTTGTTGAGTTATTTGATTGGACACCTCTTGCTTTCAGCGTTGCTTTAGCGTCTGTGCTCTGTATTCACTTCCCCTTAGCTGTAGCGCCCCACTTTGCCAGTGCAGTAGCAGTGTGACAAGCTAATCCCTTTGCCTAGTTGATAAATGAACCTGGACATAGACTTGTGTTTTGTTACTGCACTCTGATAATCCGTTGTCGGTGACCTGTGTGCTGCACTCAGTCACAATTTCTTTACTGAAAGTCGACTTTTGTATTTATTTTATAGCATGGTACTGTCTTAAGGTTTCTAAAAATGTAAGGTCATTGTAATGGGTCATCTGAAGCCCTGAGGTGCATAGTTTCATCTTGCTCATAGACCGTCTGCTAGCCTATGAATGATAAGCTCATGGTCTTCGAGATGTCTTACTAGCTTTCTATTTACGTAGCACTCTTCACACTATGAGGAAAGTAATGGTCCCTACCTGAACGATCATACGGGCTAGCATTTGTAGAAATAATTAAAAACACATAGAATTAAGTTGTAAGTGTTCCGAGGGAATGCGGGGCTACCTGCATTCAGAGAAAGTAAAGAGCCATAGGACTAAGAGTAGTTAGGTGGGCTTTCCGGAGGGATTTAAGCTGAGCCTTGGTGAATGGATAGGATTTGGAGAGGTGGAGAGCAGGGGAAGAGGCCTGTCACACAGGAAACAGCAAGGGCACGGGTGGGGAACGGGTAGCGCTTCCGTCAAGGACAGTGATCAGCTTGACTGTCCTGTTGATCCATGTTTGGGAGTATTAAAAAATAAAATAAGGCACGATTATAGAGAACCCTGAAAAGTAAGATTTCAGAGTAACAGTTAAGAAAGAGCATATAAACAAAACCTAGCACCATATATTCGTATAAACAACATAATTCAGCAAGATATATTCAAAACCAGTGAGCAAAACTTAAATCAGCGGAATAAAGTGGCTCAATACTGTTAACCTAAGAGAAGAGCAATTGACCAAGAAGCCAGAGACCCTGTGATGGCCAAAACACCAGCAAGTATGAATGAACTGTTACTCAGAGAAGAACTGATCAGGAATGTGTCCACTATTCATTAACAGTTCGAGGAGTAGAAATGGATGGGAAGGGCGGTGGAATACAGTGATTAGATACACGGACTTGGGAGTTAAAGACTGTGGGTTCCAAGCCCAGCACTGCCATTTACCAGACTTCAGGCAGATTACCTAACCTCTGTGGCTGACGTTGTTTGTAAAATGGGGAGAATGGTCTCTACCTTCAGGCTGGTGTGAGAAATAAATGTTATCATCTGTCTAAGGCACCTGCACCCTCTCGCACACAATAGGCCCGCATTAAATGGGGGTTCCTGTATTCATTGCTTCTTGAGGTGATAGTGAAAATTAACTGAGATAACATTGTAGCAGCTGGCACATTATTAAATGAGTATTAAATGTGAGCGACAGTTTCATTATTATTCCCTATGGAAACGGATTGGAGGTAGGTTCTGAAGGTGGGGTCCCTCGGGCCGCTTTGGTCTGTTGCCATATTGATGCACACTCAAAGCAAGGCTCTTTGACTTCTGTATGTTGGAGTCAATTGGGTGATCTGCCCTCAATCTGAGTTAGCCTGGGGTGACTAGCCCCGCACAGTCCCAGCTTCCTCCTCTCCCTCCCAGCTCTGGAAACGTCCCTAACCTGTTACCATAGCCCAGCCTTGTCAAGTATGGCAGCCACCTCTCCAAACACCACCAGAAACTGGGCCAGAGACGGATTCAGGGAACAAGAAGGAAGTAAAGACCACAAGGACTGAACATCGCAGACTGAAGACATTTCCCCACTCTTATTCTTGCGGCCTGTCAGTATACACTCTCATCCAGACAGGAGTCCTTTGCTTTAGAGAGGGCATGTGGCCTGCCTTCTCCTCTGAGGAGGACATATTGCAGTGGGTCTCCTTTGAGCTTGAGAGGCCTGCTTTTCTCCCTACAGCTCCTCTGCCAAGAGACAACTGCCCGGTTTCTTCGCTTTACTCTTGTCTTCAGCTCACTCCTGAAAGAATGCTTAAGGTATTGCCCTGCTGTAAGCAAGCAGTCTATGACACTGTTTCCTGGTCTAGAGAAAGCGTTTGTCCAAGGGCTCCCTGACCCTATCCCCAGCTGCCACTCTGTGACAGGTATAAGGGGCTTTTGGATTTCCCTGGGGTGCTTGGTTTGTAAATAGGCCCTGTTCCTGTTTAAATAAATGTCTCTCACTGTCAGAAATATATTTGACATCATAGCCAAGGACATCAACACAAACTCACACACATATACATCCATTTAAGTGCCAGGAAACTATACTTAACTTAGTATTAAGTACTTATACTTAAGCGCTGCCTTCTACATACAGTGCTCTGCTATTTCTGTTCTATTCTGTCCCTTTAAAAAAATGCTGGTTATGGCTCAGTAAAATGTCAAAGTGCGCTAATGGCTTGGATTTTTTTTTTTAAAGAAGATGGTATTTTAAAGATTTTATTTTTCCTTTTTCTCCCCAAAGCCCCCTGGTACATAGTTGTATATTTTAGTTGTGGGTCCTTCTAGTTGTGGCATGTGGGACGCCGCCTCAGCATGGCTTGGCGAGCGGTGCCATGTCCATGCCCAGGACTCGAACCGGCGAAACCCTGGGCCGCCAAAGCGGAGCACGTGAACTTACCACTCAGTCTCTGGGCCAGCCCCTGGCTTGGAATTTAAGTTTGAAAATCTCTACTTTGTATCTCCCATGGTGTTTTGAAAAGCTTGTACTATTTTACAAATGTCTGAGCCGAAGGATAAATCTCAGCACTGGGAGGACTTCATCCTTGTGTGGCTGTGCAAAGGGGTGGTGAGGAAGAAGATAGATAGCCAAGACCAAAGAATGCCGGGAAGCTCAAGAAGGAGGCTACCTGGAGTTTCTTTCCCGGAATTGGTAATAACTCCCTCCTCAGAACTGGGTCTCTGAATGAGCAAAACAATTTCTTGACAGTAGATTTAACCCCCGCTGTCCCCCAGTTAAGGAAAATCCTAGGCGTGGATTTGCAGTTCTTACTCCCACCTTAAAAACTACCTTCCCATCAAGGCACGTGCTCTTAGGCTGCTTTCCCCACCAAGCCTTCTCTGACCCATTCTTGCAACAGGTAATAACGTGTGCGGTACAGAAAGAGCCTGAGCTTTGTAATCAGGCAGAACTGGGTTCAAATCTCAACTCTCCCTGTGTGATGGCAGGCGATTACTTAAGCTCAAGTCCTGTATCAGTAAAAAGGGGATAACGATCTCTTTCCTTGCAGGGTAGTCCTGAAGATCAAAGGAGATCACATCTGGGAAGGCTCTTGATTGCTTGCCAGATAACAGGCTTCCCATAAATGTTCATTTCCTTCATTCCTCTTGGTCATTACTGCCCCTTCAGAAAATCCAGGCACTGCGTTCCTTTTAAGACATCACTCTCTACTTCATATTGTGGCGACTTCCTTTTTTTATCCACCCTACAAAGCAGGCTCCTTGAGGATGGGGTCCATGGGTCAACCATATTTGTATAACACACAGTGTTCAGCAGGAGGTGCTCACAAGATGCTTGTAGATTTGCTGAAGAATGTCATCAAAGATAATATGGCCCTATCGAAATAAACATTTAAAACTTCTGTGCACAGATGAACGTGGCAAACAACTGGATAAAAGCTTATAGTAAAAACTAATTATAGGAGGGCACTGACCACTAGGAGTGTAAAGAATTAGTGACAGTTTATTACACATATATTTAGAGTTCATTCGATAAAATCGGCAAAGAATGTCTAATACCAGAAGACAATGGTCCGTGTCTTCAAACATGAAGGAACTCTAGCAGCACAGCATGGCTGAGCTTTTCTTGAGTGAGGAAAAAAAACTCTACTTGTGAGTGCTTGTTTATACATATATGTGGATTCAACAAGGAAATCCAGCCAATTAGGAGAGAAATTAAAATTTAAGAAAGTGAACAACTGGTAAGTAATTTATTCAACAAGTAGTGACTAGTGCCACTCTTCCAGTCTCTTTGAATATACCTGTGAGCAAAGCAAGTGCGCACCTCGCCCACGTGAAACTTAGATTCTAGTGCAGTACTGCTGCTGTCAGTGCCGTCGAGTTGATTGTGACTCCTAGCGACCCTGTGGACAGCAGAGCGGAATCCTGCCCCGACTTTTTACGCCATCCTCTCCCCTTCCAGCTCTACATCAGATGATGCTCCCCTGCTATTCACAGGGTTTTCATGGCCAGTTTTCTCGGAAGTGGGTGACCAGGTCCTTCTTCCTAACGTGTCTTAGTCTGGAAGCTCTGCTGAACCCTGTGCACCGTGGGTGACCCTGCTGGCATTTGAAACACTGGTGGCAGAGCTTTCAGCATCACAGCGACACACAGCCGTCACAGTGTGACAACTGACAGACAGGTAGCGCGGGTCCCTGACCGGGAAACAAAATTGGGCAGTGGTGTTGAGCGCACCGAATTTTAACTCCGAGACCACAAGGACTGGCTAGTGAAATATAGCTGGTTTAAATCTGTAACTTTACTGATACTAAGCAATGATGGAAATTATGATTACAGCCTGCAATGTGAATGTGATAACCCTAAACAAAATAAATATGTAACTGAAAAATTGTGAAATGAGGACAGAAATCTTGTGTGTACTAATTTTTTGTGAATCATCTACCATTCCTGTCTAAAATTGAAAAGTAGTTAAAGATATTAAGAAAACTCCAAATTCTCGAAGGTTTTTGTAATTTCTTAACCTAGAAAAAGCTTTTAGAAAGTAACGCCTCTCGTGTTAAAGAAAAAAATTTTCTACTTCACGTTCTTTTGTTGTACCAAATTCAAGGGAAAATTAATTAAAATTAGAATATTTTCATTAAAAATAGCATCTATTGTAGTCAGGGTCTAACAAACTGCTTTGAGTATTTTCAGTGAGGGGATTTAATGCAGGTAATTGGTTATACAGGTAATGTAAGAGCCGAGAAGCCAAATATGACAAGGAGGTAACCCAGTGACTAGTGTAAGAGCCAGAAGCCAGTGAGCCCTTAGGCTGAAGGGACAAAGGGAGAAAGCAGTGTTACCTGAAACACGGGGGACCAGAAAAAACACAGCTGCTGTGAAGAATAGACGCCTGGCTTCTCGGGCCCTTCAGTCTCCCATCAGTTTCCCGTTGATTGACCCCAGCCAGATGTCAGCCGACACAGGAGCCAGGGAAATGCAGCCTGCAGGGGTTGACCCCCCACCATCCTGAAGAACACATTCAGGGCGAGGAGTGGGCACACAGGCCTCACATGGAACATACAGTATCGTATTATTTTTATAAAAGTGTTGCTATCTGTCTACCCATATAGATGTATATAGAGAGAGCTGGACACGCTGTTCACCTGGTGTTAATAATAGCTATTTTTGGATAGGCTGATTTCAAGTGATTCTTGCAATTTTATACTTGTAGTTTTCTGCATTGTTTGAGAATTTTTTTTAGTTGGATTTTTAAATTTTTCATCCACTTTTTTTTTTTTTTTTTTGAGGAAGATTGGCCCTGAGCTAACATCTGTGCCCATCTTCCTGTATTTTATATGGGGGACACCATCACAGCATGGCTTGGTAAGTGGTGTGTAGGTCCTCATTGGGATCCGAACTGGTGATCCCCAGGTCCCTGAAGTGGAGCACGAACTTAACCGCTGTGCCACTATGCCAGCCCCATTCATCCACGTATTTTGATGAGCTACACCATTAATGAACATAAGTTTAAAGTTATGGTAAATTTAGGCAGAGTTCTAGAATTATGGACATATAATATTTTTCAGTATTATCACCATGTTACAATATTTTGACTTCTGCCGTTGACAAGCTTTCTGATTCTGTTCAGGTAAGTTTAAATTAAATCTGAAGCCAATTAATTAGGCACTGTATTTTTGTAACAGCATTTCTCCCCTTCCATTGGTAAATATTCTTGTATAAATCTCTATGAGATAAAGTCACAATGCCATTATCACACCTTAGTCTCTAAAAAGTCAATGTCATGGGGGAAAAAAAGGTAGGAGAACTTTTCTCCATTAATAAGACTAAAGAGCTGTAACAACCAAATGCAATGCTTGAAGCTTCATTGGATCCAAATTCAGGGTGAAACAGCCATAAAAGATATTGGGAGAATTTTAATGTGGATTGGCTAGAAGATGATATGAGGGAATTACTTTCTTATGTGTAGTGGTATTTTGGTTAGGAGATGCATGCCGACATAGGAGTAGAATTTCATGATGTCAGCAAGATACTTTGAACAAAAAATTTGTGGCTAGGTAGGCGTATAGACATATAGATAAGGCAGATAGAGCAATTCACAAATCTAGGTGGTGGCGTACTTTTGTCCCCTTCTTTCAACTTCTCTGGTGTTTAAAATACAATATAATAAAAAGCTGGAAAAAAACTGTAGACACTTTTGCAATAAAAATAACTGTAAACAAAAGAAAATAAATAATATCTGATGTTATGGACTGAATGTTTGCATCCCCCCGAGATCCATGTGTTGCAGCCCTAACCCCAAAGTGATGGTATTTGGAGCTGGGCCTTTGGAAGGTTGATCAGGATTAGATGAGGTCAAGAGGGTGGGGCCCTCAGGATGGGATTAGAATCAGAAGACACAGCAGAGAGCTTGTTCTCTCCACACATACGCACCCCTAGGAAAGGCCGTGTCAGTGCACAGCAAGAAGGCAGCCAGGAAGAGAGCTTGCTCCAGAGCCCAGCCACCCTGGCACCCAGATCTCGGACTTCCAGCTTCCAGAACTGTGAGGAAATAACTTTCTGTTGTTTAAGCTGCCCAGTCTATGGTATTTTACTCTGGCAGCCCAAGCTGGCTAATAGAGATTTTGCTACTGAGAAGTAGAATGCTGCTGTAACAAATAAGTAAATATGTGGAAGCGGCTTTGAAACCGGGAAACAGGTGGAAACTAGAAGAGTTTTGAAGTGCATGGTAGACGTATGGACATGAAGAGCAGTTCTGCTAAGGTTGCAGACAGAAATGAGGAACGTGTTGTATTGGAGCAACGTGTTAACTGGAGGAAAGGCAATCCTTATTATCAAGTGGCAAAGATCTTGGCTGGACTGTGTTTTAGTGTTTTGTGGAAGGTAGAATTGCAAGTGATAAAATCGGATATTTAGCTTAGGAGATTTCCAAGCAAACTGTGGAAGGAGAAGCTCGTGCCTCCTGGCTGCTTATAGTAAAATGCGAAAGGAGAGATGAATTGAAGAATGAATTGTTAAGCAAAGAGGGACCAGAACTTGAAGATTTGGGAAACGCTCAGCCTCTCTGTATTGCAAAAACTGAGAAAGCTTGTTCTGAAGAGAACACTACGGGTGCGGCTGAACAGCTGTTTGGTAAAGAGATCATGAGTATGATCATGGACTTAACCAGCCCTCTCGACAGAAGCCAGGCGCTGAGATGAGATTGTACAAGCAGAGACGCTGCCAGTTTGAACTAAAAGGGATAGAGAAGATGGAGTGCAACGAAGGAAGGCTATTAGACTCCTTGAATTTTATAGAATGGGACCGTAGAGCCATTTGGCTGTGACTGTGTGTGCTGTCCTTCAAGGAAAGGGAAGAAGGATGCCAAGGGTAATCCAGAGATTATCGAGGCTGCCACTCCACCACGGGCCCAAGGTACACAGGCAAGACTGGGCAAGGGGGCAAGGCTGCCTCCACCTTCGTTTCAAAGGGTGGGACCACCGCTCAGCAGAGCTGCGTGGACAGGGCCCTCATAGAGAGCCACTTGGGCAGGCTGCCCCACGAGCTGTGGAGGTCACACTGCCACCTCAGTGAGCTTGGAGGGCAGAGCATCGAACCAAAGGGAATTATTCTCAAGCCTTAAGATCTAATGGAATTTGCCTAGCTAGGTTTCGGACTAGCTTGGGACCCGTCACCCCTTCCTTTTTTCTTTTTTCTTCCTTTTGGAATGGGAATGTTATCCTATGCCTGTCTCACAGTTGTACTTTGGAAGCCTGTAACTTACTTGGTTTCACAGGCTCACAACTGGAGAGGAATTTGCCTCAGGATGAATCCTATCTAGAGTCTCACCCACGTGTGATTTAGGTGATATTTAGATGAGACTTTGGACTTTAGACTTCAGAGTTGATGCTGGAATGAGTTAAGACTTTTGGAATGGTTGGGATGGAATGAAAGTATTTTGCATGTGGTAAGGACATGAATATTGGTGGGCCAGTGGCAGCATCTTATGGACTGAAAATATTTGTGTCCTCCCAAAATTCATATATTGAAGTCCTAACCCCCAATGTGGTGGCCTTTGGAGGTGAGGCCTTGGGAAGGTGATCAGGATTAGGTGAGGTCGTGAGGGTATGACCCTTGGGATGGGGTTGGTACCCTTGTAAGAAGAGACAGCAGAGAGCTTGCTCTCTTCTCTTCCTGCGCGTGCGCCAGTGTGAGCCAAAAAGAGAGCTCCCACGGGAACCCAGCTGCCCTGGCACCCAGATCTCGAACTTGTAGCTTCCAGAGCCTTGAGGAAATGAATTGCTGTTATTTACACTGCCCAGTCTGTGGTGTTTTATCATGGCAGTCCGAGCTGACTGATGCATCTGGGCATGACCTAATTTTCCTGAGTTACACACAAAATCCTTGACAGCACCATGAAGATAACTGAAAGGTCCACTCAACAGAGCAAAGATGGGCACTTGAGTGCATTAAGCTTCTCATTGAGCTCCTAGAGAATGACCCGTTCTTTCTGTGTCAGGAATAAAGACTCCAGATTGTTAGGAGAGAGCTTTCTAATTTGATGTGGGGACAGGGAGAGTGTCAGCCTTCACCCCTTTAGCTACCCCATTTATTGGGAATGTTTGCTTATCTCTTGCAACAAAAGACAATAAAAATGATGGCCTGGTCCACCTGCATCCTTGCCTAGAGCACCAGAGGAATTCAGAATGAATCTTGTCTGCCCAGCGTCCAGTGGAGGACATTTCTTTAGCCCCTTAATGCCCCGGGGGACAGCCCAGCTGCCTCCTTGGAACCTGTTAGTACGTAAGTCTTCTTCAGCCACCTCCCAGGTGCTAAACCACACCGTCAGCATCCACTCACCTCCCAGTATATGAACACATTGTACTGAATTCTTTCATTAAGAGAATTGACTCAGTGTTTTGGCATAGTAGTTAAGGGCTTGGACTCTGGAATTTTTCTCCGACATTTACTTCCTCAGTGGCCTTAGGCAACTCACTTAAGCTTTCCTCGTCTCAGTTCACATATTCTGCAAAATGGGGATAGTTGTTTCCACCTCTTAGTGTTGTTTTGGAGATTAAATTGGCCAATGAATTTAAATGGATTAGCATCACATCTAACACAATGCCTAATAAATAACAAGCACCTAACAAAGGTTAGCCAGCTTCATCTTCCTCACCACCTTTGCAGGTGGATAAAAATCCTAGATTCAAAGCTGTTTAGGAGATAATGTCCACTAGGTGGCACCAGCCACAGCTAAATAAAATTTCCCCTATATGTATGTATATATATGTATTTCATCAAAAGTTTAGAAGTCATACAAAGAGACAGAAATAAAACTGCAATGGTAATAAAGCAATATGCATATATAGATATAAATATATTGGGGCCCCCAAACCAAGCATTCGAGCCATAATAATTACCTAAAGCACGTCTAAAACAATTACAAGTCAAACATGTTCTGGTTTGCTTCCCAGACCATGGGAGGTGCTGATGCAGGGGGTCAGCGGAGAAACTGAGAAAACCTCCTATTCTGTACATGGCCTGCTGGGGGGTGCTTGTTCAGCTTCGGCTAGCAACTGGGCTTTTGTTTTGCAGAAATCTATTCCTCCAGCTTTTGTGTTGCTGAGCAGGCTGTGATTTGGCAAAGGACCCAGCTGAAGGCCAGGGATTTTTTGGTGCTGTGGGAGGGAACTTTTTCGGGGAAGGACAAGGGACAGACAGCTGACATAGGGACAGAAGTGCAGGAGAGTGCTAATAGGGTTTTTAGCAAGTTCGTCTCCATGATAAGAAGCATCAACAGTGCTTTTGCAATTAGATATGCTTTTCTGACAGCTGAGAAAACGATCTAAGGTAGAGCAGGCACAGAATGGGTGACATTTGAGTTACAGCACTTTTTACTTTTCTTTCTCGTCATTCCTTTCTATTATCCCTAAGGCTTCAAATAAAATCCTGTTAAAAATATCCTGTTATATCTTAGGGAATTAAGGGAGAGGTTTGTGTCCATCTGGGGCTGAGTTATTCCAGCAGTTGGAACTGGGTGCACAATTCAGGTGAAAAGTTTGTGAAATGTGGAAGGCCTCCGTGGGAATGCTCATTGACACTTAGAGCAATCAGATAAAAGCCTGGAAACCCCCCAGTTTCCTAGGATGGAAGGTGTTGTCATTTGAGTATCACAGAGCAGGGCGAGCCCAGGAGACTGGCCATGGTATGTGACTAAACCAGCTGAAGATCTAGGGGCTGCAGGTGGACCCGGAACGGGGAGGAGTTGGCAGACAAAGTGTAACAGGGCAAAGGGAAGAGAAGATGTCAATAAATGAGGAACAGAATTAAATCGGTTAAGAGGAGAAATTGAAAAGGGCAGTTTAGGAAGTCAACTTCTGAGCTTTCTGTTTGGAAAGAAAATAGAGGCCAGAGGCAGGCCCACTCCTTCAACTTCCTCACCCCCACCTCCAATCCATCCTTACCTCCTTTCTATCCCAGAGGAACGGGAATTCTTTGTCCTATATATGCTAAATGTCCTCTTGTGGACACACCATAAGTTATTGATTCCTTTTCATACATCCTCAGTTCTTTCATTACTGGCTGTCTTCTCTAGGCATATAAAACAACGAAGTCTCTACCATTTTTGTGTGTGTATGTTTGAATATTGATGTATTTTTAAATCTAACATTTCTACCTTTTAAAAGAAAACAAAACTCTCTCCATTTTGCGTCTTGTAGTTACTGTCCTGTTCTTTCTTCCTTTTGCAGCCAAGCTTCTAGAATGAGCAGTCTCCCTGGCTCCACTTCCTCTCTTCTCGTTCTATTCCCTCACTGCAATCTGGCCATTTTGCCAATACCCAAGTGCAAATGCCCCCCCAGGGGTTACCAGTGAACTTCTTCCTGTCAAAATCCTTGGGTGGTTTTCAGCTGCAGTCTCACTAAGCCGTCTGCGACATTTGCAACTGTTACATTTATTCAGTAATGACCAAACGACTGTTCTGTGCCTGACGCTGTTAAGGCGCTATGGTGTATAGATAGATGACGTCCTGCCTCCCGGGTGTAGCCAGGTTATAACATCAGGTTCCCGGGCCTAGGACCAGGGCAAGGGAGCTGGCTAGCCCCACAACTTTGGTTAATGGGAGAGCAAGCACTTATAAAGATGCCAACCTCTGACTAACTTGTCGGCTTGCGTTGAAATCTGAATTTCAGACTGCTTGCTCAAGTGTTATTTGCATATTATTAACAGCTCTCCTATCAACATACTATCTTAAAATTGTAGAAAATGTGATACTTTGGGGGGAAATGACATCTCCTTATGCTCCTCAACTCCCAGTCTCTCCCCCAACTAAGCTTTCCTTATCTCCTCCTATAGCTTGCTTTCTAGTGGGGGTAAAACTCACAGTATACATGTAAACAATTAAACAGTAATTTCAAAGAAGTGTATGTGCTGAGAAGGAACTAGAGCAGGGCAATGTAATATAAAGCACTGCTATGGTCTGAACGTTTGTGTCGCCCCAAAATTCATGTTGAAATCCTGACCCTTTGGGAGGTGATTAGGTCTGTGGCCGGAGCCCTCAGGAATAGGATTAGTGCCCTTATGAAAGAGGCCCCACAGAGCTCCCTTGCCCCTACCACTGTGTGAAGACACAGAGAAAAGGAATTGGGCTATGAACCAGGAACTGGGCTCTTACCAGACACCACCGAGTTTATAGTATTTTTGTTACAGCAGCCTGAATGGACTCAGACCAGCTCCCATGGCACTGGGAAAGGGACGGAGAGCTTCGTCACATCATACGGCCAAAGAAGGCCTCTTTGGGAAGAGACTGAAAAGGGGAGAGCTCATCTTTAAGAAAAGCTTGGGGAAAAGCCTGCCAGGTGTAGGGAAGAGTAAGTGCAAAGGCACTGAGGAACTTGCAGTGCCAGAGGAGCTGAAGGGAGCACTGTGTGCCTAGAGCTTGGTGATCCGACAGTGGTTAGAAAGGAGGATGGAAGAGGTGGCCTTGTTTTATGAGATGGGAGATGTCACTAGAGCATGTTTAGGTACCGATAGATAGGATTCAGTAGAGAGAGGGGAAGTGAGGTGTGGAAGGGGCGGGGCTCCGTCGCCCAAGTGGAGGGGTTTGCTTTGATAAGAGCAGAAACCCACATACCTTTTAAGGCTCTTTTCCCTTTGTTCTAACAGTTAGTTACATCTAACATTACAACTTTGTTTTTACAAAGTTAGTTAGATGTTAGTGACATCTAACAAAATATCACTCAATTCTGCCCCTTCCTCCCTGATTGTCCCTTCTCGGGCTTTTTCTCAGACCCTCTTTAATTTTGGGTGTCAGCAGGCTTCTGTCCACAACTGTCTTCTAATGATCCTCTCTACATTCTCCTTACACAGTGTCATCCCTCGCCGCACCAGCCGAGACCACTCTCTTGGACTTCACATTCTCCCATCAACTGTAGATACATCTTTTTTAATCTCCCAAATTATGTCTCCAGCCCAGACCTGTCCTCTGACCTTCTGATCTAGCTGCTCATTTGCCACCTGCATTTAGATAGAGCCATCTTGAATTCAACAGGTCCAAAATCAGGATTCTTTAGTCCCCTCCCACACATGCACAAAACCCAACACTAACCAGAAGAGGGCCTTGCTCATTGAGGGCCGAAGTTCTTCCTCTCTTCGTAACCGCCTCCCCATTCTTTGATACAGACTTTGGAAGTTTTTTCATTTTTACATAAAGTATCGTAATAAACGTTACTAGAGCTCACCAACACTTCTAGCTCTCCTTCCTTTCCTAGACGTTTGGGAGGGTGCTATCTGTCCCCATCCTTGAGGTTAGATTTGACTGTGGCACTTACTTTGGCCATTGAAATGTGTGAAAATTACACGTTTGGCTTCTGGGTGGAAATATTTAACAGCAGGTGCCCAATTCTCTGCTGTCTTTTTTTCCCTTTCTCTGTTCCAAGGTTATCATCTGTCAAGATGTAGATGCCTAAGATCAAAGCAGCCTGGAATGCTGAATCATCCCATGGAGGAAAATTGCCCAGAGAGTCTTTTGGACCCATAGCAAACTTTGAGCAAGAAGAAACACAAAAAAGAAAAAACTTTTGTTGTATAGGTCCCTGAGGCTTTTGCTTTTTTTTAGTTCTGAGGTGTGTGAACGTGTGTGTGTATTTTAGGTTACTACGATATAAACAAACCTATCCTGTGGACGTAAGTGCTGTGCAAATGCATATTCAAGGCAAATCTCTTCCAGCCCCCACTTCTAACCCCCTGGCCACCCCTAAGCCTCTCCTGAATAGAAATTCTGGAGCCACCAGTGCCCCAAACTGTCCCTCTTCAACTCTCCCCAGCTTCGCTTATCATCACCGTCCACTTCATTGCTCAATCCTGAATCAAAAATAGGCATCATCTTAATTCCTCACTCCCACAGTCTGATCACTGGTTTTCCTAAGAATATCTCAAATTTGTCTTGGACATCTGCAGTAGCCCTCTTCCTGTTCCTGCTTCCAGTCTTCGAATATGTATAAGACCTTCAAAATCAGAAGTTCATACCAGATCTACAGGAAAACTTCTGCCCCCGGCCCCTGTCCCCTCGCCACCCAGTTCCTCTTCCTGGGGGGGACCAAAATGGCAGGATCCCTCATCACCCCGAAAGACACTCTGCGCGTAGAAACAAACAAGTGTATATATCTCTCAGAGTCATCTTCCAAAAACACAAAACTAGCCGTATTTTTCCCAGTTTGAAACCCATCAGTGCCTTCCAGTTACAAACTCTCAAATGTTTAGGTGCCTGTGTTGTCGACCTCCTCAGGCCTGCTGACCTTGTTTCAGTTCCAGACACCCCCTTCTCCGTTGAGGTCTTTCTGACCTCAGGGCTTTCCGCTATGCTGTTCCCTCTGCTTGGATGATTCCCTCCAGGTCTGTGCATGCTAAATCCTTCCTTAAATGTGCCTTCCTCAGAGGGTGCGCAGCTTTGCCACCCCTGTTGTTCTCTGTGACAGAAGGCCTCACGTTGTCGCCTTCAAGACTCTACCACAGGTAGTCATCGTGTATTTATTGGAATGCTGACATTTATTGACCATCTCTCACATTAGACTGTAAGCTCCATGAGAATAGAGATTGCGTCCATTTTGCTCACTGTATGCCCAGCCTCTAGCTCTGTGCCCATCACAGAATAGGTGCACAGTAAACGCTTGATGAATCAATGAATAAGGAACTGGTGGAAAACCTAGTGTCCTGAGAGAAAGAAAAACAAAAAGGCAGATGAAACTGAAAAGGGAAACTCGCCTCAACTATTGAAGCAGGCAAATTCGGCCTCCATATTGTTTCTCCCACTGAGTATTGATTTTGGTTTTTTTTGAGGAAGATTAGCACTGAGCTAACATCTGCTGCCAGTCCTCCTCTTTTTTGCCAAGGAAGACTGGCCCTGAGCTAATGTCTCTGCCCATCTTCCTCTACCTCTTATATGTGGGACCCTGCCACAGCATGGCTTAACAAGCAGTGCGTGGGTCCACACCCGGGATCCGAACTGGCGAACCCCGGGCCACCAAACTGGATCATACGAACTTAACTGTTGCGCCACTGGGCCAGCCCTTGTAAGTATAGATTTTTATCCTAAGCTGTCTCACGCTATGTCTCTGGTTAGGCCAACCACCCAATCCAGGCAAGAGGAGGTGAGAAAAGAGGAGAGCAGCGTCACTCCCAAGGGTTGAAAGGTCTTAAATTCCTTGGGAAGAGGTGGCAGCAAGCACAGAGCGCTCCTTTGCGAGAACTTGTATTTTGTTAGACATTTAATAACTGGTTTAAACAGAAATATTAAGCAATCACTTCTTCCTTTGTTTTAGGGACCAAAAGGTCTTTTTTTTTCTTCGACAAGCAAGTAAAACCAGAAAAGACAGTGACCCCCCACCTAGAAACAGCAACATGTTTATAAGGAAACATTAACTCCACAATCTCAAGTCAGTATCTCCTTCCGCCTTAAATATTTTAATATAGCACGTATTTTCCTAATCATGAAAGTAATGCCTCTTGTCCTTATAGATAATAGAATCCTAAAATTGTCTAAAAGGATAAACTAGGGAAATAAAAATCACATCCACGGGAGAAGCATTTTATTTCTATATCACTAAAGCTAAGATGTTTGCTTTCATCTGTTATTCTCTCCTTGGAAACAAAACAACAAAAGCTTCATTCATCTCTGCTTTAATTTCACCGTCTGAAATTATTTCTAGGTATTCAGGTCAGCTGACTGGATTAGCTAGGTAATGAAACCCAGCCATTTTGCCTTTATCCCTTAACCAGAGTAGAGGATCAAAGCCAAGCTCCTTAATGTGGTACACAAAGCCCCTCAAAATCTGGCCCCAGTCCACCTGCCAGCCTCATTGCTCACCACTTCCTTCCCTCACCTCCCTAATTAGGAGCTTGCTGGAGAAAGGTGCTGGGTGCCCAAGAGCATTCTAATGGACCAGACCTCTCCTGTTCACCTGAACACTCCCGTGCCAGGGGATGGAGGATGCCCAGGTCTCCTTTTGTATATGGCATAGGCTCGAGGTTAAAGGATCCTGATGTGCTGGATTCACCACAAATTGAGGAGCTAGGAAGGGAAGTCACCTGGGAGGGGTAGGGTTGACTAGTTTGATCGACACTAGAACCTGTCCTCAAGTGTGTGGCAGTGCCACCTAGTTCACACGTGCTTTGAAGAGAGCTGCAATGAAATGAATGTGTCCCCCTCAAATTCAAAGTGATGGTATTTGGAGATGGGACCTTTGGGAGGTAATTAGGCCAGGAAAGTGGGCCCCGACAATGGGATTAGTGCTCTTATCAGAAGAGGCCAGAGAGCTAGATATGTGAGGACACAGCAAGAAGATGATTACCACAATAGGCTCAGCTAACATCCATTTTCTCATATAGACACAGTAAAAAGGAAAGAAGAAAGGGGGGAAAGCTGCTTTTTAAAAAGGGCCTCAGAAGGAGTCTTGTGCTGAGGGTACAGTTAAGCATCTTGATTGTGGTGGCGTTTGCGTGAAGCTATACTTGGGATAAGATTGCATAGAGCCACACATGCACACACAAGTGAGTGTGTGTATAACCGGTGCAATGTGAATTGGTCTATGATGTGCACCTGTGCCAGTTTCCTGGGTTTCTTATTGTACTCTAGTCATGCCAGATGTTAACGCTGGGGGAGGCGGGTGAAGAGTGCATGGGAACCTTGCCATACACTTCTTTGCAAATTCCTGTGAATCTATTACTATTTCAAAATTAAAAGGCTTTTTAGTGTGGGTGGGGGTTCAGAATCCTGGAGCACTTGATCTAAAACAGTGCGTCGGGGATGGCCTTTGAGCTAGAGGATCCTTTGCAAAAACAGTTCTTCTGTGTCCGGGCCCGAAGAAGTTCTTGAAGAAAAGGACAGAGTGAGCCACCTTTGTCAGCAGATTCGAAATGAGTATAGAGCCCAGGGGGGCTTTCAGCTCCCTGAAGCTCTGTGAGCGTCCAGGTGAATGCCCGGCCCCTTTCCTGGAGACTGTGGGGAAAACAGGCAGACAGGTGAGCTGTGGCGGACTGTCGGAGCAGGCCGGAGAGCCCAGGAAACTCTGAGTGTCTGATGTACTCAGATGACTGCCATTCTCAACCGTGTTGGCCTTTGTCGGCATCGCTGCAGCTTAACTCAGTCTTTCAGCAAAATTGAGTCAGCACCTATGGTGTGCCTGGCACTCTTCACTCTTCTAGTACTTGAGATATGTCCAGGAATTAAAAAAAAAGAACCATGCCCTGGTGGAGCTTATGGTCCAGCATAGGGTCGGAGGCAGGGAGAGAAAATGAAAACAGTAAGAAATTAATTATAGAGCATACTAGACGGTGATAACTATGAAGGGGGGAAATACAGAGCCGGGTAAGGGGGACCAAGAATTCAGGAGAGTGTGGCATGTGGGAGAGGGGGTGCGGCTGTCTTCTCTGAGTTCTTAAATGATATGAGCATATTGAAATCAGCCTCTATTTGACTTTTCTTTTCCCACTACTAAATTCTCTCCCTTGTCGTTCCTTTTGACTTCTCCCTGGTTTCTCCTCTCTTCTTCTCTCCGCCTCCCTTGTTATCTGTCTTCAGTTGATTTCCCCTGTCCCGCCTCCCTCTCTTCCCTCTTCAGTGGTCTTTTACCTTTTTCTCTTTCTCTTCTTCCCCCTTGACCCTCCTCTCCTCCCCCCCTCATTGTTTTCATCTTTCTCTCTCTCTTCTTCTTTCTAGCTATTTGTCATTTTGTGGCTTTTTCATGGAACTGAAGTTCATTTGATTAAAGTTCATGTGGCTTTTGTTCCATTGTTATATTGTTTGCATGATAAATGTTTTCTATTCTACACAAAACCAAACTTTCTTGAGCAACCCAGCCTGACGCGAAGGGAGAATAGCCCTAATTTGTTGACTCTCATCTCATCTGTTCACATAGCTCTAAGCCCCAGATAGAGGACCCCTCAAATATTTCTAGAAGTTCCAAAGAGTGCCTCACATGCATTTCTTAAAAGTCCATTCTCCCGAGGACTGCTCCCCTCCGTGCACTCTTGGAGGCCACCATCGTTAAGACCCCAGGCGTCTCCGTAGCTCTAGATGCGCCTGAGACCAGGGCAGACTGCCTTCCTTTGCCTTTGGAGTTACGTTGTTACAGTGGCCACCAAGAGCTTTGCACCTGCCCCATCCTTTTATAGAGATCTCAGTAAAGCAGCTCTTTTGGATTCTATTTTTGCAGCTTCTTTTCTTCGTAGGACCCATCATGAGTCTGTGAGTCTGGCTCTGGAACATCCCCCAGAGTGACGGGCACTATGTTACCCCCAGTCACCACTATCCGCCAACAACTAAGCCTTGTTGGTGGCTCCACTCTGTAAGTCTGCTCCTTCGTGCTTTACAATCAATTGTTTCTCTCCCAGGAGGCTCCTCAGTCATTAAGGAGTCTTCTCTTTAGCCTGGGTCATCACTGGCAGTGCCTGGAAACATCTCAGTGCCAAAGAGTCACAACTTGACCTTAACCCGGGAATCCCACCATGTAAGTTTATGAAACAGATGAGTTGAAATTGATATTTCTAACTTAAACACAAAGCTCAAATTGCTTTTATATTTTGTATCACCTAATAAAACATAGCCATGATTAATTTTTGTGAGTTTCAACATATATTATTTCATTTAATGTAAAGCATTATTTAATTTTTTGAGGGTCAGTGGCCTCTCATGAAAATTTTTGCTAACTCTAGAAAATGTATTAAGAATAATAATTGTTAGAAATTGACAGGCTACTCTAAAATGTGTATGGGAATGCAGAGGGCTAATCATAAATGTATATAGTAGGAATAAATATATAGTAAGAAAAATATATGATCAGGAAAGAACAGACTTCCAAATATCTGGAGCTACTAAAAACCTGGAGTAATTAAGACAATAGTAATTAAGTAAAGTATTGGTGCAAGGACAGAAAAATAGACCAATGGAACAGAGTAGAGGCCTAAAACAGACAGAAACATAAACAGTCAACTGATTTATGATGAGGGTGACAGTGCACTGAAGAAGGGAAAGGATGGCGTTTTTCTTGAAAGATGCAGGTCAATGGGATATCCATCCAAGAACAAAAGAAAATGTATCTCCATTCCTTGCCACACACATTACACAAAAATTGACTCCAGTTATACTGTCCATCTAAATGTGAGAGGTAAAACAAAGTTTTTAGAAGAAAACGTAGGAAAATATCTTCATTAGCTTAGGGAGGCAAAGATTTCTTAAACTAGAGACCAAAAAAAAAAAAAGGCTAACCATTAAGGGAAAAAATGATAAATTGGACTACATTAAAATTAAGAACTTCTCTTCATCAAAAGACATGATTAAAAGAGGGAAAAGGCAATCCACAGAATAGAGTAAGATATTTACAATACATCTTTCCAACAATTGATTTGTATCCTTACTACATAAACTCTTAAAGACAATTAGAAAAAGGCAGGTGACTGAAAAGAAAAATAGGCAAATGACTTGGGCAGATGATTCACAAAAGAGGATATTTAAATGATAATAAACATCCGAGAAGGTGCTCAACTTTAGTCATCAGCAAAATGCAAATTAAAACCACAGTGTTATCTACACACCCACAAGAATGGCTCAAATGAAAAAGACGCGCAAACTACATGTTGGCAAAAATGTGTAGCAACTGGAACTATAGTTCACATCTGATAGTATAAATTGGTGCAATGGCTTTGGCAAACAGTCTGCTGTAGATACTAGGTAGCTACTGCAGTATCTACTGAAGCAGAACATTTGTAGACGACCAAGCAACTCCTCTCCCAGGTATATACTTTACAGAATTGTGTGCATATATTCACCAAAAACAATGAACAAGAATTCATAGCAGCACTATTCATGAAAGCCAGAAACTGGAAACGACACAAAGGTCCGCAAAGATTAGGATGTATCAATAAGTGGTGGCAAATTCAGACAGCAGAATACTATACAGCAGTGAAAAAAGACAGAAAAGAGAAAGGGGAAAAAGAAATACTCTGGTTTGATTCCATTTATATGAAGTTCAAAAAACAAGTGTTAGAAGTCAAGACAGTAATTACCCCTTGGGGCAATTACTAGGTGGGAGCATGAGAGGGCTTCTGGGGCAGTGGTTATGTTCTGCTTATCGATCTGGGTGCTGGCGACACTGGTGTGCTTGTTTTGTGAAAATTATGCAAGCAGTACATGATGTTTTGTATCCTTTTGATATGTATGTTGTGCCAGCATGAAAAGTCTGCTTAAAATAATAAAAATCATTGTACAAAATAAGCTGGGGCTATTTGGATAAGAATTACAAGGTTTAACTGAGATATTTGTGGGTAACATTGTTTATTGCATTTATAAGTCTTTGCACACAAATAAAATGGAAGCAGAACCATAAAGAATACATCAAAATGATGACTGATAAGAGTAATGGCAAACTGATAAATGTAGCATTTTTTATTGTATTTAATAGTTGTGTTCAGAAAGAACACATCAGAATAATTTCAAAGACAAATTTACATTTAATAAAAAAATATGCAAATATTTCCAAATGTACACGATTTGATTTTCTTCACTTGTTATTGAAATTCATATACAACACTGGAATCTTATAGGTTAAAAACATAACAAAAGACAACTTTAATTTCAAGTAAAATTTCCATTGACACTACAGAATTAAAAGTATGCTTACTATACACAAAATGCATATAAGAGACAGTATTCCGAGAGTGTGTGTGAGAAACAAGTCAAATAGACTGGGATCTTATATAGTCACAAATGGAGCCAAGATTTACAAAACTCTAGCCTTATTATAAAATGTAACTTTGGCATTTCCTTCAACTAATAAGAAAATGAGCAGTGCACATTTCCTCTATTGAACAGAGGTATTCATCCATTTTCTGCAAGACGATTATATTCCCTCTTTAGGGATATGATTTCTTGTCATTATAGGCAGATATTTCTGTAAAAATGAGATAACGTTATAATCCTGGTTATGCTGGACTCAACATGAGGAGAAATCTAAGTCAATTAAAGACAGCATAACCCATGAGCATGAAGGAATGTGACGTCACATCCATTACAACTCGCTCAAATTTGAATATGCAGAATGGGGGAGGGGGAGATAATGATGATGCTTTAAGTTCACCAATGTGATATGATCACTGATGATATTCCTTCAGAAATAGAAACCTTGGAGGGCCGCCTGGTGGTGTAGGAGAAGTTCGAGAACCCCGCTTCGGTGGCCCAGGGTTCGCAGATTCGGATCCTTGGCACAGACCTAGCACTGCTCATTAGGCCATGCTGTGTCGGCATCCCACATAAAGTGGAGGAAGATTGGCACAGATGTTAGCTTAGTGACAATCGTCCTCAAGTGAACAAAGAGGAAGATTGGCAACAGATGTTGGGCCAATCTTCCTCACAAAAAAAAAAGAAAAAAAATAGATACCTTGTTTCTGATTGTATCTAAGAAGAAAAACAGAGTAAGACATGCTGCCTAGGTAGCCAAACACATTTGGGAATTTCACTCATCCATATCAAAGGGATAATATAATTCTCAGCCAAGCAAGACATTGGGTAAATTGGGGACCTGAAAATTTATTTTTCTCTAGAAATGAAGTATAGCTTCATTCACTCCGGCGTGAAATATATGGGAATAGTCCACAGGACCAAAGCCTATATATTATATATAACACCTGGAATATTGTTGGCACTCAGAAAAGATTAAGCAAAAATAAAAGATATATTTTCTAGTTTAAAATATGGATTTTTTTAAAAACATATATTTTCAATGTCTATATTCCAAACTAAGTTTTTGCTTTTAATATTGAGTTCATTTAGAAAGTTTTGTCTTTAAAAACTCATTTTAAGCAGATTTATATGCAGGCTGTACACTTTTTTGGATTTTTTTGAAAGGTGGTCAGAATTCAGTTAAGGATCACTTTATATACTGCTAAAATTTTAGAGAAAAATATAAACTCGTTTTAATCACCACAGTTTCATAAACATATCAGAGTTGTTTTTTGTTCAAAATAACACAATTTTCGTGTTAGATTTTAAATAGACCGTACTTAAATATATCTCTACACAATGATCATTTCTATAAACTAAGATAAATTAAAACTGAATTTTTAAGCTAGAGATAGTCTGTCATATATTTTATTTGATCTTAATTGTGATCCATGATTATCTTATTGAAAAATTATTTCTATAAGCCACGATAATCTTATTATTGCTTCACTTCCCTGAATCAGTGTTTCTAAAACATATCCGCCCAGTTCTGTAGCTTTTAAGTGAACCGTTTTTTTGATTCTGCACTCCGGTTACATATAATAACATTCCTTATTAAGTACTAACTAAATTTGCATTTTAAAAGCTTTTTTGATGTATTTACCAAAAGTGATTTTTGAAGGCATTTATTGGTAAATGCATTAACAATCGTATTTCGGCATTAACTCAATGTGACCTTACACTGTGCTCAGTGCAGCTGGTGGGTATCAAGGCCAGTCCGAAATGGATTTTTCTTTATGATAATCATTCCTGCCCACGGAGGCTGTTGGGTCACACTTACCGCAGCTGAACGGAGGCAGCAGTACCCATGTGAGCACTGTTAACACATCTGTCTTGGAGGAACAGAGCATCACATTAGCAGATGCTGGACATGGCTCAGTCGCCTGGATAATTCTCATTTTGCACATCTCAGAGGTAAGCTATTTATTTTATAAATAAAGCCTAGAAACAATCTTAGTGCTTCTCTTTCAATGGCTAAGAGGTTAAAAAAGTAAAGATTTTTAAAAATCCAATAGAAAAAGAGTGAGTGTTTCAAGTCCGAAGAAATAATCAAGGCAGAAAATGTTTGCATAGAATTCCACTGGTGGCTAGATTTTCCTTGCAGTCCTTGCTCACGGCGACCTTCTGAGCCCAGTTTCAGGAAGCAAGTCTACGCATAGCCTGTGGAAGCAAAGCGGAAACAGTGTTGATACCACTGAATTCTCCTCGTCTACATTAGCTTTCTTACAAATATGTCTGGATAGTGTTGGTTGCTTATCTTTACTCATCTTAGGTGTATATCATCACAATAAAAGGAGGGGGGAAACTCAATTTTGTACCTCATCATACTTCAGTTGGATTTATTTAAAAGAAATAATTATGGGGGCTGGCCCCAAGACCCGGTGCTTAAGTTTGCACACTCTGCTTTGGTGGCCCAGGGTTTGCCAGTTTGGATCCTGGCTGCGGACCTATCACCACTCATCAAGCCATGCTGTGGTGGCATCCCACACAGAAGAACTGGAATGACCTAAAACTAGGATATACAACTGTGTACTGGGGCTTTGGGGAGAAAAAAAAAGAGGAAGATAGTCAACAGATGTTAGCTCAGGGCCAATCTTCCTCACCAAAAAAAATTAAAGCAATAATTGCTATTTATTGAGCATTTACTATCTACAACACTCTATTCTTATTACTTTACATGTACCCTTTAAGTTTCACGATTCTGTGAAGTATTATTTCTATTTTATGTGAAGAAACTAAAATGAAGACAGGATGAGTAACCTGCGCTGGGCTACACAGGCAGAAGAAGCAGAATCAGGGCCAGCACTCAAGTCTGCCTGGTTCTTCAGCCCTTACACTAGACCCACTTCGCGGTACTGCTTCCCTATCTACAGAAACCCTGCCTGAAGGGGCCTGTCAGGTGGCAGTCACAAATACTTCCATAAGATGGCAACTTCTTAAGTTCCAATTTTGAAATATGTTTTTATGCAATTAAGTCAGCCCTAAAACCGTAATCATAAACGATTAAACTGGAAAGACTTTACGGCTCAATAATGACGTTCCTGGGCTCACTAAGCTGGTGGGCTAAGATGCAGGACTTCTGATTTTCGCTCTAATAATGTGTTTTCTCCACAAAAATCTTCTCTGCTTGTCATCCTCACTGCCTGCTTTTACCAGAGGGGTCTGAATGTTATTCATTTCCACATTTTTATTAGGACCCGGAATAAGGCAGAGAAGGCGTGCTTATCAGATTTGCATATGACACCAGAGGGGGTGGGTGGTTAATATGCTGGATGATAGATTCAGAATTCAAAACTACGTCAACAAACCAGAACCAACAAGATCAAACCCAGCAGAAATCTGTGTAGTCCTGCATTAGGGTCAAACCCAGTTACATCAGTCTAAATGGGGAGACCAGCTGAACGATAGTTTGTGCGAAAATGCCCAAGACTTTAGTTGACTCCCGCTCAATAGGAGCAAAGATTTTGTCGTAGCTATTATGAAAATAAGCACATTTTTAAGTTGCAGTAATAGAAGTAACTTGATGAGATCAAGGTAGGTCATGGTTGCGTCATCTCCACGCTGGCCTGACCCCTTCTGGAGTTTCGTGACCTCTGCCTAGCCAGAGAAGCATTGACAGATTTTGTATCTATGAGGAGCAATAAAGGGAACTGAAAGAGTCTAGCCCGGAGTAGACGCTGGCGGAGGCAGATATTTAAGAGCTGTTCAGTGAGAGGGGTCGTCGTGCCGGTGAAGGCAGATCTCCATCCGCTGGGTGGTGTTAGACAAAGGCTGAATCTAGTTTTTTAAGCACAGCTAACCCTCAGAGACTTTCAACCATGCAACAAACTCCTTTGAAAAGCTACTAGTTGCCATTGTCTGGAAATATTTACACAAAAGCTGAGTGAATGTCCTTAGGGATGGTGGAGGAGAGATTTCTGCATGTGCTGGGATGTGGGACCACTTGATTTCTAAGATGTCTTTCCACTTAAACTCTACGATCTTCTTTTGTTAGTCCCATTTTACTCAAAGGTGGAGCCACAGAGTTCACTCAGATACTACAAGTTTCAGTCAAGTTTCTTAGGAATGGTCTGAGGCCCCCAAGAGCATCAGAAATACCTAGAATCCGTCTCAAATAAAGGGAGTGTCTTTTTTAAGCCATTATTAGTCAGAGGAAGAAAGGTCATGAGGTTGCTGTCGTTCACATACTATGCCCGAAGCTTACGAAACTCCTGGCTTAGAAATTCCATCTATGCACCTTTCACCCATCCCACTGGCCTTGTGTCTCTGGAAGAGAAAGTATGTGGAGGCTTGGGTATAAAATCAGGACCAGCATGTTGGCTGCTTCCAGTTGCTGATCATGCCGATATGCCTGGGGCAAAAGGTCCCCAAGTACTTAATGTCTTCAAGGGAGAATTCTTGTTTTCCATTTTCTTCTGTCTATGAAGCCATCTTTTTGGTATTTCTTAGAAATTATTTTCCCTGAATAGTTTTTATCAGACATAGTCACCATCTGTATTATTCTATCTATTCAAGATTTAATCCAAATTATTTTCTTTGAAGGAAAATAATGATCATACCTCATTCTGGACATCAAGTTCTTCTTCAATCAGCTCTGCTTCCATTAATTCAAGAGGATCTTTACAGTCTTGGATAAGCGTGATCTTGGCAAAGAGAAAAAAGAGAATATTTATTGGAAATATAATAACATCAACCCACCTGATACCCCACTGAAAATGAACTGAGGCTTTACCAGACTTTCCATGCTTCAAAATCCTTTTCAGCTTTCTTATCCTTTTATATTTCCCACTTAGAATTTTTCTCTTTACCATTTATTCACATTCAAGTGTGAACTGGTCTAGTTCTGCATTGTCTAACCTCCTTTTCAGCTCTCTTCCCCAGTCTCTGAAGTGTATGCCTCTTGACGAGTCAGCCCGTCTGCCTAATTGATTCAACAGTCGATAGTGTTTTTATTTCAATGGCTCAGCCAAGAGCACTCATACAGCATTGAGTGTGCAGTGAATGCCCAGTGAGGGGCTTGTGAACGATGACAATAAACAGTCCCAAGTTGAATGGGATAACAAATAACTGTTTTCATGTTGAGAGAGAACTTGACACCTTGGTTCTATTTTGCTTTTAATACGGAATCTTTTTTACATTCTTTATATGACCCCACTTTGTTGTTGTTAACTATGGCTTAGAGAATTTTAGATTAGATAGAAAAAGTTTATGAGTTTTCAAAGATGAGCATCTTGTTGTAGCTTTTTTTTAGATTTGTGATTTTACTACTTTCCTTTTTTTCCTTATTTGTATTTAAGATCCACATCTTGGTATTTGGGACAAGTATTTTCTCCAGCAGCATTAAGCAAAACAATTTCTCCACTAACAACAGCTGAAAAGAATAATATGCTATTGTTTTCTAAATTAGTTTTACTTCCAACATTAACTTGCAATCTAGAGTAAGAATCTACTTAACCTAATTTTAGACAAAATGGGAAGCAATTTAAAATATAGTAGACTGTGTCCCTGGAATAATTATTATTGTTATTTTTATGGGTATTTGTTTTAGTTTCCCAAATTCCCTGCAAGAGGGTCCATGAGAGATACGGTTCTTGTACCAGGTCCACCAGTAGGCCCGGCCCAATGGCCCAGACCAGAGTGCACAACTCTCCTGAGTATTCGACAGGAGAATTGACAAAATAAGGAGGCCCATGGGAAATCAGTGTCTATTCTATTTTGTGGGGAATAATTAACTCTGGGCTGATTCATGGCTTTTCATTTTTTTTTTTTCTTTTTCAAAGATCACTTACAACCTAATGGACCCCATTTAAAGGCATTTATAATCAAAAGTTTCCAGATGGTTGAGAATTTAAGTTGCATTTGTATATACAAATCACAGAAGATCCGAGATTCAGTGCCTATATTCTAGAAAAGCACTACAGCTAATGCCTATTCTTATTAGTAAATGCACACATTGTAGGACTGATATGTTCCAGGTACTAGAACCCGGCACTTTCCTGGAATCTATCATATTTAGTCTTCATGTCTACCCAGCAAGGTAAATGTTTTTATTCCCATTTTACTGATGAGAAAACTGAGGCTCTGAGAAGTTAAGCAGATGGCTTAAAACCCCACCAGGCTGGGATCCAAACCTAGATTTGTGGAATTTTTGCCATTTACAGAAATCATGACAGTTTAGGAACGATACATATGTAGAAAGGTTGAATGTTTACCGTTTCTAAAATGGAGTCTTGAACCTCTCGCGATTTCACCTGGTTCTGTAGATGGAGGACAGCATCATGGACAGTCAAAAAGAATATGTCCTTTCTAATGTTATCACTAAAGAAACCACATTTCTCCAGCTTTTCTATCACATGATCTTCGAAAGAAACAGATAATGTTTAGTTAGTCTCTGGGAAAAGACATTTTTGTAACATCAACCAATTCTACGTTTTTTAGTTCCTCCTTTTAATTCTTTTTTCTCATTTCCAAAATGTGACTCTGCTCTAAGCTGACTGAGTTTCTTTTCCAGGAGCACATGGAATGGTTATATTGTAACTGGTCCAGCACATGGCCTTGGTTCCTGACCAGGTCCCTTTTGCCATTGTACCCACACTCCAGCTGCTCTGAGCCTGGCTGCTGATGGTTCACAGCTGTGCCCTTCTCTGGAGAACTTTCCTTGGCCAATAGGAGCTGCCTCACCTGAAAGGCCTAGGAGGTTCCACCCCCACCCTTGGGTGGCCTGCAGCCACTGACCAACTGATATGGGGGTAGAAAGGCCAGCCGCCTTGCCTCTAGGAGAGGTAAGCCTCTGTGTGTGCGCCCTGTGGAATCAGGCTAAAGTAGACTTCTGAAACCATGTCTTTGTCCAGCTTCTTGCCTTGCCCTATCCTGCTCCCCTCGCTCCTTCAGGAATTTTCTCAGAGTGTAGCCTCTCAATAAACCACTTGGGCAAGAATCTTTCTCTCAGGCTCTGCTTCTAGAGAACCCAGCTTAAGCACTAATATTTTCCTACATACATACATACACTCATCCGTAGACACAGACTCATGCCTTGCAGCATCCTCTAGTTCTAAGGGATCTAGGTCATCTCTAGCTCTGCTGTCTCCATGGTCATTTTTCCCCCATTGATCCTGCACCACTGTCAGGACTTAGGTTTCCATGCATTACCATCTCTATGGCGCAAATTGGAAGTAATATCTTTCTAGGTCCAAAAGGGCCCTCAGAGTGATTGCTTAATGGATAGAGTTTCTGTTTGGGGTGATGAAAAATTTTGAAAATACATAGATAGTTGTGACAGTGGCACAAGAAGTGAAGGTGCTAATGCCACTGAATTTATTGTACACTTGAATGTTACTAAAATGGCAAATCTTATGTTATACATCTTTACCACAATAAATTGAAAAAAGGCCTTTGGGGCTGGCCCTGTGGCCGAGTGGTGAAGTTCATGCGCTCCACTGCAGTGGCCCAGGGTTTTGCTGGTTCGGATCCTGGGCACGGACATGGCACTGCTCATCAGGCCATGCTGAGGCGGCATCCCACATGCCACAACTAGAAAGACCAACAACTAAAAATATACAACTATGTACCAGAGGGCTTTGGGGAGAAAAAGGAAAAATAAAATCTTGTAAAAAAAGAAAAAAGGCCTTTGGGTATCGTGTACCCACATTCCAAGGTAGGAAAAAGGGCTTAGAGGAAATTCCTATAGATAGATAGGTATATGCATTTACCTTGAAGTGACGCAAAGTACACATTTACATCAATTCTTTGGAATTCTTTGACAACCTAAAATTTTAGAAAGGAGAATTTGTAACAATGATCAACTTTATCTGCCCATAATTCAGTAGCAATCAATTACTTGCTCAGGAGAAATTTCAACACTTTCGTGGTTAATCAGGACTTTAGGAAAAGTTCATTATGGGAAAACCATCGAAGTTTTCCACCTCCAGTGATGGTGTGATTAGGGATGAAAAGACTCAAGAGGTGGCAACATCCAGTGCTGAATAGCGGAGCACTCAACAGCACAGAGGTGCTCAGTAAATATCTGCGGAAGGAAGGAAAGAAGGGAGTAGAGGAGGCTTCCTAATGTAGCCCCTGCTGATTGGAACAAGAGTGCCACTTTCCATCTTTGAGTGGAAAACACATGGGTGTGGATATGTGGCCACTGGGTTCCAAATGTAAAAACTGACCTAAAAACCAAGGCCTCTGGATTTTGACTGTATCAGTGTCGATATCCTGATTGTGATTTTGTGCTATAGTTCTGTAAGATCTTGTCATTGGGAGAAACTGGGTTAAGGGTTACAGAGGATCTCTCTGTTTTATGTCTTACAACTTCATGGGAATCTACAATTATCGCAAAAGGAAGTTTAATTAGGGCCCAACCCCATAATAGAGTGGTTAAAAATCCATGTGCTCCGCTTCAGCGGCCCAGATTCATGGGTTCGGATCCTGGGCACAGACCTACGCCACTCACCAAGCACACTGTGGAGGTGTCCCACGTACCAAAAATAGAGGAAGACTGGCACAGATGTTAGCTCAGGGCAAATCTTCCTCACAAAAATAAATAAATAAAAAGTTTAATTAAACAAAACCAAGATACAAGACCTATGGGCAATAATAAAACAGATCTTGAAATTTCTGGGGTGCGATCAAGACCTATATGCAATTATAAAGTTTAGAGTTTTCATGATCATCATTATAGCATTTGAAAGCAACTATTTGGTAGGTGTGGAAAATATTCTGGCATTAAATATGTTAAGACTCTCCCCAAAAGTAATTCATTAAACACTTTGGCCAACACAATCTACAGTGGATCTGAGCCAACGCCTGGAGTGAAATGCACGATGAAGAACAAGAGTATGTTCTGGAACAAGCTGGTAACAGGTTGGCTAAGAGAACTGGAACAGAACGTGTCAAGCATATTCTCACACTCTTTTGTCAAGTATAATCACTTTTCCACCTTACCTGCCTAGTACCCACACCCTGGAATCATTTCCTGCCCTTGCGGAGGTAGCCAAGAAGCCCCAGCTAAGGTGAACCTCAGCTGGGGTCCGTTTCATATTATCTGATTGCTGGTGCCTGCAACCTGATTGCTTCTCTGCCTGACCCTCTTGATACCTACCTGAAGCTTCACCTAAACTTCACGCTCCCGGTCAAGTTGACGCCCTAGTTAGTCTGCTTTGGTGCACTTAGTACAGTTGTAGTTTAAAAGATTACAGTGATGTTTGCCTTCCCTCCTAATCTGCTTGGTCCCATGAGGGTAGGGACTATGCCTCTTGCACCTGGCCAAGTGCTTGGCACCTATTAGGCATTTCTCATCTATTTGTTGAAAGAATCGATGAGCTTGAGCTTGCACAACTGGTTTCTGATATCATGAAATGTTTCTGTTCTGCATGCTCTTCAGCTCGTTGACTTCCCTGATGCCTCTCCCGCTTCCTGCTCTAAACTCTAGCGATGCCTGATTTTTACAGTCCTGCCATGTACCTGATGCTCCTCATTCTGATATATAAACATAAACATATTAAAACATAATACTTAACATAAACTTTTGCCCATTTTTCTTCTTTTTGTGTTCCATTTCCTACGTCTTCTCGGAAAAATAAAACATAATAAATGTTAATATTCACTGAGGGGTGACTGTATATGAGACACTCTTCTAAACGATATATATATTTAATCCTCATGCAACCCCATGAAGTTGGTACCATCATTATCGTCATATTATAGATGAAGAAATTGAGGTACAGACAGATTAGGCAACTTGCCGCTAGTCATGCTGCTGGTAAGTGGTAAAGCCAGGATTCAACCCCAGGTAGTCTGGCTCCATAGCCTATGCTTTAAAATATTACACTGTATTACAAAAGCATTCCCCTAGAAAAGTTACAGAGCCCATGCAATCAGTTGCCCTTTTGCAAGACTGGGCAACCCATATAATTTTACTATTGCCAAATTGCGCATCTATAATTCAAACTTCTGAAAGCTTACCACTCTCAACGATCTCACGCCAACAACATCCAAGAAAGAGATGGCTCCACAATCAAGCACGAGGCTATGGATTGGCACTTTGGGAACATTCACTTTGACAGGAAGCTCAGAGTTCCAATCCACTCGAATCTCAATTTCTTTGGTTGGGACATCAAGTTCCTCCGGATCTTCAATATCTTCATCAGGCTCGAAAGCACTATTTGCTGAACCAGCATTGCTTATAATGCCATTCTAAACAAAGAAAACACTACCAACTTACTTGCCAATGATTTGGAATGTCTTTCAACGATTTATTTCAAATTACATAGAAGTCCCCACACCCTGTTCCTTGGTAAGGAAAACATTGAGGGGATGAACTCAGCCCAAACTTTGAGGTTCTCTAGGAAGAAAAATGCTTTTGTTTTGGTCTGAGAGAGAAAAGAATTTAAGAAGGGAGAGAAAGATGTTGCCTCACCTTTGTTGCTCTTAATTGCCCTTTTTGGATGAGTTTCCGTATTTTCCTCAATGCTTTCAGCCTCTTGTTATACACTCTAATGGCATCAAATCCAACCTTTGGAAACAAATGTCAAGTTACTTAAAACGTCTGGTTCCTAATGCTTATTAATGGCAATTATTATCTGTAAAGGTTATTTCTCAAATGGTATTATTCCTTGAGACACCCTCCTAAAAACCAAATTCTGAGATCGGATGGAATCTCCACCAGGCCACCAGGCCCCTCCCACTCAGAGACTCAGGGAAGACAGTAGCATATTAAAGACTCCGAGACAGTAAAAAACCAAACAGCAAAAAACAACCGCTTTAGCTTTAAGTCTGTGGTTTTTGAATTTCCTTGACATCGTAGAGCCTTTTTGTTATTGCAAAATCTGTGAACATTCCTCTGAACCAGTTTGCCCTGGAACTCACGTAGGAAAACGCTTAGCTAGAGGCAAACCCCAACCTTGAACCACAGCATGGAATTCAGGACCAGAATTTCCTGCTTGCATATTCCACTTAGTACTTTTCACCCTTTCCTCCAACTGGACAACCCTTTCTTCTAATACATGGCCCCTCCTTTTCCTCTCAGCTCACCTCGTTCCCCAAACCCTGACAACCTCCTTCCTTCTGCCCAACTGTCACTCAAAGCCTGATCAGTCCACCCAACATGGATGGCTCCCTTCTGGAAACCCTTCACACTGTCTATACTACTTATTGGGAACTTGCTCAAATTTTGCCTGGAGACAACGTTAGAGTTTCTTGTACAGCATAGTTATTGCTACCTGGATTTTACCGTATGTGCTATTGTTGTTTCTTTCCTCTCACTAAATAGGTTATAAGTTGAGGGCAAGGATGTTATGTTACACTTCTTAATGCCCTGTACAAAGGGAACAGGGTGTAAGGCCTTATGCCCAGTTTGAGCCCAATAATTACCTGTAGAATGAATGAAGTCTCAAGGGAGGTTAGAAACCAAACTTTGAGGGATAAAATACTTACTGTGGACTTGATACATTTTTTAAAACCATCAACGTTGCCATAAAAAATAGGACTAGAGAATCTAAGAATCTTCACTCCTTCAGGTTCTTCAACCTAGCATTAAAAAAAAATTGGAAGTTAAATAATTTCAGGCTTCAAATACTCAATTCAATTTCTGGCTGTTCAGCTAGGAGCTGAGTTAGAATTGCTCACGGGAGCTGGGCAGCAGCACTCAACTTCCACTAGACAGGGGCTTCATCCCATTGGGAGGCAATGGGTCACCCGAACTCCTGGACCTCCACGGTCCCGTGGAAGGTCAAGTTAGAAAGGGCCTTAGAAAGCAATGACTCAACCCTCTGATTTCCAGATGAAGAAACTGAAGCTCAGAACGGTGACATGATTTGCCTGAAGTTCATACCACTGGCTCTTTTATTTTTCCAAAATTCTTTTAAAATAGAAAAAAAGGTAGCAAAATCAAGAGGATTTGCAGAAACTAAGGTCTATGGTATCATTTATTTAGTCTTACCCTGACACTCAGTGGCCAGACCAAAAGTGGAACCCACAGAATCATAGGCTTTTCTGGTCTTTGGGAATCCTAGCAATTTTAGTCCAGCCCCTTCAGGTGAGAAAATTGAGACCCTTGGAGGCCCAATGGCTTGGGTCAGGTCTCCACAAGCCGGAGCCTCGAACTCAGAACTCCCAAACTCAGCCTAGAGTTGCCTGCCCCAGAGCCAGAAGATTCTCTAGAATCATGTTCAGCTCTTGATGGCACTTGGCTCAACGTAACTGAGAAAGACTATGGAAATAAATCAAGTAGCAGCTACTAGAATTCCAGATGCTGTGTCTAACATTGTGTTGTTGTTGTTGTTGTTTTTTGAGGAAGAGTAGCCCTGAGCTAACATCCGCTGCCAATCCTCCTCTTTTTGCTGAGGAAGACTGGCCCTGAGCTAACATCTGTGCCTATCCTCCTCTACTTTATATGTGGGATGCCTACCACAGCGTGGCTTGCCATGCAGTGCCATGTCCGCACCTGGGATCCGAACCGGCAAACCCCAGGCCACCGAAGCAGTTAACCACTGCACCACTGGGCCGGACCCCCAACATTGTTTTAATGTTAAGGTAAAATTAGACTACAACCTCCTAGCGTTCACATTTTTAAAAAAACTATTTTTTTCCTAAATTGGTATTTTCCTAACTTTCTTTCTCTGCTTTTTCATCTTTGTTTCCCCTGGTGATCACGAAGCAATGTTATTTGCAAGGAACACAAGCCTGTCAGTGGGATGTTTATTTTCTTTGTTTTTTACTTCCTGTATTATATATTATTTCTTCCAATTTCAAGGATAGAGCAAAATGTCAAATAAAGTTCTTGATGACAGAGAACATGAAAGTCTCTTGTTAGAACTAAATGAAGAAAATCTTAGCAGGAATTTCAGACAGTTGCATAGAGGATAAGGATTACATAGCAGAGAAATAGAATTTTTTTTTCTTCTTGCTGCTTTAAAAAATTTCCTTAGGGGCCGGCCCCGTGGCCGAGTGGTTAAGTTTGCACGCTCTGCTTCGGTGGCCCAGGGTTTCGCTGGTTTGGATCCAGGGCACGGACATGTAACCACTCATCAAGCCATGCTGACACAGCATCCCACATGCCACAACTAGAAGGACCAACAGCTTAAAATACACAACTATGTACCGGGGGGCTTTGGGAGAAAAAGGAAAAATAAAATCTTAAAAAAAAAAATTTCTTTAATGTCTTGGCTTTCACCAGTGTTACTATAGCGTGTCTAGGTGTGGATCTTTGTGTCAGCTCTAATTGGGCTAAGTGCGCCTTTTGGATTTGTATGTCATGTTTTTCATCAAATTTGGGAAAATTTTGATATTTACTCAAATATTGTGTCTGTTATTTTTTTTCTCTTTTCTCCTCTTGGGAGTCTCAATACACATATGTTGATATGTTTTATTTTGTTCTAGAGGTCCCAGAGGCTTTTGCCATTTTTTTATTGAGGTATAATTGACATAACTTATTAGTTTCAGGTGTACAACACAATGATTCAATATTTGTAAATACATATTGCAAAATGGTCACCACAATAAGTCTAGTTAACATCCGTCACCGTACATAGTTAGAAAATGTTTTTCTTGTGATGAGAATGTTTAAAATCTACTCTCTTAGCAACTTTTAAACATGCAACACAGTATTGTTAACTACAGTCACCATGCTGTACTTTGCATTCCCGTGACTTATTTATTTTATAACTAGAAGTTTGTACCTTTTGACTCCCTTCACCCAGAGAAACAGAATTTTGATTCAACTTCTGGAAATAATGATTGCCTATTTTTAAGAATTTCTCTTACCATGGTTAGATATTAAAATAACATTCAACTAGCATGGACAAAATTCATGTAAGCCATGGCTATCAGAGGGCACATTGGGTCAAAAGTTTTCAGGACACCCCCAGTGGACTTCTGGACATTCCCAAGAGACAGAAGGCTCCCCCTTTGGCTGACTTGTCCCTAACATGCTAAGAGAGAAATATGTGACACCTGAAAATCCAGGCTAGCAAACCCGAGTCCAGCAAACACCTCTGAAAGTCACTCACATTTTTGTAATTCTTGGTACTTTTGTAGATGTCTGTGGTGGGGATGATTCCAAGGCTACTCCATGAAGGACTAAAAGAAGAAAAATTAAGGTCAAGATTTTTTGGAACAGGCATATTTTGGAATAAAAAGTTAGAAGAAATAACAGAGACTAAAGAGCCCCTCATTCTGGCGTTTTTGGACTCTCTCTTGATTGCAGCTGACATTTCCCTGTAGCTAACTCTGAAATGAACAGCTGGTGTTTGTGTGGAACTGGGGGAGAAAGAGGAACTGTGGCTTTTTTCTGATGGCTGAGAGAAATAATGAGCGTCGTACTCTCACAACCGGAACACTTTATAGGATAAGCAAAGAGCTTTCACACATGTTAACTCTTATTTAAGCCCTATCATAACCCTGAAAGGGCAGCAGTATTAGCCTCATTTTTATTGATGGGTAAACTGAGGTTCAGAGAAGACCGAAAGGCCCTGGAGGTCAGGGCCAGGCCAGCCTCTGTTTTTACCCCATGGGTCTTCAGTGCCTAGCACAGTGCCTGGAACCTACTTGCAGGTTGTGGCAAATTTCTGACGAAGTCTGGAGAGTCTGCAGTGATCCAGTTAGACTCATTTCATAGAAATAGGAGCCTGGGAGGGACCAGAAATAAGTCCTTCCCATCAACCAGACTATTGATTTCCTGTTCCTGATGCCATCAAATAAATTCCATGATTCTTCAAGTGTGACAAGGGACATATGCTAACAACAGTTCCTGAGGAAAGAGCGTCTGTTTGGGGTACTCTCAGCCGGGTGCTCTCTGGATCAGCCTTATAATTACTGGAAATTAACTGCTGTGGAGGATTCTGCTTTTTGTTGGCTAAGACCCCACTTACCAAATCAGCAGCTAAAATGTGCCGCCGGTTTCTCCTCAGCTGACTGTGCCGCACTGGGCTTTAACCTAAAGCTCATAAGCTATGTAGTCTCTCTCTACAAAACGCTTCTGTCCCAACCACACCCGCACAAGAAAACTAAACACTGAGCCAGACAGAGCACGAGAGGCGGCATCTTCCATCAACACTCTCGGAGTTACTACCCAGCAGCAAATTGGCCACTTGGGAGCCTGTGAACTCCTCTGGGCCCTGGGGCATCCATTTAAGGGTGCTGAGGCAGTAAACACAAGCATGTGGGGTGGGCTCCAACACGCCAGGGTCGGGAAGGAGGGAGCGGAGGACTGGTTGGTGGAACGGGAAAAGCTTATTCTAAGCTGAAGATGTCCATGCTGATGCTGTTCTGGGGTTCTGATTCCTTCATGGCCCAAAGCACAGACAGAGGAGGGGCCAGAATCTGGAAAGCTAACAGAAGTTTGAGGAGGAAGAGAAGTTCTGTTTCCCTCGCTGTTCAGACAGTTTCCTAGACCCAGAAGGGCACATACCAGAATCCTCTCAAGAGTCAGAACAAAACCAGCAAAAAACACACCCCTCCAGGTTCCCTCACTGACCATTTCTGTGGCTTTAAATGGTGTCTTTGCTGCTTTCAATCTGCATACCATCTAACTGCGTCTACTTCACGTGATTGTGTGGCTTACTGGATCCATGCCTTATTTGGCAGTTTTGAATGAATTTTGGCTCCAGTCAGCTGTTTGAAAGTCTCATGTACTGCGTTACACAACTTCTGCATCACTAGCTTCAAAAGAAAATAAGCTATAATATGTTTGCAGCTATCTCGTCCCAAACCTTGGGCCCAGTGCCTCATAGATCTCATCTCATTCACAGAAGAATCTGCAAAGCCAGCTCAGCCTTTCACGGAATCATGTGTCTTTTGGTTGTATCATGACACAAAGGAGAGCACAGCAGTTGAGCATGTGACTAGGCACACAGATTTGGGGTGCAATACACCTGGGTTCAAATCCTGGCTCTGACACTTAATTAGCTGTGTGATCTTGGGGACGGTTCTTAACCTTTCTGAGCTTCAATTTTCTTACCTGTAGAATGAGAATAATGAAAGCTATTCACAGGATTCATTTTGAAGATTAAAATACGTGTGTAAAGCACCATGTGCTTAATTCACAGACACACTCAACTTATAGTAACTATTATGAAAGAGGGTGCTTTTACTATATTCATCAAAATGTTATAAGAAATCTCAGGGTGTGTTGGCCTGTTTATAGGTCTTATTTTACTCACAACTGAATTCTCAGGACCACGGTCAGTAATCCAAATACAAGGCCAGCTAGTAAACCAAGGTCCAGCCCCAGAATGATGGATGCTACGCATGTAAACACCCAGATAACCTAGGGAAAAATGGAAATGAAAAGAGTTATACTATTTCATCAGGTACCATCAGGTGAGCAATCACCTGTAAAAATAATAAGATCAGTTGTCCACAAACAAATTACTGCTTTTTAAAATATTCTGACTTCATTTCACATAAGTGGAAGTGGAAATTGGCCTTCCCAATAAGGACCAACTGTCTCATTTAAATATTTCTTAATTTAAGTTTTGATTGGGTAATATATTAACATGGTTCAAAATGGAATTAATAAAAAAAGGTGTGCAGGGAAAAATCTTGCTTGCAACCCTCTCCCCTTTCTACTCATTCCCATCCTTTATCCCAACTCAGTGCCCTCTTTTATTTCTGTGTGTGTGTGTGTGTGTACACAGTGTGCACTTCTCACCAGCATTTCTTTTTGCAAATACAAGCAAATATTACTACAAAGCTTATTTTACTTTTCCATCTCTTAGTGTGTATACGCACTATTCTATTCTGAACTGGTCTCTTTTTTACTTAATTTGTCTTGTAGATCTCCCCATATCAACATATAGGAAGTTTTCTCGTTCTTTTTATCTATTCTGCTTTAAATTAGAGCAGAACTCTAGAGAATTTAGCTTCTAGTTTTTGCGGTTCCTCAGAACAGTTGTGACGGTTACTTTGGTCAGAATTATAACCAGCATGGGTTTTTGTAGTTTGGTTTTTTGTTTTTGCTTTGTTTTGTGTTTTGTTTTGTTTATCCTAAATTTAGAGGGCTGTTTGTTTGCTTTAGAAGGCCAGGGGTGTATGAGTGAGCTCCTATGGAATTCTTGCTGGAAATGCCTCTTCCCAGAGATACGGGACCTCCACAAAATGCAGTTCAGGTGGCAGACTTCACAGCTTTGGCTTGTCCACACAATTCTAATTTCTGCTCTGGACTTCCCAAAAAGTGCTTAAGACTCAGGAGATAAGGGGACACAATGATACGGCAGGAAGCAAATAAGGATCAAATCTTATTTCAGGGAAAAATGAGTGGTAGGTGACTTACAGCGTCAGTCTTATTCTGCCTCCACAGACGAGGAACGTCACACACCTGCATAAACATCCCTTTCAGGTTGGCAATTACAACAGCTGCCAAGACCGACTGCCAAGAAAGATGGGGAAGGCTGTGTTATTCAGGGGAGTGGCTTTCTGTGTGATGGTTTTTAAATCTGTATTTCTCCGGTGGTTGAGCAAGGAAGGGAAATTAGGCAATCACTGTGCCGAGAAGCAGGGGTATACCTTCTGCAAGGGTTCCAGCAGCTTCCCCAGGGCAACAATGGCGACCATCACTATCCCAGCTGAGATGATGCCAGCAATCTGAAAGAGACACATCTCCCATGAACGGGCTTCGTCCTTCTCCCTTGTGTCTTCCGGCTGGCTGGACGTCTATGTGAGAAAGCCTGTTCATGGGGGCACTTCACGTTTCCTGACCTTCCCCCTTCTGCTCAATACTATTGAGAGAAACGAGAATTATTTGCTAAAATGCTACACAACTGAAGAAAAATGGAAACCATCTATATAGTAGCTATAGCAGAGAAATTAAAGAGAATGTGGAGACTGAGCCCACTAACGTAAAGCCAGTTTGATCTGGATTTCATTTGGATATATTACAGACCTAACAGTTTTGGTGTCAATTCAAATAAACTTCTAATTATTTGCCATGCCAGGAAATGTGGACCCGCCCCCTTCCCCAACAACAGATGTTGTGATGTTCTCGGAAAGTAAATTCTCACAGCCCACATCTGATTCTTCCACAGGATTGAATCAGCAGCCACAGTAGCAATTCTTATAACACTTTGTAGTTGTAGCGCGTGGTTGCCACGGAAGTCTCAGAGGAAATAAATTGCAAATCAAACTGCCACATGAGCCTGTTGACAGGTGGGACCGTACCTCCTCCCTCCTCCAACAGTTCCACAGATGCCGGCTCAGAGCTCTGCCCACGGACAATAGCAGGGGTAAAGGAAGCTTCAGAAACTTTACCATCGCTGACAAAAAAGCTCTCCTAAGATCCGTAAATCATTAGGAGAGAGGCTGAGGGGGTGGGGACTACTCTCTGGTTTGATTAGATGACCAATGAATTCTCTGCTGAGACAGCGGGGGCATGGCCGAGGCGAAGACTAGAAGCTCTGAAACAAAGGAGAAAAAGAGACAAGGAACCAGAAGCAAAGTGATCAGAGAGGAAGCCACAGGGAGGATGGTACAGGGCACAAGTACCACCTGGTGCAAGGTGTTGGAGTTGAAGGAGTCAGATAAAGCCAATATGAATAGAAAGTCTGAAAACGTAAGGCGATTTCATGGTCACACTCATGCGCTCCACCTGGTAAATTGGTCACTCAGATTCAGAGTATAGCTAGGTCAACCTGAGGCAACATTATATATATGATGTACTAAAAAGTTTGCTTTGTACATCCAGATCCTTTTTTCTAGGCAATTTGTTACCTCCTAGCACCACGCCTCCAGGTTGCCAGTACCTTGGTGAGCTTTCCCCTCTCCTCTCTAAGCAGAGAAGCTAATATCCTCCCTCCCCTCCCCACCTCCCCTCCTCCCTCCCTTCCTTCCTTCCATGCAATTACTTAACCAATATTTATTGTCTCTCATGAACCACTTGCATCTCACTATGGATGTAGGGCTCTGTGAATTGATGAGAGATATGGAGATTTGGGGCCAGGGACCACAGCCGGCTGCCCAACTCATGCCAGGAGGGTGGCCACCTACTCGCCGAGTATATGTGATGACAAGTCTCCGATTGTGAGGACCAAGACCAATTTCGGTTACTATATTAATATCGGTGAGCAACCCACTACTTGTACTTACTTTAGAAGGCTGGTTTGTGCAAAATGCTGTAGATTTTATATCTGTGAGCAGATTTAAATTACTAGAAAATTAATTATTCTGTTAAGTGAGAGAGCAGTCAGAGCTAGAGAATAGTTTGTGTTCGGAATGACTTTTTCATGAATCAGTAGGAGTCAGATGGGGGTGAGGAGAAGAGGTTGTAATGATGAGCTCTTCCACAATCTGTAGATGTGCTGACCACTCTTCTGTCGATTCCTTCTGCAAATATGTGCTGGGCGCTTCTAATGTGTCAGGCACGATACATGCATCACAGGGACTAAGTTGCTGTTCCTGTCCTGAGGAGCTAATGACCAGAACAAGAGCATTTACAAGTATGTGCCAGGACTTGCTTATTGAATCCCCACAACATCCCTGTGAGGTAGACACAATTATTATCCCCATTGTGTAGATGCTGAAACTGTGGCTCCAACATCAAAGAAAGCAGGAGAAGCTACACGACGAGAGATGACCTGCTGGTTTATGTGGTCGTGGGTCCCTGGATTTCAGTCCAGGCACTTAGACTTTTAACTCCAGAACTCAGTATACTTTTCAGGAATTAAATATCAAGCCATTTCTGTGCTCATTTCATTCTTCAATACTGAAATCCTGGCATCCTTCATTCCTAAATATAATACATGCCAGTGTGTGGCAGGGGGTATTAGCTTACCAGAACACCATTATCCCCAAAACTTCTGCCAAGGAATCACTTTACATGGGCATTTTTATTGGGGCCAGCCCGTGCCTCATTTGAGCCTGGAGGTAATAGCAGGAAAGCGGACATCAGCCGTGGGGGATCTGTCTGCACCCATTTACGGCCATGTGCCCTGTAGAGCTTGTCAATGCCCGTCTCAAATGAAAGCAGCTGAAACTCCTGCTGCTGACAGATGCCCCATGAACTTGCTGCTGACAATTGCTGACAGGGCAACTTTGGAAATGACCTCTGACCTTTCCTCTTGACCACAGATCTCTAGTTATGCTTCCTGGTACGGACTGTATTGTTTCTCTTGCTCCCTCAGGGCTGGAAAGGTTTGCAAAACAAAAAACAAAATATAAACTCAATTTTAAAAAGAAAAATTCTGAAAATCAAAATGAAATTTTTGTTCAACAGGAACCAAGGAATTGGAAGAGGCCAATTCTTCCAACCCTGTCACAGAGATCCATTAAAAATGAGAAAGGAGGGCCAGCCCAGTGGGGCAGCGGTTAAGTTCACATGTTCCGCTTCTCGGTGGCCCAGGGTTCACCAGTTCGGATCCCAGGTGCAGACATGGCATCACTTGGCAAAAGCCATGATGTGGTAGGCGTCCCACGTATAAAGTAGAGGAAGATGGGCATGGATGTTTTAGCTCAGGGCCAGTCTTCCTCAGCAAAAAGAGGAGGATTGGCAGTAGTTAGCTCAGGGCTAATCTTCCACAAAAAAAAAAGAGAGAGAGAGAGAGAGAAAGGAGAATCAGGTGCACCTTGGGGACAATTCAAGCTCTCCCTGGGTAAGCCACTGCTGGAGTTGTCAGTTTTCTCAGTTATTCTCTTATACTTACTTATATAAGTGTCTCTGCCTTAATAAACCCCTATTTGAAGACTCTGTGTGTCTGTGTTAAACTATTTACTTTGAGTTTGTTGTTCTTATAGTCTCAATGCACTTTTTCCTCTTACTTAACAGTTCTGTCTGCGTTGGGAGGAGGAAACCCTCCAGGCATAGCTGACACTGCCCTTGCCGCATCCAGTTCATCTGGCGTGTCTGTCTCCACGTCTGGCTGGAAACGATGCCCTTTGAGAATGGCTTCTGAGCCTTCTGGCTGACTGAAGGAGGGGTTATCCAGAGATTAACTGGGATCCTGGCTTTGGGGTCACCTTGTGAAGGCAACAACTTAAAACCACGTTGAAAAGGCAAGATCAAACCCACATTCAGAACCTCAGAAACAAAAATCTTACTCAGGAAGAAATGCCAAAATGTTACAACAAAAATATTCTTGGCTAGCAAACTGTTGTTCTGTGGGACCAAAAGGAAGTTCCTGATCCTTGTAAAGGAAGTGTAAATAGGCGCTTTTCATTTTCCTGAAATTATAATAACTCACTAAGCCATGAGGTGCTTTCACTAGGCCTTCTCTATCCCCAGATAACAGATGATAAAAATCAGCATTCTTCCTTACTGATCCCTTGTCAGTTGTTATTGTCCCTGGAAAAGCAGGTAAGTGTAGCTATCTGCCAGCTGAGCACTGACACAAAGAGATTTGAGAATTGCCGCGTCAGAAACCCGTAAAGGTTGTTGTTTAAGGGGTTTTCAGTGAGGGAGTGGATCAAGATGATTAGGCCCCGGGTGGAATCAGACCAGGAAGCACAAGTCTCTTGCTTCTCAAAGGCTAATTGTCCTGCTCCATTCTTGTGCAAGCCTTTCGGAGCCTCCTCTCCCCGCCTCATTCTTTGCAAAGATAGGTCTTACCACGCTGTTGCTGCATACCTGTGTCTTTCCCCCAGTGCTCTCCTGGACAGCAGTGCGGGACAGGGCAGTGGTGGCCACAAAACAAGAGAAGAATCCTGAGAAGATGTTGCTGATCCCAAAGGCAACGAATTCCTAAGGCAGAGACTGGATGGCAGTGATGCTACAAATACAGTCTTTGCAAGACTCTCACCAAGTGTTTAAGGAAGATCATTAGGAAAGCAATCTCACAAACTCATCCTGCCTGGTAATCCCAATTTAATTTTCACCATTGAAGGTGCTTGGGGACCTTGAAAGATGTCAGGAGTTTGGGTTCCATAGGCCCTAAGAGAGGCCTAACTGCTCTCAATCATTTTCAAGGTTGACAAGAAGTAGTAACTGGTCTTTTGCTAAAACGCTTCCTTCGCTTCCTGGTGAGTGGCGTTATCTGTAGCTCTCGCATTAAGCATTTTTCTTTGGTTGGACATTTGCTGTGAAGCATATCATGACTGGGAGAGCTATTATTCTGCTTGATTACTAACCACTTAACTGCCATAATTGCTAGGCTGTGTTTTCAGAAACATACCACACTTGGAGATTTGCGAACAGCGTAAAATCAGCTCGCCTGACAATGCATCATACACCTACAAAGACTGTCTTCCAGATATTAATTGCACAGTGAACCACCTCAATTTAAAATGGCCACAACTATTATTGATGGTGTTTGTTGCACAGATTTGCCATATTACAGCTACTATTAAAAAAAATTATCAGGAGATACTGGATTACGTGAAGAATTCTTATTCTGACCTGTTAACTTTGAATGTCATTTATGACCTGACTGAACGAACTCTTTTAAAAGTAGGATGATTTCAACTTATTTCTTGAAAAGTAAAGTGATGCAGCATGTATATTTCAAAATAATTTCAAATTAGTACGCACAAGAGGGACACCAACTCAGTAAGGACTGGTGGAGAAACCCATCCCTTCTTTAGCAGACAACAAAATCTTTCCCATTTATGATTTTTTTTTTATCTTCAGCCCTACAAAACCAGTTCAGTGAAGGGGGTACCACACCTGGTTCCCGTCGATGGTGTAATCATACTTGACGGCGTAGACTTTTCCTACAGACACCGCAATAGCATAAGCCACCACCGCAATGGAAAATGATGCAGCCAGCATCTGAGAAAACAAGCTCACAGGTGGAAGGACAGGAGGCAAAAACCTAGTGAATTTTTAAAGGAAAAATGCTGTGAAGATTTGACCACAATTCTGTTTTCCCACCTCCCTAAATTCTATATCAACCCAGCCACATGTCAGACATGAAGGACTTCATCCAAGAGGAAAACAAGCACAGGAGATGGGTAAGTGGTGGCATCCGCTTTTACCATTTTTATTCAGAAGTTGGTGCTATCTCACCGGCTGATTTCTTTATCCTCTATTTGAGGGCCTACAAATGCTGCTTCCTCTCTCCCTCCGACGTGAATAAATCTGCCATTTCTGATTCTTTAACATCAGACAACCCCCGTGCCATGCCATTTCACACATTAGCATTTCTCCTTACACAATTTCACCTTAAAGATCTTTGAATTGAAGCTATCCTAGCTATAAAAGGAGATTTACCCTGTCTGAAGAGATGGCAGGTCTGTTAAAGAGACAATATAAGATGTTAAAAGAGCTAAGTGGAAAATCTCTATCTTAAGAATGCTGATATTTAAAATCTTCTTGAATCTAAAAAAGATTAAATTTATGTACTTATCAGAATGCCCCGTAGTCACAATGACTAAGACATCCCAGTGATTGTGAGGCCAGATGACTACTGTTTGACAAAACCAGAGCTACTCTACAAACCACGTAAAGAAAAAAACCTACAAGTTTATAAGCATGTGGTTGTCCCCAAATATGAAAATTTGAGGAATGACTTTCATGTACCTAATCTTGAAGACTATGCATATGATGTAATTCCAGAGGTCTCTAACCAAGAAAAAAAAACAAAACACCAATATCTCCCACCTGCTTCACTTACGCCTGAAGTTCCTTTAATAGGAAACTACGTGATTTCCCCTATAATTTGAAGGAAATGGTAAAGTAGAAATAAGATTCTTATAGAAAACTATAGAAATTTAGAGCTAGCTGATATCCTAATATTATTCAAATTAATATCCTAATCTAATATCCTAGAAATGGTTGAATCTCCCGCTCTCATTTTGTTGATAAGGGAACTGAGGCCCAGAGAAGTGAAGTGGCTTGCTCAAGGTCATGTAGTGGGTCCAGGTATGAATGTTAGATATTCGATGATTTCCTAGGTAACAAGATCTGTCTGGTTCTCTGCCCTTGTAGCCTTTTTCTCCCCACAGGTGAGATGAATTTTCAGCCTCCTTTGCTCCCACATCTCATCTTAACCCACACGTAGGCTTGGGACTGCATCCTGTCTGCTGTAGGCTGCGGACTCAGCATCACGTCTCTGCTGGTCTGGATGGGACCTTGGACCTCACTGCTTAAACTCAGGCTTCTTACTTGTTCCTGAGACCCAGTCAACCCTACTTCAGGTAATGGGGTTTGTTAGGAGAACTTTCCAGTCCTGCAATCAGAGGATCTGAGCGCTGGCTCCATCCCTCTGTAAGTAACTTTACGACTTCGGGCATTTTACTTAAACCGACCAAGACCCAGTTTCTTCAGCTTTCAAATGGGGACTATACACTCTTCTCATAGGGTTGTTGGAAGGATTAAATGAGGTATGATATGTGCAAGTAATTAGTGCCTACACACATAGTAGGTACTCAGCAAATGTTGGGAGAGCCTAAGTCTGCCACGCTCCTACACCCATTTGTATTATCTTGCTGCATCTTAATGAAGCCAATTCTTCTAATGACCATTCTTCTAATGACCTCCGAGTAAGCCTTTTCCCCAGCTCCTGCCCTCCTCCAGTGGACATAACTCTTTGCAAATTTTATGCTCACTCAGTGGCCCTGTTTGGCTGCAGCCAACACTTCCCTGTCTGGCCTGATCATGAGATAACCCTACCAAAGCGTGTGAGAGTGCAAAGGCACACTTTTCTGAAAAGATGAGGGTAGGAAGCCGTGAATCCCTGAAGGGCCAAGGGACCCATCAAGGAGAGCCAGGCCTGAGAAACACGATGCCAACTGCACATTTCTACTTCAGGTTGGCTCTGAACATTTGGCAAATGCACCACCACTCTAGCAACAGGGAAAATCAGCCAGGAGAGAACCTCTGTGATTTTGTTGGCCTTGCCCCACTGTTCCCCCTGAGTCATGCTTCCAAGGACAAGTGTAAAGCACATCACTTTAAACACAGTGGTAACAAGCTTGATGACAAAGGGGACCTCCGGCACTGGCAAGGAGGGGACTGGTCACTGGTGTGCTCAGAGATGAGGCAGGAGAGAGAGTAGGGATTAAAACTTAGAGGAGAAAGCAGTCCATCTTGTTCATATGGGTTAAAAAAATGATGACAGAAGAGGTAAAAGGGAAGCCTAGGTTGTGATAACATATTAAGAGCTGCAGGATAAAGATCAGTTGCGTGAGAAGAAAGGCATGTGGGGACAGCCCTTTTAAAGTCTGCTGGTTAAGAAAAAGCCCTAGTGAGAGAATGAGGGCCGCTGGTTTGGGTGAATCCTGGTGGGACTCAGATGCTATCTGGACATGCGGAAATTGTATATTTGGCTAGGAAAAGTAATGGGAGAGAAGAGCATGGAGTGACCGTTTTGGCTGTCCAATGGGACAATGTTACTGGGGACAGAAGGATCCTAACATATGGCATTGAGCCTCAAGAGGGTAAAAGGAAGTTGGCAACACCTAGCCTTGCTTCTACTCCCTCCTTGAAGGACTGAAGTGCGGAGGGGGTGAAGAGGTGGGTGAGCACAATCTTTCTCCTTGTTCCTCTGCCTTTCCTCGTGCTCACCTTTAACACTCTACTTCCCTTGCTCTTTTCCAATCTCTCCACACCACCCTCTTTTTCAGGTTTGTTAATGTCATTAGACTTGCTTCTGTGCTACCACGTGAGATCGGACAGTAAAGGCCATTCTTTGCCTTGTTTATAATGGCGTAGGCTTGGGTATTCTGTCCCTTCAACAAATATTTTCTGAGATTCTACCATGGGAGAGGTCCTGTGTTAGGAAGACAGAGCTGAACAAGACAAACAGGCTTCCTGCCCTCGTGGAGGAGAGTATAGATCAGGGCCAGACAGGTTAGGCTAGCTGACCGATCACACCAGGTGGTCTGTCAGAGGACTCAACTTGACCAAACCCCAGAGCAAGAGGCTAGAGATCCATTCTCAGGAGGAGAGCAGCCAGGAAAGCTCTGGAAGGGCCAGAAAGGATAACTTAGGGCTGCAAAAATGAGTTCCCTAAATCTATGAATGGAACATGGATTATGGGTCAGAGCATTTGCTGTGGACCACCTCTAAGTGTTACACCTTAGAGACCCTGTGAAAAGGGATCTATAAAATGCATGTTTTATGCAGTTGTTTATAACTACTCAAATAATCTACTTATTATGGTGAAAACGCCATAACTCAAGTAGCCACACTGCATCTTTTATCCTTAAATTTCTTCCAGCATTAGGATTCACTATCAAAATGTGAATCCTCTAATGTAGAGTTTCCCAGATCTACATGATCAGAAGAATCACTTGAAGCACCTTTGGAAAATATTAACTCCAGGCCCCTCCTCTGGAAAGCCTGATTCAACAGGTTTGGGTGGGAACCAGGAATCTGTGTTAACAAGGATCTCAGGTGATTCTCACAAAAAGATAAGTTTGAGAAACACTAGAATGGATAATATGTAAATTAAGTCCCCGGTAGCCAGCTGTAATTTTTCAAATATTTTTTGAACATATCCTGGAAGAAATCCTAAGATTAATCAAGTAGAAAGGCAGTGGTTCCCTGTGGAATCAGCACCAGGACTTAGCTAGCCTGAGGAGTTTCTACTAAAAGCATGGAGAAACAAAGATGGGTAGAAAGTCCCTCAGCTAGCATGAAGGGACGGGAAACTAGTACTTATTGGTTATCTAACAGCAAATCTAGTCATAAATGCCATAAGTTAATGTTACAAAGCTAGTGAACATCTGGGCTTCTTTTGAACGCCACATGATAAAATCATACTGTAGGGCACTTGGTCCCCTCTGTGCATTTTATGAGCCATCTCATTGGCCTTTCACAACAAGATAGAGTTGAGATTTTGACTTTTGTCATTACATTTATTTTACAGGAGAACACCCCCCATGGCCACAGAAGTGGATGGTGACCGAGATGGACAAAGGACCTTAGATCTTTACTCTTCTAATTCACCAAACTACCAAACATATATAAAACCTCCCTTGAAGATAATTTATTTTATTTATTTATTTTTGAGGAAGATTCTCCCTGAGCTAACATCTGCAGCCAATCCTCCTCTTTTTGCTGAAGAAGATGGGCCCTGAGCTAACATCCGTGCCCATCTTCCTCTACTTTATATGTGGGACACCTGCCGCAGCATGGCTTGACAAGCGGTGTGTAGGGCCACACCTGGGATCCAAACCGGCAAACCCTGGGCTGCCAAAGTGGAACGTGCCAACTCAACTGCTGCGCCACCAGGCCAGCCCTGATAATTCATTTTATTTATAGGAACAAATGATATAATTATTACCTAATATTGATTAAATGGTGGAGAAGTTAGGCCAGATGTTCCTTATTCCTTAATTGGATTGTTCTCAGTGTAATAAATGTTACAACCCAGGATTCTATTTATAGTATATTGTAATCATACTATGAATTTAAATCAAGAGTCTGCTGTACAGGTCCTGCCATGGTTTAAGAAAATGAAGAAAAAAGAGAGAGCATATAGGGGCTGCTTTTGAACAAATCACTGGAGCTTTATCTACACATATACTGTTTATCCAATAGTTTGCACAAATGTGTGTTTCATTAAGATCACACACAAATAAGACTATTGAAGGAGTACCAGTGAAATGAAGCTTGTAATAAACAGTTTCATTAAAATAAATACTAACTTAATATATTAGTATTGCCTGAGAGTAATGCCATACTCACCCCCTAGGGATGGATTTAACAATGCCAGCATTGTAATGTTTTTCCAGGTTGACTCCATATGAAATGCCAGTAGCAATTATTGTCTGAAATAAAACAAAAGATGTAAAAACAGATCCATTTGTTGTAACAATTCCTTCCTTGTCAAACTAATTAATGCTGAATTTTATAATTACATATTCTACTTACCACGATTACTTCTATAGGAATAGGGACTGGGATTTTGTGTTTAAATCGATCATTTACTTCCTTAACTGCCATACAGATGATAATGGTGAGTAATCCAGCAATGAAATCAGCAAGATTGGTGCTACCAATATTTTGAAAAATCTCAATCAGAGTCTGTAAAAAGAAAATTTTATATACTTCTCTTATGAAAAATTATGATATCATCAGCAAACAGCACATAAATAATATATCAAGTTATTAATGAGGGTTAATTTGGAGTGGTAAAACTATGGGTGATTTCTGCTTTCTTATTTTTGCTTATCTGTATTTTTTACAATAAAAAATGAAATCTTTTAAAAGAAAAAATATCACTATATACTGTCCTTTACTTGCAGAAAAGCTTTAAAAGTTCTTTTAAACTTAAAGTGGTTTTACAGGTGCTGCTAAGTGGCCTAATTTTCACCATGTTGATTATGATATTATTGAGACGAAAGGCTAGTAAACCAAAAAGTCCCAGTTAGCCAGTATTTTAGGTAAAGCTCTTCTCTAAACCTGAATGATACAGGTTATAATAAAGATACCTAAAATACTTCATATGTAGATACATATGGACTGATCCATTCTTTATAGCAAAGAAAAGCTATTGAATTGATGTATATGTCAAGTATACATTTTAGGAAATTAATTTGGGACTTAGTTCATACTTAAATGAAAGGAACTCTTTCCAGGTGGACAGACACGTCAGCTCAGGAAAAACTCGTTTTGTGTTGTAAATAGGTTTCCTGGAATCACTGTAGATTAACAAGGGGGAATCCCAGGAAACAGCACTAGTATCTTTGCTATAGCGACTTCAAGCCTGTAGAAGGCATTACCTAAAAAGGTATTCCTCAATTCTTTGAGGCAAGTAATCTCCCAGTGAGGTCACTTTTCTTTGAATGAGTCCTTTTATAGAAATATTTTTATATGAAGATAAAAGAATGGAGCATCTTGTAGTTTATAACATGTAGCTTACTTATTTTTATAGATCAACTATACTTAAAATAATTATTGGCAATTATGGCAATTCAGTAACAATTATGTGTAATGAACATTAAGTAATCTTGGAGTGATTTTGCCAGCAACCTCAACTCTCTAGAAAACATTCAAGAGTAAGAGAATGAGAGGGGAAGTTATTGTGCAAGCAGAATACATTCCACCAAGCGCTTGAGCCAGAGTTCAAGCATTTGACGATAGGAAGCCTCTTGGACTTTCACTAGAGAGTATTTTTGCTCTTGCTTTAAATCCAATACTGAGTTTACTTTGTCTGCTTTCAAGAGTCAGGAATAAGTGCTAGAGGCAGATACACTAAGAGTCACAAGATGGAGCAAGTAATAGCAAGTAATGAAAAAGAAAAAATGGAGAAACTACCACAAGCAGGCACAATAACTCAAGAACTTAGGGATCTACCAGAGAAATAAACAGCCCTGCATAGCTCAGAGTCCTGAAGGTATTGCTGTCTGGACTTTTACATAATCAATTTTTTGATGATGACTCTCACTAACTTATGAACTACATATAATATTTTGATTGTCTATACAATAAAGGTTTACTTTAAAACAATCAGAATAATTACCCCAATCATAAAAACATTTTTACTCTCCAAAAGGGATCACCACTAGACTCCTGTTTAATCTATGAGAGTCACTTAGACCTTTTAATAAAAAACACCACTGGTGTATTAAAGATGTAATATGAGTTCCAAAAAACAAAATGAGTTTATATTACATGATTGCATCAATCAAGGCAGATGAATCTATTAGTTGCCCATATATTGAGTAATCATCCAGGATCTCTTCTGGAAAGTTCTACAATAGAAAGCTGAACCTGTGTAGAAAGAACACTCGCCCATATAAATGGAAGTAGTCAGGCTGTACTCAAAGATAGAGGAATGAGACTCTAAGAAAGCACTGAAAAGTAATTCTCACTTAGTTTACTAGTAAAATATGCTTAAAATATAGATAAGTGTATGATTCCATATCCAGCCTCATGTTCTGAATAGTTCAAATCATAATAACGAGCTTTACAGTAAAGGATAATATTTTACTATATTTCCAATTCTGCTTGGAGAACTTTAGGACTCTTTCCTTTAGATGACTTCTTCATTTTTGCCCCGCATTACCTGGGTATATGAAGCCACGAAGAAAAAATTATACCCGATATTATTATTCTGTATGAGGAAATTTATCAGTTAACTTTTGGAGCCAAATTTATCTTAATTCATCTTATCTCTTTGAATATAACAAACCTTTCGTAGCCACTCCTTGCTGTAAGTATTTCCTCCTAACAGAACTTTTGTGCATATATAGATCAGTCCTTGAAGTGTTACTTTCCTCATTATAATGGCTTAATTTTTACATACTTAAATAGATTCAAAGTAATGAACCTGATCAAGCTTAGTGGTGGCTTTCAAAAGTGTCACCATCTGAGCAGAACATTTCAATGTGGTCTTCCTCCTTATGAGGAGAAGAAATGGGGAGGTAGCATCAATTTAGTGAGCAAGCAGAAAGGCTTCCTTGTCTATTGAGACAAACCGTTCAAAGCAAATGGCAGGAAAACATAATCACTCTGAAATGGACTGTGTGATTTACACATATAATTGATGGTAGCATGAAGAGTATTACTAATTCCGAATTCTGCCAACACTGTGTCATTCTACCTTCCGCATCCTATACGCAGCATCTCTGTATTTGTGAATGAAGTTTTTATTTTTCATTCTTTCCCAATGTTTCCTCCTCCAGTTCTTTGTATTCATTACTTCCTTTTGGGGGGCAGGGAGAGAGAGACAATCCAAAGTACAGCCTTACAACAAAAGGGGTGTTAAGTTAACTACATTCCAGGGAAAGCATCTTACAACAGTCCTTCCTGGAGGAATCCACTGCTAGTCTGTCTTTGTTGAAGGATTCTTTCATGAATGATTACAACTGATAATGTCATACGCAAAATTCTCTGTTCAGGTACTGAGTGGCTCATTCAACCCTTCTGCCATCATTTCAAGACCTGCTGACTCTTTCTTTTCAGAAGAGGAAGCTTATATTTACTATCACACAGGGATGATTGAAATATCTCCACCCAACTTGGCTGGCCTGAGAGAAAATTCTTGCAAAATTCTATGACATATTGTAATCTGAGATGTCAAGAATAATGTTCAACAGGACATAAGTCACATAATGATTGTGTCTGGCTTAAAAACTATTTTTGACCTTGTTCTAGTGTTTCCTGGTTACTTTTGTCCCTGTTGACAGTGGGGTCATTTGCAGCAAGCCTCATCTTACACATAGTCCTGGAAGCCCAGAAGAACTGTTTCAGTCTCCTGTCTGCAGAGGTCCAGCAATGGCCAGGGGCACAGGGTAACCATTGTTCTGGCCTTCTGTGATCTGTGTGAATGCAGGCCTAGCAATGTTCACACAAGGAGGTGAGTACACTTGGTGAGGGATGTCTTGGTGGGTTCACAGGTCGGTGGGCTTGTATAGGGAGTGAAGAGTGCCCAGCACATAGTAGGGAGTCAATAAATACTTACTGAATAGATGAATTGAATGAATGACAATGAAGGGATAAATGAATGAATAGTTGAGGGGAAAGTGTGAAAGCAAGAAAAAGCAAGATGTGTCAGGGGCTGCAAAAGTGACAGGGCCCGTCAGAAAAAGGCAGTCAGAAAGTTTCTAGCAAACCAAGGACTTGGAAGGAAAAAAAGCAACAATGGCAAAAATAATGCTAAATCAAGAAACAGCCTGTGCTGATGTTTTCTAATAGGCTGCGTCCTTGGGAAGTGAACAGTAAACTCTATGAGGCCTCTGCATCGTGATAATGAAAATAATAATAAAAAAACTGAGTGAGCCAGATATCGTGCTAAGTGCTTTATACAAATTGCCTCTTTTAATCCTCACAATTCTAAGAGGCAGCTACTATTATTACCCCCATTTTACAACTGAGGACACTGAGGCTTAGAGAAGTTAAATATCACATTCCCAAAACCTCACGGGTAGTAGGTGGTGGGACCAAGACTCCAACTCAAGTCTATGGAAGTCAAAGTCCATGATCTTAATCACTGTGTTATACTACCTCCCCTACCTATTCCCACTGCTTAGCATAGTACCTGGCCTGTAATAGACATGGTAATATTTTTTGAATGGATGGAGTAATGTGGGATTATGGCACTGTTGTGAAACTGAAGAAATTCCTGACTACCTCACTAGATATGTACTAGATATTTTAGATATGTACGCATGGCCTTACATTGTTTGAGAAGCTAATACATGGGTCATTAAAGGACTCAAATTCCATTCTTAATGCTTGCACGTTATTTTTGCATAGTATCATTCCCCCCAAGCTAGGGTGACATCATGTTACCATTATCACCATTTTCCAAGCATCAATAACATGTTTTATATAGAACATATATTCAGATCCAAGAACTTTTTCAAATCTAATTAGTGTGATCTACACCCTTCTCTTGCATCTCTTTTACATGTTGAATCATCTCTGAATCTCATGTTCCTTTTCATCTATAATTGCTGAGACATTTACATTATGCATTTTGTGGACTCTCAGAGTGAGGGCTCTAGAGATACACCTCCAATCATTTTATTTTATAAATAAAAAAGAAAAGAAGCTTTGAGATGTGAAATAATAATTTTTAAATAACTACTTTTTTGAGTACATGTTACGTGCCAGCCTCTGGGTCAAATGCTTCTCATATATCCTTATTTAACTTAATTGGTGGATATTAATACCAACTGCATTTTGCAGAGAAGGAAACTGAGGCATGGTGATTTGCTCGAATGACTAGTAAATAGAATCAGGATGTGAATCCAGGTCCTCCAGCTCCAAACCTGAGCTTTCAGCCACTGTCCTACATGATGTGTCTAAGGTCACCTAGCTTGTCAGAGGCAAAGTTGAGACTGGAACTCATGTCTGTTGCATCCCAGGCCAGCCTTCACTTCACCGTTCCACCTGGTCTCCATTAACATTTTTAAGTGTGGTGACACCTTTGAAACCATTTTCACCAACTGAGAACAGTGATTTGCAAAATCTGCCTTCTTCAGTGTTACTCCTGATTCTATGGTTCTTTCAGAGACGAATGTTTTCAGTGGCTCCCAAGGTGTGGCCTGGAGGCCCATACGCTCTGCTGACTCAGCTTAAAGAGGAAAAGAGTGCATTTGTCTCGCTGAACCATCCCCAGAGTAAGAAGCAGCACTTACATAGATAATGGAGAGGACTCCATTATAGTTTTTGGTTGAAACATTGAGGACGATCTTTAGCTGTGAGACCAACACTTGGAAGGCCGCAGCTGTTGTAAATCCGCCAACCAAAGGATCTGCCAAGTACCTCACGATGAAGCCAATCTGTAAACCTCCAAATATCAACTAGAACAAGAGGAAGGAAGGGAAAATTAACTGTTTGTCTGGGAGAAGAACCAACTCTCTTGAACTATTAACAAATTCAACTTAACACCAATCAAAACTCTGGTGGCCTGCCGACACTACAAAAATACTTGTAGGAAACAACTCTGCACTTCTTAATGCCCTATCTCTCCCATCCACCACTCTTAAATTTGAAAACCATGTGTAATATGAACCTCGAAGTATTTCCAGATATGTAATAAGAAAAGCAAAAACCATGTAGCTTATTTCCGGGACTTTCAGGTCCCGTGGCTCCGCTCACCAGACAGTTTTTTCTCCTTTATGGGTTCTTGCACACTTCCCTTCCCTCATCCTCATTCGAATCACACATGTTCTTCTGCTTTTTTTTTTTCTGTCTCTGACTTTGATGATAAATGAGCCTTAATAAGTGGGGTCTTGCTGACTATTTTAGCATCTGACCTAAAACAATATAATTTAGAAAATAACTTTGGAGGTCCAGTAAATTGCTTTGTTTCGCTTTTAAATAATCTTTAAGTCCACATGCTTTACACTTAGTTATTTCGAATAAAAATCATGCCCATCTATATTTTACGTGTAAGTCCATTACCTGTATGATTCCAACCAAAAGAGTAAGGGAGCTCGCAATCAATACTCTTGCTGCATCTCTAGCCGCAGAGTCTATCACGGTTGTATTTAATGCAGTTCCGTTACTGCTGGATACGAGAAAGTGTTCGTCGGGGGCCATGCTCAGAACAACAGATCCCACCATTAAACTGACCACTGGGAAAGGTCCTGGGGAAAAAAGTCTCTATCAATTAATAATTATTAATCATCAATGTTTAGGATCAACGTGTCTACATTGGATTAGAAAGATGTGTGAAATAATTAGCTGTGATTGAGAAAATATTGTTTGTTCACAAAAGAGGCTAAAATGCAGATGTTTCAAGGCATTCATGACTCAGAAATGAGCAAGAGGGACGTGGAGGTAGGGAATTATAATCCAGCATTCAGGATGCTTTGTGAGTACACAGGAGGGGTGTCTAACCTATCTTTCTGTAATCTTCACGTGTATGAGCAAGGATGGGGGTATCAGAGAGGGGGAGAGTTGTCAGGAAATGTTTCCTAGCCGATGTGGCATACAAGCTGAGTCTTTACTCATTCCATCTTATTTTTATTCCATACAAGCTTATTTCCTACAGCATCCAGTGCCCTGATCTCTGTGGAGCTGAGTACCTTGATCAATATCACAGGGTCCAAATTGAGATAAAGAAACAGCAAAGGGAGTGTATAGTTTTTTTTCTCATTCTGAGACAAATTATTTTTTCTTATCAAATGCCGCTCTGTAAGATTCTACATTTAAAAAGCAGTCCTTTGCTTCCAGCAACTGCTCCATTCACTACTGATATTTTTATCCATGATAATGATGATCCTATCGTTCGATCATGGAAGGCTTTAACATTTGGGAGGGCTCAGTACCAAAATCCAGCAACCTGGAGTGTCTAAATGTACCAACTGCCAAAGGGGAAAAAATCACTTCGTCAAGCACTTGATACCGATCAATTCTCCCAGGTGAGGAAATTCTTTCAGTCAATAACCTCTTGCTGATCTCCTTCCACAGACAAGGCAATATGCCAGATACTGGGGAAAATACAACTAAGGACAAGGATATGGGTTGGAGATCTAGTAGAGGGTTCTGTTTGTTTCAAGAGGATCGTCCAGGTAGACATGTCTAGCCAGCAGATGGATGTAGGCGCAAAATTATCTCAAGCATAAATGTCAAAGTAATAAAATAGCATTAAACACTCATTTACTAGAACATCCTAGCAAAAGAGAATTCAAATTTTAGGAACGGCAGGAAATAAACTTATTTTGAGCTATACCAAGAAGGAAAGCCAAGCTTAGTTTCTAAATGTTTTTGGCACGATTTTGCCAGTCTTCCAATTTTAGTGACTTAAAATAAATATGCTCTTTAATGAAATAATGAATATGTATCTGATGAACATAATTTAGTAAATGCTAAGTTAATCTAGTAAAACAGTAGGTTCAAAGACTTCTTGAAGATTTTTTTTCCCCTCGTTTTTAATTTTGGAAGAGAACACTTTCTAAATATGGAGTCAAATTTATTCCATTTTTAAAAATCAAAACATGCTAAAGTTTGAAGGTAACCTATAATTTTAATGATCTTTCAATCTTCTCTTCTTCATTAAAAAAAGAGTTAAGTGTAGGGGCTGGCCCAGTGGCATAGCGGTTAAGTACACACACTGTGCTTCGGCAGCCCGGGGTTCACCAGTTCAAATCCTGGGCGCGGACCTATGCACCCCTTATCGAGCCATGCTGTGGCAGCATCCCACATACAAAAAATACAGGAAGGTGGGCACAGATGTTAGCTCAGGGCCAATCTTCCTCAGCAAAAAGAGGAGGATTGGTGACGGATGTTAGCTCAGGGCTCATCTTCCTCAAAAGTTAAGTATAGAGCTAACTAAAGGCACAGTATTTTGAAAGAATCATTCTTCCATAAGAAGAGCTATTGAGTCATCAAATAGGAAAAGCAGGTCAAGCACTAAAGCCTTGTTTCCCTGGAAAATGTTAACAAAGATATGGAAGCATAATACCCATAATATAGCCAAAATACGTTAAACGTGGATAAATGCAATGTAATACATGCTTATAATTACCAACTGAGATATGTCTTGATGTTCCAAAGATAAAGTATGTCAGGATGGGAAAAAAGGCGGAGTAGAGACCGTATCCAACAGGAACCGCAGCAAGCAGAGCGTACGCCATGCCTGGAAGTACATCCAAACGATTACATTCGCAAACAAAAGTAACGGTATATTTCCACTGCACAAAGAAAGGCCTTGTCATGGATCTCCCCAACGACCAGCTTGTCCTGAGTGTCCTCCTTATTTTGCACACAGTCTCCGGCCATCCTAGGGTGCAGAACATGATCCGAGTCCGCTGGGAAAATGACTGCATCCACACGCATCACCTGCTCAAACGAACTGCCCCAATGGATCAATGATTCAATCATCCACTGAGCCACTGAGTGGAAAAAAGAAGTCAAGTCAGTTGTTGATTAAAAACTTTGTCACTTCAGCCCAAAGGTTCAGACCAGTTTTGTACGTAGACGGTTTTGTCTGAATTCAGTGTTTCTCTGTGTTGTAAGGGACGCGGTCATTGTCACACTGCCCTTTCTCCTTTCTTGTTGGGGAACAGAAGTTAGATCCAAACAAAGAAAAGTAGTGACAATTGTACACAGCAGCAGGCAAGACAGCTCCACTGGGAGAGCAACTCCTCCACGAGGCTTTCCCACCAGCTCTGGGTCCATGAATGCCACGCTGTGTGGAAGGATCTCAACATCCCCGTGGACGTGGGAGGTGGAAGATGATAACGAGGTGTTCTCGCTGTGAAGTCAGCCCATCTTACTCCGTATTACCTCCCCACATTTCACTGCCTCTCAGTGAGAAAAAATCAGGCCCTCTGACCCTTGGGTCCTTATTAGAGGATTACATTTATAACACTAAAGTACAGTGGTAACAACCAAATATCCTGGCCCAGAGGCACCCAAAATTATTCACTGAATGAATGTCTCCAAACCAGGAAGTGGATAACTAAATTACACTTCATGCATTGCAATTCCATGAAATGAACTTGACATGATGTACAGAAATACACGTACTAACATGGAGAGATGTAAAGGAAAAAGGAAAAAGTGAGAAAAAGCAGGATTCAAAATTGTGAAAAGGATGCATGTTTCCACTTTTGTAAAAGTAAACACACGTGTTATATGCATAAAAAATCTGGAAAGGTTTTTAATGTAATATGAAGTAATTCAGATATACAAAAGACCATAATATAATAACCACCCCTGTATGCAACATTCAGCTTAAGAAATAAATTACTGCCAGTGCAGTTGACACTCTCTGTATACTCATCCTCAATCACATCCTCTTTCCTCCCTCCACCCTCAGAAGGAAGCTATCCTGAAGTTAGTGCTTACCATCCTCAAACATGTCTTTACACTTTTGTATAGATACGCACGTATGTGTCTAGTAGGATAATTATGAAAACATTACTCGTTATCTCTATGGTAGGATCAGAGGGAGACTTCCAGTTTGTGGAGGAGGTATTTTTTCATGTTCCTTTTATGTGTGTTTTCTATAACGAGCATTCATTCATTGAACAACTATTGATTATGTCCCTACTGTGTGCCAGGCACTGTTCTAGGTTTGAGGGAATATGAGAGTGGATAAACAAAGTCTCTGCCCTTACAGAGCTTGCATTCTAGAAAAACCTGTACTACTGATGCAATTGTTTTAGTATAAAAATTATAAGGAATTGCAATAATCAGTCATCCCAAGAACAAGGAGTAGAAACGTGACTCCACAAAGGGAAGACAAGAAAAGAAGGAGCCGTGAATGGGACTCTGTCTACCTCCTATGTAATTTTTCAAGTCCTTCTCAAACTTCCACTTCCCTAAGCTGGGCTCTGAGGTTCTTATAGGCCTGGAAAACGGGGACTTGTTCAGTTTTCATATAGTGTCCTACTTAGGGACAACTGCTCCTCAAATATACCGTAATCATCTTTATTATAATGGAAACTGGTACAACAATTTTGAAATTACACAATTTGTAAAGAAATCTCAGCCATGGATTTAAACTATGGAATCTCTGTGGTGGTCCCCTTCATGTGTAGGATGGTGGCATATACTGATGAAGGTGGTGCCAACAAACATTTGGAAGCATCTAGAAGGCAAAAGTAGAAAGTGGAGAGTAGGCTCCCCAGAGCTGTGAATAAAGACAGCACAAAGAGGGCTTCATTGATTTTTTTGCTGCCTGGTGGGAATTTTTTTTTTTAATAACAAAAGTCCAAAAAATCCCATTATCCTTAGCATTTCTGACTTCTCAGTAACCTGAGCCTGTCCTCTCTGATGAGTTCTTCCTCCACGCCTCAGCTGCCAGCCAGTGGTCATGTGGAGGACCTTGCCATCACTAGAAACTGCAGTACCACCTCTGAAATCTCAATTTTGAGCCTCCCTCTCTTTGATTACAGCCACTTACCTTTCTGCTCACCTCCTCCAGAATTCTTACTGCAACACTCCGTTAACTGATCCACGTTCTCTCTATTCTTGGTGCCCTCCTGTCTTTACTTGCCTCCTTGTCCATAGAATTTCACCAATCCTCTGAACTCCCATGCTTCACTCTCTCTCTCCATCCCTCCTCTTGTCTGGCAAAACCCCAATCTGGCTGAACCCAAACAGTCACCTTTCCCATGACAGCACTGAAGCAGCTAGATAAACTGGACTGGAGACATCTACATTTGGGCTGACCAGCGTCATACAAAAATTCATGGTCATGAGCCCCAGATGGGAGTCAACACTCCTTGGCGATCTAATTTCATTTCCCAGAAAGTGTGGGTTTCCTCTCTCTGAGATACCTCCTCAGACATCCCCTATTTTCCTCAAACTGCCCATCCCCCTTCTCCATGCAGATGCAGTTCAGAGATGAATCTTAGACTTCATCCAAAACGTAGAACCCATTAGATGCCCCTAATTTGCTTTTACCACAATTTCGAGCACCTCTGCATCTGCACTGTTCTGTCTGTCTTTCTTCCTCTGAAAATGGAGGAAATATCCCTCCTGTCTTTAAGGAGAAACTCTCCCGCTTCCACCCTTGAACCCATCCACACTTCCCCTTCTCATCACTTTTAGTTGTTTCTCCTCTATCACTTGAACGCAGGTCTCTTTCTTTCTACTGGGTCATTCCTATTAGTCACAAATATGTTCTAGTATCTCCTATATTAAAAGAAAAATAGTCTTCCTTTCACTCTACATTCATCCTTTGTCCCCCTCCAGTTACAGCCATTTCTCTACTCTGCTTCACAACAAAACTTAAAAGCATTGTCTGTGTTCCATCATCGGTGCTCTTCCCCTCAAGAGTATTCGACACTATTGGCCCTTCTATCCTTTTGTAACAAAAACCTCATCTCTTGGTTTCTGATCCCACATTCCTCCAGTTCTTTTTCTCTAACTTTCTGAGCCCAACCTCCTCACGTTTCTTGGGGGCCCCGTCCTCATCTCCCTGACCTTTGACTCCTCCAGCCTGCTTCTCTTCCCCATCTGCCCTTTCTCCCTGGGGAGTCTCAGACATGCCCACTCCTTCAAAGAGTACCCCTCGATGATGCTTTTTCTGGATTTTTATGTCTAGCACAGACCTCTTCTCTGACCTTCAGGCTTCTAGTAACTCCAATTCTGTATTTGCATCTCCACTTAGATGTCTCATGTGCATCTCAAACTTAGCAAGTTCGAAAGGAAAACTTGATTTTCCATCCCCAACCTGCTCCTCAGCCAGTCTTTATCCATCGGTATAGATCAGTGATCCGTGCTCCAAAATACATTTCAGATCTGTGTAGCTCTTGTCATCTCCCGCTTGATCTGGTTCAAGCTGACACACCTATCCTTGGGGCCGGGACTAGGGTGAGGCCGGTGAGGTGCCCGGAGCGCAATATTTAAGGAGGGCCCTTGAGAGTGAGTGCCTCACTTCCTCATCCCCATCCCAGCCCTACCTAACCTTATCTCATTCTGTCCACCTCCCCTCCCCTCACTGTACTCCACCCCCACTAGAATTCTTCCCTTTCCTCCCTTGAAAATACTGAACTCTTATTGACCTCAGGGCCCTTGCACCTTCGCCTGGTACACTTTCTTTCTGCTCATTACATACCTGTCTCCTTCTCATCCTCCAATGTCCGATTAAATTTCACCCCTTCAGCAAGGCCTTTCTTGACCATTCTATCTAAAATAAACCCTCCAACCCCAAATTAATCCCTATTACAGCATATTTAATCCACCACAATGGAGATCACAATCTGTAATTATTTTTCTATTTATCTATTTATTTATTGAATTCCTCTGTCTGCCACTTAACATGAGCCTCACGAAGTTGGTACCTGTGCCTGTCAATAAGCCACTGACTCACCATAGCTGGACTCCTGGCTTACAGAATTGGTCTATTGGTATTATTAAGTGAATGATTGATGAATGAATGTACAAATGAACCTCCCAGAAATTCACCTTACAAAGATAACTTTATAGAGATACTGTTTCCAGAAAACATATTATTCATAAAGTAAGGAACTGCACAATAGATAAATTAAGATCCTAGGAATACACTCTGGGTTCAAATCTCGGCTCTACCACCTACCAGTTCCATGACCTTGGACCAGATTTAGTAGATTTCTCATCTATTGAAAAGGAGATAATAATAGTTGTTGTGAGAATTAATTGAGATATCTGGCTAAGCCCTTAGCTTGGTGTCGGATTTAATAAACAAAACTGAAATTTAAATTAATTCTCATAAGATACTCGTCCATGAAAACGTGGGAGACACGGAACTTGAAATACCATTTTTTCATATATAAAGATGATTCATTATCAGGAAAGCAATTCGACCCTCTTCACTAAATGTTTATGGGACCATCTATTTTGTGCCAGTCTCTGAGCAAGGCACTAGCTAAGCAAACATGAATTAGATGGTTCCTGTCCCCCAGCAGTCACAGGGTGTTGCCACGTCACTGCTGTCAGAGTGCACTCAGGCACCTGGATCGTTTAACTCACGAAGTGCATAAGCGAGCCCCGTCGCCTCTCTCTCCCCACCACCTTTGTGACTGAAAACATGGTCGCTCCGGCTGTTGCTCCACGCCGGGGCCACAGCACATCCCTCTCTGTGGGAATCTTCCTGGCCTGCTCTGAGTAATCCTGAGAGCTCCACAGGCAAATTTTGGCTCGTGAGATTGCTCAACAATTATTACTAACTTCTGAAATAGTCAAGCTGTCTTTCTACACACCCCTACCCCACCCTACTTGCCATCACTTGGCAAACTCAGACTTAACCTTCGGGGAAACAGCTCTGACAACTCAACCTCCAGGAAACCATTCCCGATCGCCTGAAGCTGGGTTGAGCACCCCTGGGTGCACTTCCTTAGCAGGCAATGGTACCCCTGCTACAGTCCTTATGTTGAATTGTTATCTATTTCCTCATTGGACTGAACTCCTTGAGAGCGGGTGGTGCATCTTATTCATGTCCACATACCTAGTGCCTGGCACATACCAAGTGCTCCATAAAATTATAATAAATAAATGAGATTTCTGTTTTCATGGTCCAGGGACTTTGTAGAGTTAGGGCGAAGCCAGAAGCAAGATGATGGGGATGGAGAACAAAGGAGGCCAGTGCTGCTATTCACCAAGTATGCAACAGCTTTCCAAGATGCTCATTGAAATACGGCATAAAGCCAGTTTAAAAAAAAAACCTATATAGGGACATTTTTCTACAAGATTAAATAAGGGGATGATAAAAAAAAATAGGTGGGGGGGTGCAGAAAAAGCACTCAAGTGTAGCACAGGCTAAAATTCTTCTTTCACTTTCCCTTATGAAGTCAGTTTCAAACTGCAGGTCAAGACCCCTTGTGGGATATAAAATAATTTAATGGGCTCTAGTTATCATTTTAAAAATATAAGCAGAATAGAATAGGGCAGAACAGAAAATGTTAGCGCGTATCCCTTGCAGCGAGGGTCAGTATTGTTTCACAACGCTTGAAGGATGTATGTCCAGATCATGGTGTAACACATCTTTCTTAATGTGAATTGTGGTCCATAAAAGTTGGGAGGCCACTGCTTAGGTAATGGGGTTCTAGTGGGGCCACACAGGTAGAGAAGCAGCAGGGTTTCTCAGGAAGAGAATCCTAAGGAAGAGGAGAAAAGAGGCATATCTCTCCTCTAAGGGGCCCTGGAGGAAAGATGAAGGCCTTGAAGGGTGAGCCAGCATTTGGTGCAGACCCCAGGGAGCCAGGGGAAGTTAGGAACCGCTGCTGGACACCGGGACTGTCAGCCACTTGGAGCCAGTCCGCCAACCGCTTACCTTGCAGCGTGCCCACCAGCCCAGTACTGACTCCTGAGATGATGTCACTAAGCAGCCATTCCTTGATCCGGTATTTGGGGAGCCAGTCCAAGATGGGCAGGAGCGTCTTCAGCACCCCAAGGGTTCTCTTTCTTGAACAACTGTCAGAAGGCAAGAAAACTGGGTTTCCAAACCAGCCTCGGTCACAACCAATTGCAAATCACAAAGTTTTGAACTGAATTCTGCTGATGTTTAAAACCGTTTAGAAAAAGAAGGAGAATTGCGTGGAAAATACTAATAGTGAAGTGCTTACCATGCTGTTGCCAAGAACTCTGTCTACCCTTTTAAATGCACTGTACTAGAAAACACAGGATTAAGTGCTCCCTACCCGCTCTCACCTTCTTAATCCTCTGAGAAAATAGCCCTACACAAGAACCCATTTTCTGGTCCAGCCACAGATTGACCAATGTGGAGTCTCTAAATGGAGATTAATTTTTTATACTTCTATCCCAGGCGCCTTCTTCTACTCCTTTTCTTTTTCTTTAAAGAAAAATAAACATGTTCTGTATATTTTGGCAATACAAGCTCGGAGGCAGTTTTTACAAAGACCTTAACGTGATGATATACCTTGTTGTAACTTGCTACTTAGTATTTTTAAAATTCAACACCCTATAGATAAAAGGAAAAAAACATATTACCAGTAGGTGGAGATTATTTGACTCCTGATTCTCACAAATTATTTTTTTAATAATATTTATAGGACAATTGGAAATTTTAATGTTGACTCCATGTTTTATATTAAGGAATTAGTTTCTCCTCTAAAGTGTGATAATGGAATTGTGGTTAAATGTTTTTAAAAGAGTTCCTAGAATTATATACAGACAAAAAGGTACACTATATGAGATTTGCTTCAAAAAACATCGTGGGGGGGCGGGCAAGTGGGTGGCGATTGGTGAAACACGATTAACTCTTCAGCTGATCATCGTTGAAGCTGAGTGATGGGTAAAAACAGAGAGGGGTTCATTATACTGTTATGTCGACTTTTGTTTATATGTGAAATGTTCTATCATGAAAGGTTTTTAAAAAGAAAGAAAATCTGGCAGCAGTTGATGGCTCTCTAGTTCTCTTGGTGTGGGGTATCTAGTTACGACTGGACCGTTGGAGATGCGGTCTCCCCGGGGGTCCCACTGCCTGACTGTGAAGAGCTTGGCGCGCACAGCGCTCTCCTGCCTTCTGGCTTTCATTCTACGTCTCTGAGTGGCATCTCCCTAGATGAGCTTGGGGCTTTCAAGGACTCCTCGTCAGGTGGTGGGTTTACCCATCATCTCTTTTCAGTCGAGCCCCTTTCTTCCCCGCTCTCCTCAGCCTGACCATCACAAGAAGGCCACAGAGACGCACTATCCCCCAAGGCGCCCTCCACGGGTCCTCCAGAGAGGAAAAAGAGAGAGGGGTCCCCCGGAACACGCTCTCCCCAAAGATACGTTTGGGAGACTAGAGTCAATTCGAGCCGAGAATGATGGAGCCACCGTCCGACCAGGAAGGACAGCTTTGCGGATGTGAGAGCCGGAGTCTGTCCTCCGGTAGAGGCCCCGAGTCCCCGCCGGGTGGCGGGGCATCCACGTTTCGCCGCAGGACAGCCCGCCCGGCTCCGCGGCTCCCCGCGCCGGCCCCGCCGCGGCCGCTACCTGCAGCCCTTGGCCAGGCTCTCCCGCAGCGTCGCGCGCTCCTGCGGGCGCCGCTCGTGCTGCTGCTGAAAGGCGAGCTCGCTGTAGACCGGCCGCGACACCACGTAGCTGCAGCTGTACTCGGGGAGCGGCGGCGGCTCCGACCTGGCGCCCGGCGCTGCCATGACCTTCGAGCCGCAGGACGATGAGGAGAGAGGAGAAGAGGAGGTGAGGAGGAAGGGACAGGAAGAGACGACTGTCTGGGCGCTGCCTCCCGGCCCCACCTGCTGCAGCCGATCCCTCCGCGCTCGGGGCACACCGCCAACCTGCAGGGGGGCACCTGGGAACCTTCGGCTCCCTGGCCTGCACCTGCTGCCCGGGGCTCCCGGACTCTGAAGGGAGGGGCCCACAGCCCTGGGGGTTCCCCGAGCTCCACTCAGTCCCCTCCGGTGGCCGCCAGGGCGCTGTCCGCGTCCTGAAATCTCCCCAAACCCGGGCTGGGACCCGGGGCGCGCGCGGGGAGGGCAGGGGACCCCGTGCGCGCCCCTCTCCCGCTGCACCCGACCCAGGGCGCAGCCCCCGGCGCGGACCGGGAGACAAGCACGGACCCCCGGGGCCGGGCGTGGGGCCCTGAGGCCACTCTCCCGGGGTCCCGAAGCTGCGCGCCCCGCAGGCAAATTCCAGCAGCGGGTCGCGGCTCTCCTGGGGACAGAACCTTGGGCAGGTGGAGCAGATCTCTTCCCCGGGCCTCACTTCCTAGCCTCCTTCTCGCTCTCAGCTGCTCAGAAAGGCTGTGCTGCCCCCTGCCCGCCCGCTCCATGGCCCCACGCTAGTCCCATCCCCAACTAGGAATGCCTCCGGGGTAGTTAAGCCGGAGAGGGGTGGGGTGGGCTGCATCTTCAGCGGCGATCTCACCTGTTTCGGCTCGTGCCCAGCCCGGAATGCCCCCGGGATGGCCGTCCCGCTGCCTTTATAGCGCTCGCAGAAGAAAGGGAGACGTTTTATTTATGGAGCAACAGAGACACCCTGGTCGAAAAGAGGGACACACAGGCCCCAGTCTTTCCCCACATATCCTACCAGGAAAGAAATCCTACCCTTCCCGCATTCTTTCCTGTTCTCGAACCAGACAGGCTGAGAAGCTTACCTGCTATCGCTCAGGGGCCGCCCGGATCCTCCCTCACCCCCTAATTACCGAGGCGGGCTGCGAGGTCCGGGGCGAGACAGCCCCTGGGGAGTTTGCTACAGAGAGCAGAGCCCGGCTGGAAGAAGAGGTCAGCGATTGCTGGGAGCGCTGACCTTGACTCGTAGGCTGTGTGAGTTAGGAAGCGCCAAGGTCTGGCACACAGCTCTCACACCAGGTGGAGAGCAGGAAAGGAGCAGAGGCCAGTTTTGTGTTTAATATGGCTTTGGATTTCTAGAAATTCTTTCTTTAGACGTACCCAGTGGGTGGTGGTTACAGAGAGTTTATAATTTATTCCTAAGTTTTAGGTACATAGTCTATGCACTTTTCTGTGTGTGTGTGTGTGTGTTGTATTTCACAATCAAAATCAAGCGTCCAGGTGGCCCCCTTTCTTACCTGACCGACACTCTGGTTCTTTCCATCATTCTTCTCACTCATCTGGACAGTCAAGGAGGGAATAAGCTGGCCTAGGCAGCAATCAGGGCTAGAAGGGAGTGAGGGGGAGTTGGATCTATCCTACCTCATCAGGGTTTTGGCTTCTGCTAGGATGAATCTTGCTAAAACTGACTACTAATGCAGGTTAAGACGAAAGGAGTGAGAGTTTGGTAAACGGGAAGATTCTTGCCTGATTGTCAGTGTTCTGAAGTAAAAGCAGAAGAGACTCCAAAATACAGACTTTCTGGACACCAGCCTTCGGTCACCCACCCAGCTGGAAAATACAGACCACGACAATTCTGTAAGCTCCAGGACACAGAACTCCTCACAGGAGAACCCTAGCGTGAATTGCCTGAAGTGATGTTTGACAGTGTAAGCACGTGCATTTTTCTGAGGATTGAGGGAGTCAACAGCTTTCAACAGATCTGCCAAAGTTTGCTTGACCCAAGTAAGGTTAAGAACCATTGAAGAAGGAATACAAAAAGAAAACTTCAGTTGTGAACTTTAGAATTCTTATCCACCTGCAGAAGTGATTTCTTTTACGTATACCAGGGGTTCTGAACTAATGGCTCTTTTGCCCCCCAGGGGACATTTGGCAATGTCTAGAGACATTTTTGGTTGTCGCGCCTGGGGAGATGCTCCTGAGATCCAGTGGAGAGAGGCTGGAGATGCTACTAATCTCCTGCTGCTGAGTTTGAAGTCCCTCTAAGGTTCTGTATATTATTCAAAATGTGCATTTATTAATAAATCACTATGTGTATTAAACATACCCATCTCTCTCACCTTATATCTATGTATCTGTATATAGATACAGTATACATGCATTTTCTATGAGTAGCACATTATTGTTGGGTGCATAACTCAACTCCCCTGAACTAGAGGCAAGTATTAGGTTTAAAGTAGATTCTGAATGTACGTACTCTGTACACCCTCATGCACACCTTCGAGATCCAGTTAAAGCACTCTCTCCTCTGTGGCCATTCCTTGATCCTCTCAGTCGGAATTAATCCAGTCCCTTTTCTGGATTCTCTGGGCACCTTATCTGATCCTCCCTTAAGATGCCTCTCGCTATCTACCTTAGTATCATAATTTTATTTACATACAAGTCTTATCTCCCTCACTAAACAAAAACCTCCGGAGGGCAAGCACTATGCCTCCCTCCAACCATCATTACCTTCTATCATGTTTTCTAAACAGATATACCCACAGCCCAAACATAGTTTTTTTAAAAAACTAAAAATTACATTACATATGGTCTACAACTTTTTTTTTCAATCAAGCCTGTGTCACAGATTTCTTTCCAGGTGAGCACATATGGTTTTTTCTTAACTTTATCAATGGCTGCCTAGGATTTCATACTGTCAACTCATATACTTGGTTCCATGATAACTCACCTAGATGACTCACAATTCTTTACTGAGTTAATTTGGAGGCAATCTCTGCTAATATGAGTATAACCCATAACTCATTCTGAATGGGATGTCTGCTCCCTGTTACTTGCTATTTTGAACACTTTTAGTCTGGTCCAGTCGGCTCTATGGACCACTTTGTATCAGAACTTGGTGATGGTTTGGTGGTGGTGGTAGCGATTCAAAGGGATAGTGAGCAGGGTAGAGGTGTCAGAAGAATAGAGGAGAAAATAGACCAGCAAATAACACCAGGAGGCAAGGGTGTACTTCTCTTGGAGAAGAGACAGAATTCTTCTTTGAACTGCATCTTTCTATGTAAGAGGTGGGTTTAATAATCATCACATCATGATAAGCTCATGCAAGTACCGTGATGAAGAGATTGCTTTCTTCTGTTAAATGTCGTTTCTACAGAACAAATAAATGGTACCTGGACAGAATGACATGTCCCTTACAGGTTTCTATAAAAACGTAGAACTGCTTCTCTCATAGGTCTGAATTTGGCTGTCTTTTAAAAACAGAAGAGTGGGAGGTGATAACAGCTTGCTCTCCCTACCCAATTTACTCGTTATATTAAACACCTCAAATTACTCACTTAGGCTTTACCAGTCAGGCTTCACCTGTTTCACATAGAAGTGGGTGGTTCTTCTTTATCAGAATTGATTCATTTCCAGGACTTCTTTCCAAAGAGATAGATGTGTCATTTCCAAATAAATGTCAGACAATATTATTGTTACTTTCCAGCACTTATTTAGCAGTTAATGCTGATTTAAAATGCGTTTTCCTGGGGCAGGTCCAGTGGCATAGGGGTTAAGTTTACAACTCCACTTCAGCAGCCCAGGGTTCATGGGTTGGGATCCCGGGCATGGACCTACACACTGCTCATCAGGCCATGCTGTGGAGGTGTGCCACATACAAAATAGAGGAACACTGGCACAGATGTTAGCTCAGGGACAATACGCCTCAAGCAAAAAGGAAGATTGGCAATAGATGTTAGCTCAGGGACAATCTTCCTCATACACACACAAAATAAACATAAAATGAAATGCATTTTCTTATTTATCATTTAGGCATTAGGAATATAAGACACATTCCACTGTTAGATCTACAATTCACTCACTCATTCAGTCATTCATTCATTCAAGGATTTATTAAGAATTTATTAGTGCTGGCCATTGATGCAATGATGAACAAGACAAGCATGGAGTGTGGTCTCATAGCTGTGGGTGCAGCAGACATTCATCAAATGTTCACAAACCATATACTCTATGTCACTGATTCTAAAGTGGACGTTTTTCATATTTTGTCGGGACTCATCTCACAACTGATGATGTGCTATAGTTCAGTTGACAGCATTTTTTTCTTTCTTAGTGGTTCATAAAATAAGTGTGAGTTTTACAATTCACGGCATACTAGAATTGATGAAATATGGATATATACATAAAATCGTAAGTGTATCTGTGCTTTTGAGCGACTGTGCATTACAAGAATGATTTAATTGAGTCTTGTGTTAATTTAAATTGAGAGCAGTCCATCTTGCTACCTATTTCTGGTCTAGAGGGCAAATATTGCAGTGGACATTTTTACTTTCTTTTTTCCTTTATGGTTTAAAAAGTCCTCTAATCAAGTTCTCTAATCACAATTGCAAAATAATGGAAACATGCAAATAATGCCAAGAAAATTCTATTTTCAAAAGCAACCTAGATTCTGATTTTTATCATTTTCTACCTTTGAATTGTAATGTTCGTAGCTTGTTTGCTATTTTTTATGCAGAATTGAAATCACTTCTGTTTGGAGGCAGCGTTTGGAACCCACGGTTATCCACATTTCAAACAGAAACGTTGTTCACATTTCAGGTTGGCATTGTGATCAACAGAAACTCTGAAAAAATCAGTTGCCTGGAAAGTGGTCATTTTCCCCAGAAAAATCAACTCTAATTCTGAGCTTTTATTTTCACTATGCTTGTTAATTTTCTCAGAACAATAGATGCTACATTTCTGTCATATTTAGACAGAAAGAGGACTTAAACTTTCTCTCAGCCTTTCTGATCTCTCCTCCGAATAACTGGTCGGGCTCCCTTTCGGTGACTGTCCAGTTTTGCGTGCAATGGTCTCTATTCGCTTCCTGTACGTTACTTTTTTCCCTCTTCAGATATTGGATATGCTCCTTAATGACAGAAGTAATACCTTACATGTCTTTTATGGTATTGAAAAAGAAGACATGCCTATGGGGGACAAGAAGGAAAATATACTAAAATAGAAAATAGCCGTCACTTCTTATCTCATTATCCAGAAAATCACTGTTAAGCTTTTTGCTTATTTCTTGCTTATCTTTTTTTTATTTCCCCCTATGTTTACATTTCAAGTAAATAAGATTATAATGCTTGTCTTCCTTTGTATCTCCATGATACCTTGGCAAACTCTGACCTGTAATAGGTACTGGAAAAATTCTTGTTAAATTATTGATCCTTTAAGGATGGGAGCTTGAGAAATTGTTGGGTTGGAATGAAACTAATTTAAAAAGATGAGAATCCTTATTTTTAAAAAAGAAAAAACGTAAAAAAAAAAGAGTTCTTTCTAAACCTATATGGCTGTCCATTCCAATTTAAAACAACTTTCAGTGCTAATAAAAATTCATTGTTATATAATATAATTCAATAAATGTCTCAGATAGTAGAGGAAACATCACATTGTTTAATATGAATCAAAATTTGATATTCGGTTTGGCCCATTTGTCTCTCATTAGCATAAAATAACAGCATAGTTTTCTAAGCAAAGAGTAACTTGAAGGCCTGCCTAAGTTTCTTATTATTTAAATGGATATAACTTTTAAAGTTATCCTTGCGCCCCTTATCCCGTGAACTCTGTGGTTTGTCAATGAAGGGAGGGAAGGGAAACTTGAGGACTGTTTCAAGTAAATGCTGATGTGCTATGTTGTCATGAGCTGGATGTTTAAGTATTCCACTCATTCATCCATCCATCCATTTGTTCTCCTGGTGAGTATTTATGGAGCCCCGTACTTGTGTCAGACACCATTTTAAGTGCTGAGGATTCACAACGTTCCGGCCCTCAGAGCACTTAGGGTCTAGTGAGGGACAATGACTTGAAGCAAATAGATTAATCAGATCATATTCTGTTATGATAAAATCTGTGAGAGAAATGACCAGTGTGATGTCATGTAGAATCAGTGATGGGGGCAATGCCCTGTGTGGGGAGAGGGGGGACTGCTCTCCAGGGGGTGGTCAGGGAAGGCCTCTCTTTCCGAGGAGGTGACGTTTGAAGAGAGATCTGAAGCGGGAGACAGCCTTTCTGGAAAAGGGACCAGCAAATGCAAAAACTCCCGAGTCAGGGAAGAGCTTGATGTGCCCGAGAAACAAAAAGGAAGGCAGTGGGGTTGAAATCCAGAGAAGTCAGATCAGGAGATAGCAAACCGGGAGTCCTTAGTACGTACCTGACAATAAAAACCAGTCATTTAGGGAGAAAGCGTGGACAGATAAAAAAAGGTGAGCACCAAGGCCTTGAGAGGTCACAGGAGGAGGATGAGGGGCCTCTTTCCTTCTATGAAATGCAGAGTCTTTGAACGCAGGTGGAGAGAAAAAATACCTACAATACTTTGAGCTCTTTGGAGAACTATTTCCTGAATATATTTTTTTGGTAGCCATGTTTTTTAATGACACACGTAAAGTAAAGGAAAAAACATCTTAATATTTAGAATTTATTCAATGGTTTCTAACTATTGCATGTGTGATTAATAAGTTTACTTTTTTGGTACCGGTGGTACCTTACACTCAGCAAGTTCTCCTCGGAAGTCAAGGTAACTCGTGTAGCTCTGAGCGGAAATGGATCCAAGCAATTGCACTAACTACTTTTGGTGGAAAACAAGAGCATATCATCTGAGGCAGTTCATCTTTCTTCTTCTGGCTGCTGATAGCTACTTTGCTTTACAAAGAATGCTTTTTCAATTCATTTATACCTCCTCTATTGAAGTATAAATTAGTAACAACACACTTAGTCTTAGAATCTACTGTCTAATTCTTCATTTAAAAACGAATCTTAAATATCAAAGACTTTCATGCATTAAAGGGACAGACTGGTGTGCTGAGCAGAGAAGAAAGAGGGAAGAAAGAAGCTGAAGGACGCTGCAGAGAGAGAATCAAAGGACAGAGACTGGGGAGAGAGACCAGGATGGCAGCTCATGGCATCATTTCCACCGGAGGTGCCTTGTTACCCAGTATGATGTGACTTGAAAGTTGACTTGAAAACTAAACTGCTTTTGAGCATAAGTATTACCTTGAGGTGGATATTGTTTTTCTCATTTTATAGATGGGGAAATACACAGACAGGTTAAGTAATTTGCCCAAGGTCACACAGTTTGGCTGAGCTGGAATATGAACCCAAGTGGTTGATTCCAAAGCCCACTCGCTCTCTTAACTTCTGTGCGACTATCCAGGGCTTTAGCAACATCAGTTCACTTCACCACTGTATCATAGAGTTGCTAGTCCTATGTTAATACCCCACCACAGGCTTCATGGTCCTTCCACTAAATTCAGCTTCAGTTTCATTCCCTTCTTTTGATATATTATTTTAAAGTATGATATACACAGACCGTGGGATACTAACAAAGCGGATCAACATATACAGATGTGGAAAGAAACCCAAAGTGTACTATAGATGAAAAAAAGGCAAGGTGCAGAGTGTGTGTAGGACACTCCTATTTGTATAAATGACGGGAATATGCATTTGTATATGGTTTTAATCAGAGACCTAGCAAGAAAAAGATAAAACACTGAGATAGAGTTAATGAAGGGCTGGTTAACACAAGTGTGGGCAGGGTCAAGGAAACCAAGAAGGCCTGGTGTAGCACCTCAGGGCTCGCTGCAGGGAGCTGTCAGCTATTGTCATAGGAGACAGCTGCCAGCAATCCCAGCCCAAGTGGGGAGGGGAGGGAGCTGTGACCAAAACCCAGAGTGCTGTTGGAGAGGGCTGCCCAACAGGAACTGTGGCTTTAGTAGAGGAATGGAAGCGCTGTTATTTCCAGGCCCAACGAGGAAGCAGCTGGAGGAATAAAAATCCACCTCCTTCTCCCCTTCCTACCTCTGATCTTCTGCTGGTAAGTACTTCTCCACCCTTCTGTTCCTCCATTGCTCAAATTCTTCGGGAAAAACTCAGACGGCTGAGGAGCTGTGACATTGCCCATAAGGTCAGTCTTCAGGGCACAGAGCAGGATAGGGAAAGGTGGAGAGAAGACAGCGAGTGGCGCATGGAGAATGTCCCCACATATAAACACAGAGTATTTCTGGAAAGATTCATAAGAAACTGAGTTCTGATGGAAGCAAGAGGCTTTTAAAAAAATCACTTTATTCTTAGAACGGTTTTAGATTTACAGAAAAATTGAGAAGAGAGGATACAGTTTCCATACACCCCCACACCCGGTTTCCCCTACTATTAGCATCTTAAATTTATATGGTATAATTACCACAAATAAAAAAACAATATTGATACATTATTATTAACTACAGTCAATAGTTTGCTCAGATTTCTTTAGTTTTTACCTGGTGTCGTTTTTCTCTTTCAGGATATCACATTACATTTGGTTGTCCTGTTTCCGTGGGGTTTCTTGACAGTGAGAGTTTCTCTGACTTCCCTTGATTCTGATGAGAAGTCATGAGAAGTACCTGGCCAAGTATTTTGTAGGATGCTCCTCTATTGGAATTTGATTTTTCTCGTGCTTAGATTGGTGTGATGGTTTGGGGGGGGGGGCGGGGAATCACACAGGCAAAGAGTCGTTTTCATCACATCATACGAGGGATACATGGTATCAACATGCCTTATCATTGTTGGTACTGACCTTGATCACCCGGCTGAGGTAGAATTTGTTAGGTTTCTCCACTGTCCGGTGACTCTGCCCGACTCTCCCTCGCTTTCTATACTGTACTCTTTCGAAGAAAGTCACTATATGCCGCCCACACTTGAGGAGTGGGGAGTTCAACTCCAACTCCTTGAGGGCAGAGTATCTACATAAATCAGAATTCTTCTGCAAGGGAGATTTGTCCCTTGTCCCCTTCATTTATTCAATCATTTATTTATGCCAGTATAGAATCATGAATATATGGTTTATATTTTGCATTATAACCCATAAACTACTTGATTTTGTTGATCAGGGTGTTCTAGCTTTGGCCATTAGGAACTCTTTCAGTTGGCTCCTGTGGCCCTTTGACATGTCCGCCTCAATGTAGAATGGTTTGCTTGTTTTTGGAGCACTTCCTTACAGTCTGGTTTTACAAGATGCTCCAGGCTTACCTTGCATATTTCCTCTGGCAGTCCTTTAATCAGCCAGTTCTCCAAGGAGCCCTGGCTCCCTTTATTGGGGAATGGCATTAGAAACCAAGATGTGGGCATTAGGTGTGCTCGTTGCTACTGGTATGTCATTGCTTCTGGGTCCTCTCAGCAGACAGAGCAAAGAAATATATGTGTGTCTATTATGAAATAATATTATGTGACATTTTATTATATAATACATTGAGTTATGTATATAAACATATTTACAATATTTCTATATGCAGCCATCAGTATCTCTATTAAGCTAAACATGAGTCCATACTAATGAAGAGACTTATTTTTATTGTACAGTATTTTGTACTGTTTGAGTTTAATTTTTTTACTAGGTCCACGTTAGCCTGTCAATCATTAAAAAGAAATAATCTGAAGTTTGAAATGCCCTAGTGATAAGATAAATTGTGTATATCCATGTTTTGGTAGACACGGATTACTAGATGAAAAAAAAAGTTCTATTAAAAAGATGTGTATATATATTAAAATTTTGTGAATCAAACTTTTAAAAATAGGAGAATTAGATGATTAAAAACTCCTGTGACTGAGTCTTTTAGAAAGTAAAGAATGATTCCCCTGTGTATCTGTATGTTGCATGAGTACCTCAACATGGTCAAAATGGAGTTAATTATCTTCTTTCAACTCCATTCTTGAAGCTGCTCCTCTTCCTGGATTTCCCATCTTGGTGAATGGCGTCCCATCCATCCATTCCGCCCAAGGCAGAATCTTAGGAGCCATCCTTGATTCAGTCTTCTTTGTTGCCTTTGATGTCATCTACTGTCAAGCCTACTTTTTGAATAACTCTCCAGTTTCTCTGCTTCTCTCCATTTACACTGCTACCGCCTAGGTTTAGGCCAGGATTACCCTCAAGCCAATAGCCTCCGAACAGGTCTTCCTGCTTCTTTCTTGCTCTACTCAGAAGTCATCCTTCAAACCAGCCAAAAACAGTTCTAGAAATGCAAATCTGGTCAGGTCCATCCTTAGCTTAAAATCTTTCAAAATGGCTCTCCATTGCCATTAGCCCTCTTCTGTGCATCCATGGTACTGAGCTCTTTATCTCTGGGCTTGGAGACCGGCTTCTTCCTCTGCTTGGAACTCTTTCCTTCTTTTTCCATTTCTAGCTGCTGTCTTGGTTTAGCTGTCCCTTTCCTGGAGCCTTCCCTAATAGCCAAAGGCCAGGCGAGATGTTCTTCCTACAGGTCCTTAGCACTCTTAATTTGTATACACTTCCCACACTGCAGGGTACTTGTCTGAACCCACTATTAGACTATAAACTCCTTGGAGGTAAGGGCTATATCAAGAGTGTAGTGGAGTTACACCATCTGGGTTTCAGTCCTGGCTCTGTCCTTTTCTCCCTGTATGACCTTGGGCAGTAGTTTACCCTCCCTGATTCAATTTCATCATCTTTAAAATAAGATTATGTGAGAATAGTATCTAACTCAAAATGTTGGTGTGAGAATTAAATGCAATGCCTGGCACATAGTAAGCACTTGATAAATGCTGGCTATTATAATGGAGTTTTGGAGGCCTTGGGAGCAGTTTGAGTTAGATCTTGGTATATTTTGAGCTTCATTTCAAAAAAAGGTACATGAGTGTATGTATATATGTTATTTGATGTTGCCAGGAATAGCTAATTTTATCTGACAAAAATTTCTTCCTAACACGCTCTTTTGAGTCACGGATGTTGGCTTTTAAGTAAGCTAAAGGTTGTTAATTGGGAGAAAGGCCAGAAAAACTCATCCACGGCTTTTGAATCACATGTTGAACAAATCTGGCATCACAAGCGTCAAGCTGCCTTCTGTTTCTAATCATTTTTCTTTCTAATTTAGTTTCTCCCACCAAAAAGGATTATAATTGATTTTCATTGCAGAATCCATGGAAGATGTCACAAGATGTAAAGGGAATTATTTTCAAGTAGATGGAAGCCATCCTTGCTGAACGCCGCCATTGGCTTGGTCCCAAGTGCTAAGCAGTAGCAATTCTTCCTTAAATTGAGAGGACGTGTCACTGATCTGGACTGGTAAAAGTTTGGCTGAGAGAAAGCTTTCTTCTAACCTAAACCTTTGAAATTCTTAAAAAAAAAAAAAGTGGCAGCATCTTATTTATGGAAACCTCCCCAAGACCATGGAGGTCGGTGGTCTAGCCACAAATGTTCTGACTCCAAGTCCTATCTCAAAATAGACTTCCCCCAGGGAATTTCACTTTCTTCCTAAACTTTGAATTTTCTTTCCTTCCGTCTCTTAGTTTCCCATTATCTACTCCCTCCCGCCCTTTATTCTAACCTTAAGAGCACAACCTTCCTCCTCCTGAGTTTCCACAGTCTGCTCTTTCATCCACACTTCTCATCATTTTCTAAGTTGAGGCATTTGTCCCTGCTTTGGAATTCTTATAAAAAGAGGGGGAGCTTGCCCCGTGGGCGAGTGGTTAAGTTGGCGCGCTCCGCTGCAGGCAGCCCAGTGTTTCGTTGGTTCGAATCCTGGGTGCGGACATGGCACCGCTCATCAAACCACGTTGAGGCAGCATCCCACATTCCATAACTAGAAGGACCCACAACGAAGAATATACAACTATGTACCGGGGGGCTTTGGGGAGAAAAAGGAAAAAAAATAAAATCTTAAAAAAAAAAAAAGAGGGGAATTGGGACATGACATTTTGTCAACACAAAAGCAATATCTTGTGAAATAATAAACATTTATGAAAAAGAGGAAAATTGGAAGCACAGCAAACAACAGCAATCTGGAACAATGCTGTTCACTCCTCCCCTGTGTCTCTCAAAAGTTGACGCATCGCGTCTTCGCTCACAAACTTCCTCGAGGCAGTCTCACGAGCCCCTGCCTTGGATTGAATCCTCCTTCCTTGGAGATTACTATACTTTTATTTTATTTCTACCAAACATTTGACATCATCCTGTAGTTGCGCCAGTTCCCTCTGTGTTGGTGGTAACCCCCAGTAGAAAGAAGTTTCTTGAGAGCTGAAGCTTATCTCTGTGACTTTGGGCAAGTTTCTTAACCTCTCTCACAAGTATAAGGAGGTAATAATCATATCACTCATCATATTGTGATCATTAAATACAATGATAGAATTTTGTGGATCACAGTAAAGTGCTCAATAGTTAATTCCTTTCTCTTTCTTTTTTTGGGGTCTCTTCCGTGGTGTCCATCACTGTCCAATGGGAAGTGACATACAGCACTGATTCAGATCATGGGCTCTGGGTTTGAGTTCCCCTCAGCCATTCTTAAGGAATTCAGGAAACATACTTAATCTCTTTATGCCTCACTTACCTTCTCTGCAAATTGGGGATAATAATATTTACTTCATAGTTTCCTGTAATAATTAAATGATGGGGCATAGATAAAGCACTTGGAAACTAGCACATGGTGAGGACTCAAGAAACATTGGCTGTTATGATTATCATAATGCTCTGTATAGAGAAGGTGCCTAAAAAATACGCAAAACGAATTGGAAGAAAATTCATAGCACGATCCTTTTAATAAACAGATCAGCTGAGGGAACATTGGTCACTGTGTCCTACCCAATGGTTGTTTTCTTTTCTATTTAGTTTGCCAATTTATCTTACACCTGGACCTTGTAAACCATTTGCTGGACCAGTTCAAACCGCATTCAAGTAATAAAAATCAAAAATTGTTTGGAAGACAAAAGCCAGAAGGAATTAGTAAGTGGAATTATAATCAAATAGGAAAGGTGTTTAAGGAGGCTGAAGAAGAGATTCCCACTGGTATATATCTTATTTAAAATCTTAATTAGAGTTCTGGAAAAGGCAAAGTCATATGCTAATATAATGTTAATATAATTACCTTAGGAACGAATGGAAATCCTAATACCAGCTGAGGACCAATAGAAAGAAATCGAAATAAGGCTTTTTGCCTTCCAAAGAGCTCATAATGTATCCTAAGCATCTCATTAATGTGAACAGTATTTCCAGAAAAGTAAAACAAGATTCTTAACTCAGCAATATTGATTCCTTTTTAAAAAAACTTTAACCTTACTTTCATCAGTGTTATAATTTAAGGCATTGCCTTAAATTCCAGGGTGAATACGATAAATAGCAGTCCTCAGCCCTTGCCCCATTCTCCCTCTCCCAAAGGCAGCCACGTGCAAATGCTTTGGCTGATTCTTTGATATATATGTCCCTATCTCTAAAGAATATTCACGCACGTCTGTTTATCTTTTCACTTTTCTTACTACGTGAGATGAGGATTTAGCGTTCTTCCCTGTGTTCCCACTGTGCCAAACCTCTGCACACTCCCCATTGCTCCATCTCCCAATACGGGGTCACAGTTTTCGGGACATTCACGGTGAGTGAGTCACATTAGTATAATTGGGTTTTCTATTCAGAATGGAGCTATGTGGTAAGCCACCATTACTTTTTATTTCCTAGGCTTTTTTTGGTGTGCCCTTGAGTTTTAATGGTCTTGTTTTTCCTTTTTGGCTGTTTATTTCTTTTTTTCTTTCTTTTTTTTTTTTTTTTAAAGACTGGCACCTGAGCTAACAACTGTGGCCAATCTTTTTTTTTTTTTCATCTACTTTATCTCCCCAAATCCTGCCTGGTACATAGTTGTATATCTTAGTTGCAGGTCCTTCTAGTTGTGGCATATGGGACGCCACCTCAACGTGGCCTGATGAGCGGTGCCATGTCCGCCCCCAGGATCCAAACCCTGGGCCGCCCCGGCGGAGCACGCGAACTTAACCACTCGGCCACGGGGCTGGCCCCCTGTTTATTTCTTTATCTTGTATTATTTGCTTAGTTTTCTATGACCAGTCATACTCATCACCATCTAACTCAGACCCTCTTCCAGCATAATTGACGTCTTCTTTTGGCACGTTCATTTTGTTCAATATGTTCACTCACATCAGGTATTGGATTAACTTCATCTTCTTGAAAAGGCATCTCCCAGATCTGCCTGAGCTGCGTTGTACCTAAAAATCTCCGTTTGCATTCCCCCATGGGTTCCCTCTGCCTCTCCCCTGCACTGATCTCCTTTCCTTGGTCCCCAGCTTCCTCTTTCTCGGTTTACTCATCCTTTAGGTGGAGCACATCCTCCATCCTCCAGCTCTCTGAGAAAGGGCGTGTGGGAGGTAAAATTTTTGAGAACTGGCAAGCCTGAAAATGTCTTTATTCATTACTCATACTTGACTTATAACTTGATTAATGAGTATAGAATTCTGGGTTGGAAATCATTTTCCCTCAGAAGTTTGAAAGCACAGTTCTCTTGTCTTCATCTTCTGGGGTTCCTTTGGAGAAATCTGAACTCGTTTGGATCCCTTAACCTTTGCATGTTTTCTCCCTGGAAACTTGTAGAATCTCCTCCTTGAATCCAGTTCAGTGTGTGGGTGTATTTTCAGGCATTGTGCTGGGGGTTCGGTGGGCCTTCCTCCTGTTTTTTCCTAAGGGCTCTTTTGCATTTTCTGAAAAAAATTTTTTATAGCTTCCAATTCGAATTTCACGGGTGTATTGAAATAAGAATCCATGACTTCTCTGAAGACATTAAGAGTTTAGTTGTTGTTATTTGCTAATGTAGTACTTTTCTCCTTCCTGCACACTTGCTATTTTTACCGCACTTTTTTTCTGTTTGTTTTTTGGTTTCTATTTTTTTCTTTTTTTGGTGAGGAAGATTGTCGCTGGGCTAACATCTGTGCCAATCTCTCTCTATTTTGTATGTGGGATGCCTCCACAGCATGGCTTGATGAGTGATGTGTAGGCCCACGCCCAGGATCTGAACCTGCGAACCCCAGGCCACTGAAGGGGAGCATGTGAACTTAACCACTACCGTTTTTCCATATGAGGGTCTTTTCTCAGATCACTTCATGCTTGATTGCCTGCTCATAACTAGAAGTGAGGCCTCAAGAGTTGCCTGGAAGCTCTGAGTGGGTGAGAGATCCTTATGGTGAGCTGGCCAGGCCGTTTGTTGGGGAAGCCATGATGTCAACGCTCATGTCAATGTCATTAGGTTTTCCCTCTTGAGTCTGATGGATTCCTGCCTGGAAAAAGACTTTGGTCTTCCGCCTAGAAGTAAGGAACTAGCTGCTGTCATTCCGGGTTGAGGAAGAGGTTGTGCAATTAGTATGCATACATCACTTGCTTAACTCCTCTGTGTTCTGTTTATTAAAAAGAGCTTCTGGCCCCAGCCCTGTGGTGCAGCGGTTAAGTGCGCATGTTCTGCTTCAGCGGCCCGGGGTCCGCCTGTTCAGATCCCGGGTGCGGACACGGCATCTCTTGGCAAGCCATGCTGTGGCAGGCATCCCACATATAAACTAGAGGAAGATGGGCCCAGATGTTAGCTCAGGGCCAGTCTTCCTCAGCAAAAAAGAGGAGGATTGGCAGCAGATGTTAGCTCAGGGCTAATCTTCCTCAAAAAAAAAAAAAAAAAAGGACCTTTTGCTTTACCCTCTTCAAAGAAGAAAATTGTCTTCTGCTGGGGTGGGGAGGGTAATCACCCAGCAGTCTGGAGGAAGAGAGGGGCATCCAGGGATCTAACTGCTTCTCAAACAGCTCTCAACCCCCCTCCTTATTTTTGGCAGAAGGATACCCTTTGCCAGAGTAGTTGGTGCCACCAATTCCTGCACCAGATTGTTTGGTGTTTTAAATCAACTTTGTGCTTGGCTTTCCTGCAGAGGAAATAGAATTCGTTCTTCCTCAGTTCTGCTAAGCCAGTACCCCTCTTTCCTCTGCTTTGTAGCTTCCAAAAAGTTCATGCTGTTTCTTCTCATGCTCGCTTTTATCCTTGGAGGTTTTTGCCTTTAAAAACTCCCTTTACTGTACTTTTAGTGGAGGTTGGGAAAGAGTAAAAGTGTGTGTTCAATCAGCTATCTTTTGGCAATTCTGTTTTCTTTAGGTGAAAATCCTACATCTGACACTTCCTAGTGTTGGGAGAGTTATGTGCCGCCTTCGTTTGGAAAATCCAAAGGCAGCAGCAGGCCCTCGGCATGGGAGCTCGGAGGACCTGCTCCCTTTCAACGCTGAAATGCACAGTTGTGCTTTGGCTTCCCTCACAGGTAGGCTAATTGAAAACGAAAATTCCCCCTATTGAGAACCAATGAAAAGTTATGGAAAAGCTGATTGCAGAAAGCATTTTCAAAAGTACTCAGCACTCAAATAATTTACTCACCGTGGTGGACAAAATAACGACCTCCCAAAGATGACCCTATTCTCATCCCCGGAAACTCTAAGTATGTTAAGCTACATGGCAAAGAGGAATTAAGGTAGCAGATGGAATTAAGGAAGCAAATCAACTGGTTTAAAAATGAAGGGATTTTTCTGAATTATCTGGGTGGACACAAGAGTGGACAAGGGTCCTTCAGTGTGAAAAAAGGAAGCCAAAGTTCAAGGTCAGAGTGACATGTATGAGAAAGACTCCACCGGCCATGGCTGACTTTAAGGATGCAGTGGGGCCAGGAGCAAAGGGATGCAGCCAGCAAAGGAAGGCAAAGCTGGAAGAGGCAAGGAAACAGATCCTCTGCCAGAGCACCTGCAAGGCACCAGCCCTGCTAACACTTTGATTTTAGTTCCATAGCTCTTGTTTTAGTCTTCTAACCTCCAGAAGTTTAAGAGAATAAATTTGCATTATTGTAAGCTGCTGAATTTGTGGTAATGTGTTACAGCAGCCACAGGAAACTAGTATACTTAGTATAAAGTAAAAAAGTAGCTGTGATTCATACTCCTTTAAATTTTGACGTTTTCAGTAAGTCGATTACACTAACTTTCCCTCCCGTGTCTTACCTAGAGGCAGATTCACATGGAGTTACTGAGGTTTAAGCTTCGGGCCTCTCGAGAATACTGGGGTACCCTCAGAAAACTGGGGTTGTAGAGTGTTTTAGGTAGAAAGGAGTACAACCTTTCAGGGTACAACCAGGAAGCGTTCCTGATAAACGGCCCAAAAAGACCAAAGACCTTAGAAGACAGGGATCTGGGTCTCTAAGGTCCTAGCAATTTGTTGTGATTCCTGTCCTCATTCTGAATAAATTCTCATGTTCAAACCTAATTTTGCTTTGGTAATTTTATATTCTTTTTCTTACAGAGGACTTCCCAAACTGTAGCCGTTCTAGGGCCCCCAAACCCACAGATCCACCCCTGCCTTTACCTTTTTCTTTTTTAAAAGGAGTTAAAAAGCACTCTCGCTCGCTCTCTCTCTCACACACACACACATATACATATTTTTTTTTTTTAAGATTGGCTCCTGAGCTAACAACTGTTGCCAATCTTTTTTTTTTCTGCTTTATCTCCCCAAACCCCCCCGTACATAGTTGTATATCTTAGTTGTGGGTCCTTCCAGTTGTAGCATGTGGGACACCGCCTCAACGTGATCTGACAAGCAGCGCCATGTCCGTGCCCAGGATCCGAACCCTGGGCCGCCGCAGCGGAGTGCGTGAACTTAACCACTCGGCCACGGGGCGGCCCCACGGGTATACATATTTTAATCATCGGGAAAGGAGAAAGGAACTGCAGTTAAGCCTCAAGTGGTTACTAAAGCATCCCTGAGCCAGGCCCTCCCACACCATCAAATCAGGATTCGAAGGGAAATACATTAGTGCCCAGGAATAGGAACTTACTAATACTTTAAGAAAGTTGGCCCAAATTGTAGCTGATCCTGTCATAGTCTTAAGACAGCAGGACACACTCTAAAGACTAGGAATGGGAAGAGTCATCTGGAGAGAATCTGACACAGTAGACTTGAATTCAATCCAAACAAGCAAATGTTTATTGTATTCCTCAGCGGCCGGGCACTGCTTGTCCTGGGTGTAGGAAGAGGGCGACAGGGAATGCTGCTCATAGTTATCAGGAAAATTCATCCTAGACTGGCCCATAGGACATTTGCATTACATAGAACTGGGGGTTCCACTTTAAAAAAATATTTACAAACTCTCCTTTCACATTATCTTTTTTTGTTTTTTAATGGGGCCAATTTACCATTGGATACCAGTTTTTGTCTAGTGTTCAAAGTAGCTTACCGCCAGAAAAAGTTCCTTATGCGTATTACCTCACTTAACCCTCTCAGCAAGTCCATGAGGTAGAAGCTTAGAATCACTTTAAAGATGAAGAAGCTGAGACTCCAAGTGGGTAATCAATAGAGGAGATGGGATTTGACCCCAGGTAGGCCATGCATGTAATCACCACATTCTATTGCTTCTAGAGCACTTTCTGTCAATGGGTTCTCATGAAATGTCCAACAACAGGGTTAAATAAAATACTCTGTGTCAGAGGACAGTGGGTCTCATCTCCCTCTGCTGCCCTCACACACCGCATGGTCATAGCACGGTCCCACAACTAACACTGGTTGCCTGGGTCGGTCATTCTCAGTGGTGGTAGTAATGGACTGGGCATATAAGTTTATGTAATTTGAAAAAACTCTGACCCCTCAGGTGATGTTCATATGAACAATTGGAGGTAGGTTTTCCTATGGAGAATCCTTTTCCAGAACAATATTTATTGATGTGGAGGGAATAAAAGCAGGTCACAAAATAGTATGTATGGTATGGTCTCATTTTTGTAAATAATTCTATGTGTATGAGAACATTAAGCAAACTGCTAACTGTAATTTTCTGTTGTAAATTCTATATTGTCCACATTTGCCATGTTTGGCGAGACAAAAGTTTGTTTCAAGACAGAAAAAAAAAAAAGACTTAAAAGAAACCTTTTCAGGAGGTAAACCTCCGTGGAGGGTTATTTCAGGAAGCCGTTGGCTGAGAAGCGGCAGTCTCGAAATCATTTGCGTTCCAGGAAACGGGCAGCCCTTGGAAGAATGAGGATGAAATTCTTTACCATGGGTGGTGCTTCGGGGAGAACAAAGATTTCTAAAGGAGCAGTACAGTCTGGAGAATCTTGACTACCTGGGAAGGCATCTGGTTTAGGGAGGCAGAGCCAAATCTTCAAGTACATTCTTGCTCAAATTCAGGAAAAGGGGTGATTATCAAGAACAAAACCCTCGAGAAAACTTAAGTTTTTCCTAATCTCGTCACAATTACACCTCCAGCTCTTCTGCACTGTGTGTATACATAGGATAACTGAATGCTCCTCTGTTTGTGTGGTGTTTCTTGGTGAACTTCTTTGTGGTGAAGGTCACGGTAAAGAGAATGAAGAAGAGACCAGGGGTCTACTTCTCTTATAAACCCTTACAGTGTGAAATGCACAGACATTGTAGGGCTCATTACATGTTGCTGATGGACTAATAATGGTGAAGTTAAATATAAAAAGCTGAATGTGCAGAGAAAGTAGAGGATATAATTTTAAATCACAATCCTAACATAAAAGGTAGGGAAGATGAGATGAGACCCCACAAGTTAGGAAAGAGAAAGAAAAAAGGCTGATGGTTTTGCACATATTTTTGGCTTTTTATCCAGGTTTAGGCCATTAAGAGAGACAATGCATTAAAAATATCTGGTGTCGTTTACTTATTCCATTATTTATTGAACAGAAGTTCAGGAGAGGTACAGCGCTCCACGGTGTCATGGACACAATGTGCTTCTATCTTGTGGCTCTAGCTTGCACGGCTTCAACCTCATGATCTAAGATGGCACTGCTGTTTTTCAGGCAGCAGGATGGAGGAAGAAGAAAAATAATTCCTACCACGTGACATTCTTTCCCATTTCTACCTACAAGGAGACTGGAAAATATTGTCTTTATGCTTGGCAGCTGTGTGTAAAAATAGCAGAGTATCTAATACCACAGATGAATGAAAGAATTGGTATTAGGGGACAACTGAGTGCCCTCTGCCACAAGCATCTATTGCAGGGAATCTCAGCTGTGGCAGAACCGACATTGTAGTTCAGGTAATTCTTTGCGGGGGGCTATCCAGTGCTTAGCTATCCAGAGTTTAGCAGTATCCCTGGCCTCTACCCACCACTAGCATCGCCCTAGTTGTAACAACCAAAAACATGTCTAGACATTGCCAAATGTCCCTTGGGGACATCCTCCCCACTCCCTGTTGGGAACTTTTCTACTTGTGTGTAGGAACTGTTAGTCACTGGGCAGGGGACAAAACCAAACCATAAATGTGGTAATTTCAGATAGTGACAAGAGCTGTGATGAAAATAAAATGGGGTAAAGACGGACAGGGTTGGGATGCAGGATATACTGAGGATGTAAAGGCGCTGAGATGGGAAAGAACTTGGCTTGTCATAAGAATCAGAATGCAGGTGTGGTAGGCAGGGCACGTGGACTGAGATGAGGCTGAGAGTAGGTGGGAGCCTGGTGAGGTCTTGGGGGTTTGATCTGAAGTGCAATGGGAGATAATTGGAAGCCTTTAAGCAGGGGATGACACGATTTATGAGAGCATGTACCTAGGAGAAGAATAAGAGAGAATGCTTAGAGGGAGACCAGCAGGAAGTTGTCACAGTAGTCCAGGGAAGAAACGATGATGGCTCGGTTTGGCAGTGGCAGTGGGAATGGAGAGAAATATGGTTGAAGGAGGAAAAGGAACTAAGGCATGGCTAAGGCTATCTTTGATTCTTTGATTCACCCAAATGGCTAATGGAAGACCAAGGGGTGTGAAAGGGTATCTATTTTCTACACATTGTGAGATTCAGTCCAGCGCATTACAGATGTGACTTGTATGAGGAGTTTCCTGTGAGTGCTGTCACAAATTACCACAAACTTGGTGGCTTAAAATAACAGGTTGATTGTCCCATAGTTTTGGAAGTCAGAAGTCCAAAACCAGTTTCACTGCAGGGCCATGCTCCTTCAGGAGGCGCCGGGGGAGACTCTGTTCCCGGCCTCTTCCAGTTCTGGGGGCTCCAGCACTCTAGTCTCGGCCCCTGTGGTCACATTGCCTTCTCCTCTTGTGTGTGACAAGATCTTCCTTTTTCGGTTTTTGTTTTAATGTCATCATGTATTTCTTATTATTTTACTGAGGTCACACAAGTTTATAAACCTCTTTCTTATAAGGACACTTGTGATTGCATTTAGGACCCAGCGAGACGACTCAGGATAACCCCTCCACCTCAAGATCCTTAATCACAGCATTTGTCATATAATGTAATATTCACTCTTTTGCCACAGAAGAGAATATTCCCAGGTTCCAGAGATTAGGACGTGGCTATCTCTTGGGGGGAGGCGCGTTTTCACTTCAGTAGTGTTGGAAATCACTTCCGGCCACAGAAGGAAAGATTAATAAAGTCATATGTTTGTGTAGAGATAGAGGTGGAAAACAACACTGAAATAATAAAATGCCATTTAGTAAATTGATTAGAGAAAGAAATGATAAAAAAAAGGTTGAATTTTCATAGATGGAGTTTCAACAATTCTAAGAAAGGTAGGCCCAAGGGTAAAAACGTTCAGAAGCGCTTCATGGACTTTATAGACAAATCATTCTAGATATTAAAGGCAAGGCTTAAAAGGATTGCTATATTCACACTTTGTGTGGTGTGCACTCAAATGCAAAGTGTATCCCATGTCAGTAGGGCTGGGAATGGGCCGCCCAACTGGGGTGGGACACGGATGGGACAGTGAGAAGGCAGCGCACAAAGGAAGAGGAATGCAGAACCAGACCAACTCACAAAGGTAGAGCCAGACCACACGAGCAGGCACACCCAGTGGCCGTGGAACCACTGGGAGGTCCCAGGAGGAAGCTGGAGTGCCACTGCAGGCAAGCTGAGACCAGCACCGGAACCACAAGCACAGGTGTGTGGAGATCCAGGCAGGCTGGGGACATCGGGAGGGTATCACAGAAAGTAGTCAAGACTCCAGGATCTAGCTGGAGTTCAGGGTAATCTAGTTACCAGTACTGGGGCCCAAGATAGAGCTAGACGAGGAATGAGGATGACTCACACCAAATTCCAGAGAGCTTAGCCAGACCTTCTTCAGCGCTACTTCCTGGAGTCCAGGAACTCAAGGCAGGTGTGCAAAGTAGGGAGAGTCTGACAAAACTACAGACTCCAAAAGAAAAGGGCAGGAGTAACACTGCTGTGTTCCAATCTCTAATACAGCCTAGAAGTCATTATTGCCAACAGGAAGGAACATAACTTAATAAGCAGTATAGCTAAATCCATGGAATACATGTTTATTTATAAGAGGATTTGCTCAACACCATCATCAGCAAGAGAGTAATAAGAACTAACAAGCCCGCCTGGAGAGGCAGTTTGGGACGGTGCTCAACTCCTTGGTTCCAAGCCTGCCTAGCACACGGCAATAACCTGTTTAGCAAATTATAGCTACTGTGTGTATATACTAGTGTAATATGCTGGGCAACCAGGATCCCTGGATTCTAGACCCAAATCCTGGCCTTGCATCTAACTCTCCATGCTATCTTGGGAAAACTGCACAAACTTTTGAGGTCTCAGCTTGCAGATCTGTAAAATGGAGAGGCTGTGCTCTAAGACTACTTAAATGTACACTTTAAAGTGCTTTCTGGGAGTCTTCCAAACCCTCACGCCCCTCAAAGAGCACCCAGCCCTTCCCCTGCCAAGCCCTCTGCACACCTCTGAGGATCACCACGTTATCTTAGTTTATGTAGGAATCCTGACTTAAATGTTATTATGCCCATTTTGGAGATGAGGAAATGGAAGTCTAGCAGTTTGAACAGTTTGTTAAAATCACCTGGCTAAATTAACAGTGAAGCAGGGATTCGATTTCAGTTTTGTGAGTTGTAGAGCTGTGTCTTTTCCGCTCTTCTGCGTGTGATTCTGTCGTTAGGCCTGATTTCTGTACAGCAGGCGGGGGTCACAGATGCTCAGGATCTCCAGGCCCACACGGTGCTCGCTCTGGGTTTTCTGAGACTCTGTGCCGTCGTTTGTATAGTTCTCTCCTCGTTCAGCACTCCCTTCCTTGTTATTTACGGCCTCGTCAGCCCATATGGTATCACTCCCAGTTCTCACTCCTCTTAAATGTCTCCTACATGTCTGTTTTCTAGCAGTAACTCCCGATTTTTATCTGAAATAAAATTCCTATGTACTTGCTCATTTCATCCACTTTACAATGAAAGAAATCAAATATGCATGAGGTTGGTGCTAAAATGATAATAAACAAAGGATGAAACAAGTATCAGGAAAGGAAAAACTCCAGTAATTATTTTCTATTCTCTTTTATATTTAGGTTTTTACGAGACAAGGAAGATGATTTTCATCTAGACACTGGAACAACCTGAATCACATTGATATTACAATCATTATCATCTTCTAAAGGAAAGTCTAAATGAATATTTGAGTGGAAAAATAGTATTTAATACTTTAGCTTTTAGAATACAGAAACATCTGAGAGAAACTGTGACACCAGTGTATGCGTATTTGAGGTACTATCTGTCTAAGTGTGCGTTCCCAGCGAGGGGAAACACCGCTGTTTGGATATGTAACACACGAACTCTCTAAGTCAAGAATTCCACGTTGCTGTAACATAGCTTCAGTTCAGTGCTATGGCAGCTATGCAAATAGATGTAAACTCCGCTACTAGATGAACTGGACAAGGTAGAAAACTTACTAATTATGCATCATTAACACAAATGTCAACAAAATCCATACAACAGGTGCAGAAGCACAGTAACAAAAATATAATTATCAACATAGCTGTCTTAAGAGAGTAAACCACAGCATCATGAGGCTTAAAAAAAACAACTAAGGTCATTGTTTTGTTTGCTCTTTCTGTCTCTTCCTTATAAATATAGTGGCTAATTCTGAATGTTTATACTTATTTAATTTCCCTATGAACAAATTTGCTCACATTGAATACTATGTTCAAATACATCATCATCATCATCTGATTAAATAGAATATAATTATTACTGGAAACTCATCAAAGATTTTAAGGATATTAATGGTTTCATGCAACTTAAAAATCTAATTTTGGAAGTAACTGGCTAACGAAATTTTCCTTTTATTGGTAATAAATTTGCTGTTACTAAAGGTTTTTACCATGCTTATATTTTTCTTAAGAGCTGGAATACAGACTTTACAGTATATCTGAAACACCAGCAAATATTGTGATAATGCCGTTATGATACAGCCATATGTGACATTAAAAAACTATTGGTCAGTCATAGACAGTACATTTTTCTGAACTGAATTTTAAATTTAAGTTTTCTAGAGGCTAACATGATAACAAATTTATCATCTTGACACGGCGTATCACAATCTTCTTTGATAAAGTTCACAGGCCTTTCTTGTCTTTTCCTGAACGATCCTGTATGAAAAAAATATGACAGGTAGTTATAGCAAAGAGTGAGAAAGAGATTCATAGAGATGACAAGGAATTTTAAAAAACATTCTCCTTTCTATGTCTAGTTATTAATTCTGAGAATAATCAAATGTGAAAATATAGATTGAGAAAGCTTCAAATTTAAAAAACTACATAAAAACTTTGTGGGTTTTACTTGAAAAAAATGTCTAGAGGGGAAAAACAACACTCTTGATAAGCTCATTTTTTTCCTGCATTAATCTACTTTGCTTTTGTTTCACAAGTTATACTAGGAAAACAAAATTTCTAAAATTCCCCTCTTGCAAGCCCAATTAAGATTTCTGGCAAGGAAAGAATAAAGGGAACCAAACAACACAGATGGGTGGCTTTTTTTTGGTCCTTCAGATATTTGCCAATAGAACTGGCTCCTCAAATTATACTCTTTGCTGATCACAGTAAGATGATTATAATACATCATTTAAAACTGGAGGAAAATGGGATAGAAACTACCCTTAAGAGTTCATTTGAACTAAGAAAGCAAAAGTCTATACTGAGAAGAAAACTGTCCTCAAATGGAGCTGTGGGGTCATTGCTGGTACGTGGGAAGTTCATCGCGCTCTTGTTTGGGCTGAGCATTAATGCCTTCAGAGCAGCTTGAACAACATTAAGCAACCCAATCAGAAGACAGATTAGAGGAGGAAATTTGAATGCTAAGGTACCACTTTCACATGTTTACACATATCTTACCACTTTAGATAAAAATCAAAGCTTTAATGGAGCTATTCTTCTGGACAAGTCTCTTAAATGAAGAGTGATTTTCCAAAATGAAAGTTAAAAACTACAGGTGCTGACGAGTTTATGCTGCCAATAACCCCCGGTTAATTGTTTTTTCTTTTCTAGAAGGGAGCCAGACCAAACACGGAAAGGCAAAGACCACAGGGTTTGAAGAGACTGTTCTCTGATGTTTATTTAGTGCCCATACCAGAGAGGGGACCAGATGGGGAAACCCAAACGGATTTAAAAGATGCAAAGTGGGATCCGTTTACAGTAAAGAAACCAACTTTCCCCTCTTCCATCTTTGTTTCCTTAATATTTTAACAGCCCTTTATTTAATGATTATTTAAAGTAAGTCAACTATGTAAATGAGAAAGCTAAGTTTCTCAAAGAACCTTAGGATATAATTCAATTACTAAGGTTGGTTTGGCAATAGAAGTAACATTCACAAAGGACATCTGATACCGCTTTTTCCTGCAGACGGTCTACAGTAATCTTTCGCTTCTCAGGCAGAGTTCAGAAGGTGAATATCAAAGTGTGAGAGTCACTTTTAAGAAAATGGTTCTTATTTAACGACATCTAAATCTCAGAATTTTATACAGGGTCTCATACTGGACAACGGGGGCTGAGTAGGTGGATGGGAAAAAATGTGTCCAATCAAGAAATAACTAGTAGCATCTTATGGCTGTATAGAGTTTTATAGTTTAAAAATATTTCAAGTGCTTTCTTTTACAGGATCTGGTTTAATGCTCATTAGGTATTATAATCCTCATTTAAGTAATGACGAAGTCAAGATGCGTGATGTTTCAAATATTTCAAAAACCTGGATACAAGCAGTAATTAGATCAAGGTCTAAATGTGCTAGTGAACACGCCCCACTCTCAGCACGGCACTTGGCATATCTGGGATGGGGTCAGTTTTCAAAGAAACAGGTATAACAACTGCTTTCTTGTGAAGGAATTACTCATAAAAGCTTTTTACTTCCTTTGTCAAGAACGCGTAAGCTCCAAGCTGAAAGTAGCTTTATTTGGGGGAAAGGAAATGGGTTGAGGGACTCTAATCTCGTTGTCCCATACACTCTTCAGGGATTACGGAATCATTAGCTGTTACCACAATGAGGACATTCAGCAATGGCCAGAAGAAATTCAAGAAATATTCCTGCTTCTCCTTTCTCCATTCAGGGACCCAAACGTTTCTGACACCCTGGCAAAGGCCACTGTGTGGATCCTCATCCTTGTTGAGTACATCCTGGCACCACAAATGGGACGGAAAAAAGTTCCATTTCTAGGCAGGAGAGTTCTAAAGTGTTTCTTTACTTTCCATGGTGAATCTTGAAGGATGCCATGGAGTAATTCTCATCACGCATGGTGAAGTCAGCAATTTCAGGATCTCTCTTTTAGAGATGGGGAAAGTGTGGCTTACCGAAAATCGAACTACCTTTTCCAGACCACGTGAACTGAGGTCTTGGCGTCCTGGCATTGGAGGATACAGGGTACCTACCCCTCTCTGGGTTGCCCTGTCTTTTTCTTGCTATTGTCAAAGTACGTTAGTTAAATCAAACATGCAACTCAACTGGGAATTCCAGATTAAAAACATGCTTTGGATTCTTGAATGGCTCTAAATCAAGGCTAAGGTGGCTGGTTGGGAATAAGCCATTCTTTTGGTAAAACTTCTACAGAGGAATTAATACTGATGATGATGATAATTATCATAATAACTCTCATTTCTTGAGTGTTTACTGTCAGCCAGGAACAGTGCTCAGCACCCTACACATTCTATTTAATTCTCCCCACAACTCAGTGAGCCAGGTGTTACTGCTATTCCCATTTCACAGATGAAGAAAAGTGAGCTCCAGAGGGGTGACTCAACCTGTCTAGGATCACGAAGCTAGAATGAGAGTTCTAGTTACTCCAGGTCTGTCTGACTCCAGGGCCTAAGAGTCTAGTGCCTGGCTTGCCTCATGCCAGGCACAGTGCTAGACTCTGGAGATACAAAGACCATTAAGATGCAGGTAAATGAATCCTGCAATGGGGCTTCTAGAATAGTGAAATAATTACAGAGCCATAATTGCTAAAAAGTCCTGACTGAGAGCCACAAAGTCTGCCAAATTCTGAACACAAGCCCAATCTGAAAGCTGAAGAGCATAGGTCCCCCATCCTAGAGGAACTGGGAGGTCCCAGGCTGCCTCGGGAGTGTTCTCTTCCCCGAATTCTCCCCATCCATGGTCAGAGTGTGTCTGGGAAGTCAATTCAGGTTAGGAGCTGGCAGCCTAACAGGGAAGGGAAAGACAAGTCCCCCGTGGACAAAGGCTGGGACTCGACTCTTGCTGGACTGGAGGGGAAGAGGAAGAGAACCTGTGGCCCCTGACTTTGTGGCTTTGATAACAGAAAGGTTTTTTCCATTTCCATCTTTCACATCAACTTTGGAGGTAAGTCATGTATTTGAATGCCATAGGCTTTTTCCTAAGATGTTTAAAACAGTGGGATAAAAGGAATAGTGTGAGGTGGAACTTCAATTTTTGGCCTTATTTTGGCATGAAGATAGGAAATATTCCAAATGGCAAAACTAAATTTTTCCAGAACCAGTCT